>NC_134474.1:47324154-47406654 GCF_964194025.1 Convolutriloba macropyga | reverse complement strand
GAAAATAGACTTAGCATTCTTGGTTTTGATTCCCATGATGTTCATAGCAAAATCATGAAAAACTGTGAAAATTTCGAAAAAAAAATTGAAATTTTGGGCAAGCAACGTATTAAGATTAGCTAAAAACCCGCCAAAACCAGAAAATACAGGCAAAACCAGTAAATACACGCCGAGGGCCTGGAACCTGACAAATTTGGACCGAGAATGCAGATTTTTATGGTTTTTATTTCAGATTGGAATGAAATTTTGTGTGTCTTATAATTTTCAGCCTAACGAAAAGGGATACAGTACTGGGCCGACGACGTAAAAATGGAGTACAATGTTTCAGTACTGATTTACTATGGGACGATGGTCCGGGCTGTTTATGAATTTAAAAAAAGCTCAACTATGAGCTTTTTTGGTGAATTTTTAAATAGAAAGGAGAACATGATATGGGAGGCGTGATTAAAACGTAAGTATGATACTAGCTTGTTTTTGAACGCAGGGGGAACTATAGATAGAGCATGGTATGTTTTTGTATCAAAAAACAAAGAGCACCTGTGTCATTTCCCGGACCATCGTCCTATAGTAAATCAGTACTGAAACATTGTACTCCATGCCAATTTAACAGAGGAATAAAAGGGGGTGGAAATATTGTAATGTTTATGATAGACAGGTGAAGTGACATGGGGTAAAGAAATGCCGGCTAAAAACATAGATCAACTAACACCATTTCGGGTTCTCCCAGTAACAACCTCCGCTGACCACGAAGACTGTAGATCTCCATCACCCCGAAGAGTTACTGAAACAACACAATGAGGGGAATTGATAATTCAACCAAAAAAATTTCATACTCAAATTAAGAAAGCTAGACCGGGTTGGGAATGGAATCAATGTCAGGACTTAGCCCACCAAACTTGTCAAACGAAGTTATTTCAGTTAGATAGATGTAGTACTAGTTGGGGGCAGCGGGGGAATCTTGGTGGTATCAATAGGGGTGGTGGGGACCCTTGGTGGTATAAATAGCGGTGTTGGTGGACTCTTGATGGCATCAATAGGGGTGGTGGTGGATATATCATATATTTTATAGAAATTTATATATATATATATATATATATATATATATATATATATATATATATATATATATTAAAGCTTGTCATTTAAAAAAATCATTTTTTAGCTTTATTTTCTCTCCGCAAGTTTTAAGTACTTTTTAAAGCTTTTTGCTGCCGTTTTCCGTTTTTGTTTTATGTCCTCCTCCTCCTCTGAATGATGTGTGGTGTGTCCCGGACTGCGCCTCCTCTTCAACCCTGTTCCACGCTGATCAACCCTATGTGCCCACTCTTCTGGAGCGCCCAGTAAACAGTGTGCTGATTTATGACTTTCGGGTTATTAATGTCGGGTGGTTATTGCAATCAGAACTGCAATCAGATTTACATGTCTAGTTGAAAGCCCAGTATCAGAATTGCAATCAGAATTACATGTCCAGTTGAAAGCCCAGCTGCCAAATGATTGAAGTGGTTCAGACAAGAGGAAATCAACATGATCATGCCAGAGGGCATGACAGTTCAAGTCAAACTCCAATTACTCCTATTGTACAAATAATTTTTAGGCATAATAGTTTTAATAATCAATCAAAAATTAACTATTATGCAGTTGGTTTCTTTCTCTAGGTAGAGTTAAGTGGAGGTATTTTTTTTCTGGAACGATTAATAATACTATGTTGAGAGCTCTGATCAGAGAAAAAAGGCTGAAAAACAATTCTGAACAGTTTAAGCTAAGTTTAAGAATTCGATGCTGTTTTTACACTGAACAGACTTCGTTTTTTTGTCTGAATTTATACTTTTCATAGTAAAAAGTAACATGATCATAATCTGATCATAGTAAAAAACAGTCTGAGAAATACTCTGATTCAGCGCTGATTTTCAATGTTATCATGATCCGGGAACGTAACCCTTTTATGCGGTACTTTGAAATGAATGATGTTGACTACAAACTCCTGGTTCCTGAGAAACATCGGCTGGCTGGATCTCCGAGGTTTATTTGCACTCGTAATTCAATCGGGAAGCAGTTCCAGGCTTCTCCAAATGTTTTTACAGTCGCTGATCAATTGGAATAAGCCAACCTGGGCCAGCTGATAGAGTGCAGTCATGTAAATGGCAGTGTCGCAGGTAAGACCATTTGTGGGCTTCCTAACGTTTATATGGTGATAAGATTGTGTTCTAAATGATCTGCATTGATCTGCTTCTAAATGATACGCATTGCTAACGGGTTAAACCAAATACACAATCTCATTGCATATGCTTCTTGAGTCTAACGTCATCTATGTATATGCCACGATCATGACCGCAAGCAAAACAGAATACAGCTTGTGAGAGCGTTTTGAAAGCATTGATGTCACTGTCATTTCTCTACAAAAAGATTAAAAACTGCTATCTAAGGATAGTGTTTCTCGGTAAAGATCCGACTGCACATCTTGAGCTGAAACCGGGTCGCTGCTCTGAAGTAGTTAAGATGATAGTGCTCTGCAGTTTCCCTGGTTATTGGAAACCCCAAAGTACCAATGACTACTACAAATGCTACCACAACGAGAATGACTTACTTAATGAGTCCAGAAAGCAGAGAAAGTTATTAAATACACATAATTTGTGACATTGCTTCAAAAAGTGCAATATTTATTTTCCGAATCTTATTTTTGATTTAGAAACTTTTTCTTTTGAAAACATGCATATTAGCGCATCAGATCTCAAAAAATGATTCTACAAAAAATATGATTACACACGATCGTTTTATTTGCTGTGTAAGAGGTTGTTGATTTCAGTATTTTAGTTATTGAGACTACTTTTGAAAATTCTGTCCAGCAGTTGACGAATTTTGAAATGCAGGCCAGTATTCCATAATTTTTCCACTTTCCGAACACCGACCTCCTGAGTCCGATTCCGCCACCTCGACGGAGTCATTAACCACTCGGCTATCAGGGCCTTGCCATCGCCTCTCTAGCAATCGGTTTTGTTTGAAAAACAAGCTTTATTTCGGAGTGAGAGCAATTGAAATCACTCAAAAATCAAAAAGTGCGTGAAAAAGTAACTTGAGTCAACGATTAGTCAAGAAAAAAAGCTCAAAAACGAAAAATTTGCATAAAAAAGACACACGTTTACAATAATTGCTTCTCATTCGAGTGCAATTAAAAACAGTTAAACCTTTGAGTCTGAAAAAATTACAAATAAAATTCGGGCAAAAAAAATTTCGGCTAATTACATATTCCAGGTCGTGGAAATATGTTACGTTTATCCGTGAATACTTTTGACAAAATGTAAAGATGTAAGCCTTTTCCACGATATCAGTAACATATTTTCACGTTTTGCGCTACTATATTCCATCTGGTTTTACCACTAGATTCCACAAAGTATAAGTTTAATAAAAAATTTTCTTTTCGGACAATGGCCACGTAATATTCTATCGAGTTTATCACAGGTTTTTTTAGTGAACGAATGGATGGTAGTGTCAAAATACACAAAAACACCAACAACAGCCAATTCTCACATTCCTAACTGTTATTCATTTGCCTGCTTTAAAACGCATCGATGAAGTAAGATAACAGGAACACGGTTTGGGAAATCACAGGAGCTCACATTTTGTTTATAATTATCTTAATTATAAGCAAAAATTAAATATAAAGATCCAGTTTTTTTACATTTGAACCAGGCTCAAAAAATAACCACGTGCTGGAGAGACAATCAAACTAGGGCATACTAAACACTAAGTTAGCACCCCGGGTGAGTCTGTTTGCCCAAATCTGGACCGACTGAGGATATTTCAGGTGTTCTGGCCCGTTCTGTAGCCGTTTCAGCCCGTTTTTGGCCGGAATTTCACAAAATTTACACTTCAGATAGTTGTAATGTCTCGATCCGAAGAGAGTCAGGGAGAACTGCTTGGTGAAATGTGTTCTATCCCTGGGTACCAGCTAGTAAAAGAGCCGCTCTTGCCATCAGTATATTAATCTATAGTCTATGGTCATAGTTTTACGAACGAGCACAGGGTGACTGGTATCAAAATGGGTCAACAGGCGCTATGCTCCGAGACCGACATCTCCCGAATCATTGCTCAAAAAACAGAAATATATATATGATTTTACAGCTCGTTCTTTTTGGCTGTTTTTGCCATTTTTTTCGGCTATTATCGTCGTTTCTTCGGCTGTTTTTGATGTTTCCCCGGCTATTATTGACCATTATTTCGGCTATTTTTGACGTTTCCGGGCTGTTTTTGACGTTTTGCTTGGGCTATTTTTGACGTTTTTTGGACTATTTTTGACGTTTTTTTGAGATAAAAAATCAAAATTGGTGCCAGTCTGGCAAGTAAAAAATCAGAATTGGCACAACAGTGGCCTTGTAAAATCACAAATGGCCCAAGTCTCTAAAGACCAGAATTGGCCAAAGTCTCTAAAGTAAAACATCAGAATTGGCTCAAGCCTGGCCATTGTAAAATCAGAATTGGATCAAGTCTGGCCATTGTGAAATTAGAATTGGCGCAAATCGGGCCAGTTATAAAATCAGAATTGGTCCAAGTCTCCAACGTAAAAAGTCAGAATGGGCTCAAGCCTGGCCATTGTAAAATCCGAATTGGGCTCAAGTCTGGTAATTGTAAAATCAGAACTATCTCAAGTCTGCCCAATGTAAAATCAGAATTGGCTCAAGTCTGGCCATTGAAAAAAATCATGATGAACGCACGTCTGACAAGTCAAAAAAGTGTCATGAATTAGTCTATGATTCAGCAGTGATAAGGAATTGCATTTATACTGGCCCGGCATTTACTTTTAAAAATTTTAAGGCTATTTTTGACGTTTCACCGGCTACTTTGGTCGATTATTTCGGCTACTTTTGACGATCTTTCGGCTTTTTTGACGTTTTTTCCTGGCTATTATTGTCGTTTCTTAGTCTTTTTTTGACGCTTGTTTCCCCGGCTATTTTTGACGATTAGTTTGGATATTTTCATCTGACGTGATTTTGAATTTTTTGACCTTTATTCTGGCTATTTTTGTTGTTTTATTGGCTATTTTTGACGTTATGTTTGAGTTTTTTTTGACGTTTTTTGGGCTGTTTTTGACGCTTTTTTTGGGTAAAAAATCAAAATGGGTGCTAGTCTGGCAAGTAAAAAATCAGAATTGTTGCCAGACTGGCAAGTAAAAAATTACAACTGGCGCAAGTCTGGCCATTGTAAAACCAGAATTGGCCCAAGCCTCTAAAGAAAAATATCTGAGTTGGCTCAAGCCTGCCCATTGTAAAATCAGAATTGGCTCAAGTCTGGCCAACGTCAAACCAGAAATGGCTCAAGTCTCAAATTAGAAAATCAGAATAGGCTCAAGCCTGGCCATTGTAAAATCAGAATTGGATCAAGTCTGGCCATTGTAAAATCAGAATTGGCCCAAGTCTCTGAAGTAGAAATTCAGAATAGGCTCAATTCTGGCCATTGTCAAACTAGAATTGGCTAAAGCCTGACCATTGTCAAATCAGAATTAGCTCAAGTCTGGCCAACGTAAAAGCAGAAATGGCTCAGGTCTGGCCATTGTAAAACCAGAATTGGCGCAAGTCTGCCCATTGTAAAATCAGAATTGGCTCAAGCCTGGCCAATGTAAAACCAGAATTGGCTCATTTCTCTCAGGTACGAAATCAGAATAGGCACAAGCTTGGCCACTGTAAAAACAGAATTGGCTCAAGTCTGACCATTGTGAAATTAGAATTGGCTCAAGTCTGGCCATTGTAAAATCATGATGAACGCACGTCTGACAAGTCAAAGAAGTGACATGAATTAGTCTATGATTCAGCAGTGATAAGGCATTGAATTTATAACGGCCCAACATTTACTACAAAATTTTAAAGCTACTTTTGACGTTTCCCCAGCTATTTTTGACGATTATGTCGGCTATTTTCAACTGCCGTTTCTTCGGCTATTTTGGATGTTTTCCAGGCTTTTTTGACGTTTTTTCCGGTTATTTTTGTCGTTTTTTGGCTATTTTTGACGTTGCAATGGCTAATTTTGACGTTTTGTTTGCGCTATTTTTGACGTTTTTTGTGCTGTTTTTGACTTTTTTTGAGTAAAAAGTCAAAAATTGTGCCAGTCTGGCAATTAAAAAATCAGAATTGTTGCCAGACTGGCGAGTAAAAAATCAGAATAGGCACAAGCTTGGCCATTGTAAAAACAGAATTAGCTCAAGTCTGGCCATTGTAAAATCATGATGAACGCACGTCTGACAAGTCAAAAAAGTGTCATGAATTAGTCTATGATTCAGCAGTGATAAGGCATTGCATTTATAATGGCCCTGCAATTACTACAAAATTTTAAGGCTACTTTTGACGTTTCCCAGCTATTTTTGACGATTATGTCAGCTAAATTCAACTGCCGTTTTTTCGGCTATTTTGGACGTTTTCCAGGCTTTTTTGACGTTTCTTCCGGTTATTTTTGTCGTTTTTTGGCTATTTTTGACGTTGCAATGGCTAATTTTGCGTTTTGTTTGCGCTATTTTTGACGTTTTTCGTGCTGTTTTTGACGTTTTTTTGAGTAAAAAGTCAAAAATTGTGCCAGTCTGGCAATTAAAAAATCAGAATTGTTGCCAGACTGGCGAGCAAAAAATCAGAATTGGCTCAAGCCTGGCCAAGGTAAAACCAGAATTGGCTCATTTCTCTCAGGTAAGAAATCAGAATAGGCACAAGCTTGGCCACTGTAAAAACAGAATTAGCTCAAGTCTGACCATTGTCAAATTAGAATTGGCTCAAGTCTGGCCATTGTAAAATCATGATGAACGCACGTCTGACAAGTCAAAAAAGTGACATGAATTAGTCTATGATTCAGCAGTGATAAGGCATTGCATTTATAACGGCCCAGCATTTACTACAAAATTTTAAGGCTACTTTTGACGTTTCCCGAGCTATTTTTGACGATTATGTCGGCTATTTTCAACTGCCGTTTCTTCGGCTATTTTGGACGTTTTCCAGGCTTTTTTGACGTTTTTTCCGGTTATTTTTGTCGTTTTTTGGCTATTTTTGACGTTGCAATGGCTAATTTTGACGTTTTGTTTGCGCTATTTTTGACGTTTTTTGTGCTGTTTTTGACTTTTTTTTGAGTAAAAAGTCAAAAATTGAGCCAGTCTAGCAATTAAAAAATCAGAATTGTTTCCAGACTGGCGGGTAAAAAATCAGAATAGGCACAAGCTTGGCCACTGTAAAAACAGAATTAGCTCAAGTCTGGCCATTGTAAAATCATGATGAACGCACGTCTGACAAGTCAAAAAAGTGTCATGAATTAGTCTATGATTCAGCAGTGATAAGGCATTGCATTTATAACGGCCCAACATTTACTACAAAATTTTAAGGCTACTTTTGACGTTTCCCCAGCTATTTTTGACGATTATTTCGGCTATTTTCAACTGCCGTTTCTTCGGCTATTTTGGACGTTTTCCAGGCTTTTTTGACGTTTTTTCCGGTTATTTTTGTCGTTTTTTTGGCTATTTTTGACGTTGCAATGGCTAATTTTGACGTTTTGTTTGCGCTATTTTTGACGTTTTTTGTGCTGCTTTTGACTTTTTTTTGAGTTAAAAGTCAAAAATTGAGCCAGTCTAGCAATTAAAAAATCAGAATTGTTGCCAGACTGGCGGGTAAAAAATCAGAATAGGCACAAGCTTGGCCACTGTAAAAACAGAATTGGCTCAAGTCTGACCATTGTCAAATTAGAATTGGCTCAAGTCTGGCCATTGTAAAATCATGATGAACGCACGTCTGACAAGTCAAAAAAGTGTCATGAATTAGTCTATGATTCAGCAGTGATAAGGCATTGCATTTATAATGGCCCAGCATTTACTACAAAATTTTAAGGCTACTTTTGACGTTTCCCCAGCTATTTTTGACGATTATGTCAGCTAGTTTCAACTGCCGTTTTTTCGGCTATTTTGGACGTTTTCCAGGCTTTTTTGACGTTTTTTACGGTTATTTTTGTCGTTTTTTGGCTATTTTTGACGTTGCAATGGCTAATTTTGCGTTTTGTTTGCGCTATTTTTGACGTTTTTCGTGCTGTTTTTGACGTTTTTTTGAGTAAAAAGTCAAAAATTGTGCCAGTCTGGCAATTAAAAAATCAGAATTGTTGCCAGACTGGCGAGTAAAAAATCAGAATAGGCACAAGCTTGGCCATTGTAAAAACAGAATTAGCTCAAGTCTGGCCATTGTAAAATCATGATGAACGCACGTCTGACAAGTCAAAAAAGTGACATGAATTAGTCTATGATTCAGCAGTGATAAGGCATTGAATTTATAACGGCCCAGCATTTACTACAAAATTTTAAAGCTACTTTGACAAGTCAATTAAAAAATCAGAATTGTTGCCAGACTGGCGAGCAAAAAATCAGAATTGGCGCAAGTCGGGCAATTGTAAAATCACAATTGGCCCCAGCCTCTAAAGTATAAATTCAAAATGGACTCAAGTCTGGCTATTGTAAAATCACAATTAACGCAAGTCTGGCCATTGTAAAACCAGAATTCGCCCAAGTCTCTAAAGTAAAACAACAGAGTTGGATCAAGCCTGGCCATTGTAAAATCACAATTGGCTCAGGTCTGGTCAATGTAAAACCAGAATGGGCTCAAGTCTCTGAAGTAAAAAATCAGAAAAAGCTCAGTCCTGGCCATTGTAAAAACAGAATTGGCTGAAGTCTGGCCATTGAAAACCAGAATTTGCCCAAATCTCTAAAGTAAAACAACAGAGTTGGATCAAGCCTGGCCATTGTAAAATCACAATTGGCTCAAGCCTGGCCAATGTAAAACCAGAATTGGCTCATTTCTCTCAAGTAAGAAATCAGAATAGGCACAAGCTTGGCCATTGTAAAAACAGAATTGGCTCAAGTCTGACCACTGTCAAACTAGAATTGGCTAATGCTTGACCATTGTCAAATGAGAATTAGCTCAAGTCTGGCCAATGTAAAATCAGAATTGGCTCAGGTCTGGCCAATATAAAACCAGAATTGGCCCAAGTCTGGCCATTGAAAAATCAGAATTGGCCAAAGTCTCCAAAAGTAGAAACTCAGAATAGGCTCAATTCTTCCCATTTTCAAACTAGAATTGGCTAAAGCCTGACCATTGTCAAATCAGAATTAGCTCAAGTCTGGCCAATGTAAAATCAGAATTGGCTCAGGTCTGGCCAATATAAAACCAGAATTGGCCCAAGTCTGGCCATTGTAAAATCAGAATTGGCTCAAGCCTGGCCAGTGTAAAACCAGAATTGGCTCATTTCTCTCAAGTAAGAATTCAGAATAGGCACAAGCTTGGCCATTGTAAAAACAGAATTAACTCAAGTCTGGCCATTGTAAAATCATGATGAACGCATGTCTGACAAGTCAAAAAGTGACATGAATTATTCTATGATTCAGAAGTGATAAGGCATTACATTTATAATTGCCCAGCATTTACTACAAAATTTTAGGGCTATTTTTGACGTTTCCCCAGCTATTTTTGACAATTATTTCGGCTGTTTTCAACTGACGTTTGTTCGGCTATTTTGGACCTTTTCCAGGCTTTTTTGACGTTTTTTCGGTTATTTTTGTCGTTCTTCGGCTAATTTTGACGTTGCAATGGCTATTTTTGACGTTTTGTTTGCGCTATTTTTGAGGTTTTTTGTGCTGTTTTTGGCGTCTTTTTGAGTAAAAAATCAAAATTTGTGCCAGTCTGCCAATTAAAAAATCAGAATTGTTGCCAGACTGGCGGGTAAAAAATCAGAATAGGCACAAGCTTGGCAACTGTAAAAACAGAATTGGCTCAAGTCTGACCATTGTCAAATCAGAATTGGCGCAAGTCGGGCCATTGTAAAACCACAATTGGCCCCAGTCTCTAAAGTATAAATTCAAAATGGACTCAAGTCTTGCTATTGTAAAATCACAATTGGCCCAAGTCAGGCCATTGTAAAACCAGAATTCGCCCAAGTCTCTAAAGTAAAGCAACAGAGTTGGATTAAGCCTGGCCATTTTAAAATCACAATTGGCTCAAGTCTGGTCAATGTAAAACCAGAATGGGCTCAAGTCTCTAAAGTAAAAAATCAGAACAGGCTCAAGCCTGGCCATTGTAAAACAGAATTGGCTCAAGTCTGGCCATTGTAAAATCAGAATTAGCTCAAATCTGACCAATGTAAAATCAGGATTGGCTCAAGTCTGGCCAATGTAAAACCAGAAAGGGCTCAAGTCTCTAAAGTAAAAAATCAGAACAGGCTCAAGCCTGGCCATTGTAAAAACAGAATTGGCTCAAGTCTGGCCATTGTCAAATCAGAATTAGCTCAAGTCTGACCAATGTAAAATCAGAGTTGGCCCAAGTCTGGCCATTGTAAAATCAGAATTGGCTCAAGCCTGGCCAATGTAAAACCAGAATTGGCTCAATTCTCTCAAGTAAGAAATCAGAATAGGTTCAAGCCTGGCCAATGTAAAACAGAATTGGCTCAAATCTGACCATTGTCAAATTAGAATTGGCTCAAGTCTGGCCATTGAAAAATCAGAATTAGCTCAAGTCTGGCCATTGTAAAATCAGAATTAGCTCAAATCTGACCAATGTAAAATCAGAACTGGCCCAAGTCTGGCTATTTCAAAATCACTATTGGCGCAAGTCTGGCCATTGTAAAACCAGAAAGGGCTCAAGTCTCTAAAGTAAAAAATCAGAACAGGCTCAAGCCTGGCCATTGTAAAATCAGAATTGGCTCAAGCCTGGCCAATGTAAAACCAGAATTGGCTCATTTCTCTCAAGTAAGAAATCAGAATAGGCTCAAGCCTGGCCATTGTAAAAACAGAATTGGCTCAAATCTGATCATTGTCAAATAAGCATTGGCTCAAGTCTGGCCATTGAAAAATCAGAATTAACTCAAGTCTGGCCATTGTAAAATCAGAATTAGCTCAAATCTGACCAATGTAAATTCAGAACTGGCCCAAGTCTGGCTATTTTAAAATCACAATTGTCGCAAGTCTGGCCATTGTAAAACCAGAAAGGGCTCAAGTCTATAAAGTAAAAAATCAGAACAGGCTCAAGCCTGGCCATTGTAAAAACAGAATTAGCTCAAACCTGACCAATGTAAAATCAGAATTGGCTCAAGTCTGGCCAATGTAAAATCATGATGAACGCATGTCTGACAAGTCAAAAAGTGGCAGGAATTAGTCTACGATTTAGCAGTGATAAAAAAATTCATTTATACTGTCCCAGCATTTATCTTTAAAACTTTTTAAGGCTTTTTTTGACGGTTCACCGGCTATTTTTGACGATTGTTTCGGCTAATTTTGACGTTTTTTTGGGCTTTTTTTGACGTTCTTTCTGGCTATTAATGTCGTTTCCTCGAATATTTTTGACTTTTACCCGGCTATTTTTGACGATTATTTCGGCTGTTTTCGACTGCCGTTTTTTTGGCTATTTTGGACATTTTCCAGGCTTTTTTGACAATTTTTTCTGGCTATTTTGTTGTTTTTTTGGCTATTTTTGACATTTTTATGGCTAATTTTGAAGTTTTGTTTGAGCTACTTTTGATTATTTTTGTGCTAATTTTGACTTTTTTGAGCCTTTTCTGACGTTTCTTCGGCTGTTTTTGATGTTTCCCCAGCAATTTTTGCACGATTATTTGGGCTATTTTTGACGTTTCCATGGCTATTTTGGCGTTTTGTTTGGGCTGTTTTTGACGGTCTATGAGCTATTTTTGACGTTTCCTGGATATTTTCGACTTTTATCTCGGTTTTTTTTACGTTTAATTGGCTTCTTTTGACGTTTTGATTGAGCTATTTTTGACGTTTTTGAGCTACCTTTGACGTTATTTTTTGAGAAAAAATTCAAAATTGGTGCCATACTGGCAAGTAAAAAATCAGAATTGGCGCAAGTCTGGCCATTGAAAAATCACAATTGGCCCAATTCTCTAAAGAAAAAAATCAGAATTGGCTCAAGTCTGACCATTGTAAAACCAGAATTGGCCCAAGTCTAAAGTAAAACATCAGAATTGGCTAAAACCCGGCCATTGTAAAATCAGAATCAGATCGAGTCTGCCCATTGTAAAATCAAAAAAATGCTCAAGCCTGTCCATTGTAAAATCAGAATTGGCGCAAGTCTGGCCATTGTAAAACCAGAATTGGCCCAAGTCTCTAAAGTAAAACAACAGAGTTGGATCAAGCCTGGCCATTGTAAAATCACAATTGGCTCAAGTCTGGCCAATGTAAAACCAGAAAGGGCTCAAGTCTATAAAGTAAAAATCAGAACAGGCTCAAGCCTGGCCATTGTAAAAACAGAATTAGCTCAAACCTGACCAATGTAAAATCAGAATTGGCTCAAGTCTGGCCAATGTAAAATCATGATGAACGCATGTCTGACAAGTCAAAAAGTGGCAGGAATTAGTCTACGATTTAGCAGTGATAAAAAAATTCATTTATACTGTCCCAGCATTTATCTTTAAAACTTTTTCAGGCTTTTTTTGACGGTTCACCGGCTATTTTTGACGATTGTTTCGGCTAATTTTGACGTTTTTTTGGGCTTTTTTTGACGTTCTTTCTGGCTATTAATGTCGTTTCCTCGAATATTTTTGACTTTTACCCGGCTATTTTTGACGATTGTTGCGGCTAATTTTGACGTTTTTTTGGGCTTTTTTGACGTTTTTTCTGGCTATTAATGTCGTTTCCTCGAATATTTTTGACTTTTACCCGGCTATTTTTGACGATTATTTCGGCTGTTTTCGACTGCCGTTTTTTTGGCTATTTTGGACATTTTCCAGGCTTTTTTGACAATTTTTTCTGGCTATTTTGTTGTTTTTTTGGCTATTTTTGACATTTCTATGGCTAATTTTGAAGTTTTGTTTGAGCTACTTTTGATAATTTTTGTGCTATTTTTGACTTTTTTCAGCTATTTTTGACGTTTCTTCGGCTGTTTTTGATGTTTCACCGGCTATTTTTGACGATTATTTGGGCTATTTTTGACGTTTCCAAGGCTATTTGGCGTTTTGTTTAGGCTGTTTTTGACGGTTTTTCAGCTATTTTTGACGTTTCCCGGAAATTTTCGAGTTTTATCGCGGTTTTTTTACGTTTACTTGGCTTTTTTTGACGTTTTGATGGAGCTATTTTTGAGGTTTGTGGGCTACCTTTGACGTTTTTTTTGAGAAAAAAAATCAAAATTTGTGCCAGACTGGCAAGTAAAAAATCAGGAATGGCGCAAGTCTGGCCATTGAAAAATCACAATTGGCCCAATTCTCTAAAGAATAAAATCAGAATTGGCTCAAGTCTGACCATTGTAAAACCAGAATTGGCCCAAGTCTAGAGTAAAACATCAGAATTGGCTAAAGCCCGGCAATTGTAAAATCAGAATTGGATCGAGTCTGGCCATTGTAAAATCAGAATTGGCCCAAGTCTGGCCATTGTAAAATCATAAATGGTTCAAATTTGGCCAATGTAAAATGAGATATGGCTCAAGTCTGGCCATTGTTAAATCATGATGAACGCACGTCTGACAAGACAAAAAATTTACATGAATTAGTCTATGATTCAGCAGTGATAAGTTTATTTTAATTTTGTAACTTTTAAAGTCTATTTTTGACGTCCTTTCTGGATATTATTGTCGTTTCTTAGACTATTTTTGATGTTTCCCCGACTATTTTCGACGAATATTTCGGCTATTTTTGACTGACGTTTTTTGGCTATTTTGAACGTTTTCCTGGCTTTTTTGACGTTTTTTCTGGCTATTTTTGTCGTCTTTTTTGGCCTTTTGGACGTTTTCACGGCTACTGTTGACGTATTTTTGCGTAAAAAAGCAGATTGCCTTTTTGAAGTCTGAATGGCCCAAGTCTGGTAAGTAAAAAATCAGAAATGGTTCAAGTCTGGTCATTGTACAATTAGAATTGTCTCTAGTCTGGCCTTTGTAAATTTAGGATGAGCGCACGTCTGACAAGTCAAAAAAGTGACATGAATTAGTCTATGATTCAGCACTGATAAGGAATTGCATTTATACTGGCCCATCACTTATTTTTGAAACTTTTAAAGTCGATTTTTGACGTCCTTTCTGGATATTATTGTCGTTTCTTAGACTATTTTTGATGTTTCCCCGACTATTTTTGACGATTATTTCGGCTTTTTTTGACTGACGTTTTTTCGGCTATTTTTGACGTTTCACCGGCTATATTTGACGATTATTTCGGCTATTTTTGACGTTTTTTCGGCTCTTTTGACGTTCTTTCTCGCTATATTTGACGTTTTTTGGCTATTTTTGACGTTTTTTTGGTTATTTTTGACGTGTTTTTTTGGCCTTTATGACGTTTCTACGGCTACTGTTGACTTATTTTTGCTTGAAAAAGCAGATTGCCATTGTAAAATCTGAATAGCCCAAGTCTGGTAAGTAAAAAATCAGAAATGGTTCAAGTCTGGTCATTGTACAATTAGAATTGGCGCTAGTCTGGCCATTGTAAAATTAGGATGAGCGCACGTCTAAAATAAGTCAAAAAAGTGACAGGAATTAGTCTATGATTCAGCAGTGAAAAGGAATTGCTTTTATAATGGCCCAGTAGTGAAACGCACTTGGAGCTAGGTACGGGCAATACGGTATATAGCGGCATTCACTGCAAAAAAATTAGTACCGCAATCACCAGTTAGATAAGACCTACTGATCCATTGGTTATCACTCTCCGTTTTACGGATATTGAGGCGAGGTTACTGCTGCGCTGTAATGAATATTACCACGTTGTTGTGATCCCCGCTGAGAAAATCAAACTCCGGGGCAAGAGTTGTTGATTAAATTTGAGAGTGCGAAAACAAACGTGTGTTAATGCTTTTAATCAACTCTCATTGCGATTACGACACTGCAATATTCAATACCATACAACAATAGTTGAGGAAACTTTTTTCCACCACTCCATTCTTTTCTTGGCACTCTTCACATAGCAACAGTAGCGTGAAAAAGTGCCAGAATGATATTTAAGCCGTTCTCGTTGCGTTAACAACAGTTGCATAGCTTAACTTCCTAAGAAAACCGTCGCATAACTTTCTAAGCAACTTCTTTCTCGCCACTGTAGCTATATGCAGAAGAGCGAAAAAAAAGAAAAGATAGTCTGATTATCTCCATTTTGGTAAAATGAGCACTTTTTGAAATTGCAACGAGAGTTGATTAAAGTTGCATAACGATAGAGTTGTTTAACTTTCGGCATACTGATATTCATTAGGCTAACTTTTTTCCCACTCTTTCCTCCCTACGCTTAATTCACACGGTTTTCATCGCCATCGAGAAGCTATCAAGAGATAAAAAACAATGAGATAGTGTCTTCAATGAACTCTCTTCACGATTCCCACAGTTGGTTAAGTTACACAGTTTTGTAGCCGATTGGAGTATCTTCTTCTGTCACTCTTTTTTTAAAACAAAAGTTGCATCAAAACAGCATATAGCAACGGTAGCTCAAAAAAAATTGCGGAAAAGATATATCTAAGTCTTATATTAAAAGTTGCAGTTATGAACATCATTAAAGATCTTCTCAAGCTATTAGCTTCTCACCCCCAAGGTTATCTATAAAGAAATCACAAATTTACAAAATATCAGAACTTGCAAGCTGTAATGAAGTATTATCGGACGCTTGAACTTAAAAACATACTCGGCAGATTGCCGGAAAATAGCCGCCGTTGATTCCAATAAGCATGATTGGGATAGAACGAATAGAAGATATTGAAAAAAAAAATTTTTGTACAAAAATATTTTTAAGTCCGATTTATTTTGATGGCATTTCGTAGTTGAACATACTTCTGTTTCTTAGAGAGAGGCTACAGGGGCTACTATCAACACCAATAAGCATTAGAGGTGGTAACTAAGACTTATAGGAACGACGTTCAAATAGCGGGCATCTAAAATTGGGCTTTATGGGTTTATCCCGTTCCTATTTCTGACTTCAATTTTTTATACCGACTCTGTTCATTTTGAATTGCTTTGCTTAGCAACTGATGTTCAAATTCACTTTTAGCAGAATGAGAGAAGACAGAAACTAGCCTAGAGAAGTCAAAAAGATTTCACGCAAAATGTCGAAAAAGCGGCAAAATGGTAAAGCGAAAAAAAGTTTGACGAAGTAAAACATACCCGGCAGATTGCCGGAAAATAGTCGCCGTTGATTCCAATAAGCATGATTGGGATTGAACGAATAGAATATATTGAAAAAAAAAGATTTTTGTACAAAAATATTTTTTAAGTCCGATTTATTTTGATGGCATTTCGTAGTTGAACATACTTCTGTTTCTTAGAGAGAGGCTACAGGGGCTACTATCAACACCAATAAGCATTAGAGGTGGTAACTAAGACTTATGGGAACGACGTTCAAATAGCAGGCATCTAAAATTGGGCTTTATGGGTTTATCCCGTTCCTATTTCTGACTTCAATTTTTTATACCGACTCTGTTCATTTTGAATTGCTTTGCTTAGCAACTGATGTTCAAATTCACTTTTAGCAGAATGAGAGAAGAGAGAAACTAGCCTAGAGAAGTCAAAAAGATTTCACGCAAAATGTCGAAAAAGCGGCAAAATGGTAAAGCGAAAAAAAGTTTGACGAAGTAAAAAAAAAATACGAGCGCAATAATAGCCGGCTGAGAAGATGAGGGCGGCTATTAAAAAAAATACGAGCGCAATAATAGCCGGCTGAGAAGATGAGGGCGGCTATTAATTATTTAGCATTGTTTAACATTTATGCCAAAACATGCCTATGAAGTGTTAGCACCAACTCCGACGTCTTGGCAAAGCCAATTTTTTAAAATCATAAAGAAGCGAATAAGCCCAATAATTAGCACCTATGACTTTTTAATGTGGCCGACGCTCTCGGGGTTTAACAATATATTTTGCATCAAAAACTCAGTTACTGAAAAAAAGACTTCGCGGTCGCCAGGCAAAAAGACAAAACTCATAAAAACCAACTTTATATGATGACAAAAATTAGAGGAACTAAATACTGCAACGTGGATGACATAAGCTAGAATTAATTTCGCTCAAAAAATTCGAATAAATAAAATAGTACTGAAATGACACATCAAAAATCCTGCGCATCAAAAACATCAAAGACAAAAATTTGATAGATAGCAACCATTAAAAGAACTCTAATGCTGCCACATAACTGACAACTTTCGGTCAAATTGCTTCCAAGCAACATGCGGGGATCAATTATCCCTTAATACAGGTGAGGTGAGGGTATAATGTCACTAAGTAACTTACAATGATGTTCTTGAGAGTTTATTATAAACCACCACTGCAAGTCCTTAGAATGAAAAGAAAAATTGTTATGAGTTTTTGACATATTGAAAAAAATTGCCGTTGAATTTTG
The DNA here is from genome assembly GCF_964194025.1 of Convolutriloba macropyga. Classification (NCBI taxonomy): domain Eukaryota; kingdom Metazoa; phylum Xenacoelomorpha; order Acoela; family Convolutidae; genus Convolutriloba; species Convolutriloba macropyga. Next base: position 47,389,359 of record NC_134474.1, on the reverse strand, counting down.
CTTGAAAGACACATGACCAAACCATTTGAATCGATTAACATAGCCGGCAGATTGCCAGAATAGCTGCGAAAGAATAGACCTGCGTGCCATATAATAGAGATAGAAACAGATAGATCTAAATTGAAAAATCGACGCTGCTCAACAAAAATAGGTAAAAAACATTCAGCGATAAATTAATACAGCTTGATAAAATTCATTCCGCAGAAGCCTCTTATTAGGGACCTTTACTGCACATATGAGTTCCTTTGAACTTAAACAAATTCAAATTAAACTTAAGTTTTAAAGAGCAAAAGTCAATTTATTGAGTGAGGTAAGTCACGTATGATCAAAATCTAATCACGCAAATAACCTAAAAGATTTCACTAAAGCGAGTGAGAAATAACGTCACGCGCGCAGATGCCGTTAGTGAGAGAAAGAAGTCAATCAGAAAATTTGACTTTTTTTAGCTTTGCTGTGTGAACAAATGTAAAACGAAAAAAGAGCGTCAGACGACGAAACAAAAAAACATAGCAGGACAAGTCCTGACGTACAATTCAAAGAATTTTCATTGACTAAACAAAAAACTAGACCTAGAAAGGACTATGAATGGATTGGGAAAACCATTTAGAAAAAAATCCGATCCGAAAAATCGAAAAAACAGAAAAAATCAAAGCGAAATCGCCGCATGTGAACAAAAAACCACTAGCGAGAAACCGAATTTTTGTTCAAACACCGTTTTCGCACTCTACTTTAAATTTAGAGCGAGAAAAATTCACGCCGCAAAACCAATCGCTTTTTCGCTCCACTTCCTGTTTCGGCGTGACCAAAATCACTACTCCAATTTGACTTCAAAAATCATGAAATTGTGTGAACAGATCTTAAAAAAAAGCCAGCGCCCCAATACAATTCAAATTCTTTGAATTGTAAAAAACCAAGAGCACCACAATATAGCTACGCTCAGCTTACAGCTATAAAAATAAAACCCCTTTCAACCCTATTGTAACAAACAAACGACCAACGACGGTTGGCTTCGTTAGTACCCACCTGCGGTCTACGGATGCTAGCCCCCGGGGTAATCAGAGGGATCAAGCGATGGAGTGGGGGTTGGGAGGGCTGGACGAGAGGGGAGCAAATGGCCACGTGGAAGAAAGGGTGAGTGGCTGATGTGACAAAAGTCAAAAATGTTGAACGAAAAAACGTTGAGCGAAAAATCGCATAGAAAAGATGACAGGGCTATAATTGCTACAAACTTACAGTAGTGGATAAAACAAGGATTCCAACCACCAGTAAAATTTGTCCCTTTCTCCTAACGCTAATCGCGCATGTCGAATCGGGCCAAATTTTACTGTTTGTTGGAATCCTTGTTTTATCCACTACTATATATTAGCTCTAAATTCAATAAAAAAAATCAATTAAAATTCAAAAATAAAACAAAAAATCAAAAAATCAAAGCAAAATTTACATTTCACTCTTTAAGAGCAATTCACTCTTATTCGGAGTGATCCCCCAGTAGAAAGATTGCTCTTTTTCACTCTTAAAGAGTGATTCCCTCTTTTTTGATATTTTTGTATTTTTTTATACTTTTTATTTAAAATTATCTATACTCTTCAATAAATTCATATTTTCTTTTACTTTTTCTATATTTATTCCATTATTAATAAGAAATGATACAAAATTATAGTATTTACATGAACAACTTTCCTCTGTTTGGACAATAACTAAAGGACTTACAGCTCCAGGATTTTGTCTTTTATCTAATAAGGTTCTACTAAATCCTCTAGTTAATTCTACATCTGGATGTTGTTTCTTTACATGAGCCCGTATCCCATCACATCTCACAACAGAAGTACAATATGGACAATTAACTTTAGCTGAAGTACAACTTCTACATGTATACTTACTCTAATCAAAATCAGTTAGTGGTTTTCATAATTACATTTATTACAACTTCTAATTAAGACTTCTGGGCTAAGGTTAGGGTTATGATTAGGGTTAAGGTTAGGGTTAAAGTTAGGGTTAATGTTAGGGTTAGGGTTAAGGTTAGGGTTAAGGTTAGGGTTAAGGTTAGGATCTGAGTTAGAGTTAGAGTCATAGATAGAACCAGAACTAGAACCAGAACTAGAGCTAGAACTAGAACCAGAACCAGAACTAGAGCTAGAACTAGAACCAGAACTAGAGCTAGAACTAGAACTAGATTCATTTTTTAAAGAACAACCCCATGGAGAAAAATTATTAGCAAAAATACCACTTAGTATTATATTACCACACATACATTTATCAGTTTTATCTTTATGACATGATTCATAATGATATTTTAAAACAGCAATGTTTCCATATTTATAGTTACACTCTAAACATTTTAAAAGCATTTATAATAGGGTAAACTATAATATTTTACCTAATCATTTCACTGATCGGTGGAACTGCTTCGCGGATAATATTTAACCATGATTTCAATTAAATCTTTAGTATTATCTTTAGATGTGATACACTCTGCTAAACATTTATTTCCTAACGTATTGAGTGTATTAGTTTTACATCTCTTATCCAAAATCAATTCAAGGTCTAATTCTTTTTATCTCTAACAAAATTTATCATCTCTCCCCTAAATTAGTCATTATTTCCATATAGTCTGGTTAAAAACTTCCCTCCCTTTCTATTCAAAATTCACATCTCTTCATTGACGAAGTCACAGCTACACTGATTTATATATTCTTCTTGTGTTTCTTTTCGTAGATCAGTGAACGAACTTTGTTCGTGGTTCTCCAACGAGCTTTGCTCGTGGTTTACCAAACTGCTTGGCTCGCCACGGACTTCGTCCGTTCGCAGATCATTATCCAACTCTTCTCCATATCCAACGTTAACTAATGTATTTACTCTATTCAACATTGTGCTTGCTCCCATTGCTACACTCCCAGCATTTCTTGATATTATTTCAGGATAAAAATAACTAAATATTATTAAACCTGAGCTTATAATTCCACCAACAGTTGATAAACTTTTTCTAACCTTTCCCATAATCATTTCTTTAGTTAAAATATCATTCTGTATTTTAATATTATTTAATTTAAGAAGTTTATTAAAATAGAATATATAGTTATCGTGATTAATAACATTTCTATCTGTTGCATTTATCATGAGTGGTTTCATATATGCTACAAGTTTATTTATATCTTCTCTTTCTAATTCATCTTTTAAACTAAGAGCTTTTAAATCAAGGAAACCAACTCTTGAATCATATATAATTGTTCTATTACTATTAATAATAATAAAACTATTCTCCTTCTTATTATATTTAATTGTACCATAACGAAGTTCATCTGACATTCCATCTGTACGATTATAATGGTTACTATTTAACTCACTAATTATTTTACTAAAGTCATATTCACATTTATATATCTCAATAAAGTTTTTAAATAGATCAGGTCCATTATAAGTTGTTAAATAAATAGTATCACAACTCATTCTTGCTGTATTAATTATTTGAGCTGGTTTGTGACACATTACAATCATTTGAAAATTATAATGTCTACCTTCAGTAAAATAATAATTATATCCTTATTTAACCTATCACCCATATCATCAAGTACTATTACACAATTTTGAAATTTATCCATTTTTTTTTGGTGATCATATTTATATCACAATTATTAAACACAGTATAAAACTTATTAGACTCAGGATCTATCCACTCTCTGTAATCTTTACAAACTATAACTCTATTTTTAGCTTGATCAGTGAACGAATTTTGTTCGGGGTTTACCAAACTGCTTCGCAGATCTTGGTTTTGGTTTTCGTCTTGGTCATGGACTGAGTATAATTTTAGGTATTGTCTAATAAAATACGTTTTCCCTGTGCCAGTTCCACCATAAACAATAGTATGTAATGGTGACTTTTCATATTCAAATCCAACTAGATTCTTATTCATAAATCCACCAAAGCTTTCTTCTAGTTTTGCATAATTACTTGGTATTGAGTCATATAATAAATAACAAATTCCAATTATAATAATAAGAAAAAAGTATACCACCTTTATCCATTTTTATATATGAAATTTATTATATAAAAATGCTTATCCTAACTTTTGAGGAAATCAATAATAAATTTAATATTGAAAATAATGCTATGAGTGATATCAGAATAAAAGATATAGGTAAAGATATAAGTCTAACACCAATTGAAATAGTATTGAGAGAAGAGACTCCAGATAGTATCCGTGAAACGGCTTCACCGATCTGCGAAGCAGGTTCCCTGATCGGGGAACCTGACTTCAACATTATTGTCAATCTACACCCAACTGAAGGTACACATTGGTTTTAGTTATAAGAAGAGAAGGTGGTCCTGTGTATTACTTTGATCGTTTTGGTGTAGAAACCCCACCATTATTGTTAGAAGAATATGTTGATCTAGGATCTAATGAGAGAATACAACAATATGATGAAGCTTATTGTGGGGCTTATTGTTTATGCATCATCTATCTTATTGATAGAGGATTCAGAATTAAAAGTCCTTTAAATATTCTAGTAAATCAATGTAAATATCCAGGATTAAATAATGAGTGTTTTTGTTTAGGTTGTAATGTTAATCTTAATGATAATGATAATTATAATGTTAATGATAATGATAATGTTAATGATAATGATAATGACATTGATAGTGATAATGATAATGTTAATGATAATGTTAATAATAATGTTAATGATAATGATAATGATAATGACATTGATATTGATAATGACATTGATAATAATAATGTTAATGATAATGTTAATAATAATAATAATAATGTTAATGATAATGTTAATGATAATTTTATATATCAGGGAACTTGCTTGGCAGGTCTATTTGATGAAAAACATGGTGAAACATCGGTGGAACCGGTTCCCGGATGGACGAAGTCTCATCAAAAGGGTAAACTTAATAACAATAGTCTACTAATAATATCTCTGTAACTATAAATGAAGATCTACAATCATGGCTAAATGATGATGATATAATTACTGAAGCCACATTCCCAGATAACTTTAGATGTATAATATCTGGTCCTAGTGAATGTGGTAAGACATTCTTACTAAAAAAACTAATTCTAGCTAGTATATATTTTGATAAGCTATACATCATTGGACCTACTGGTGATCAATACAACGGATTAAAAAGAATAAACCCAAAAGCAATTATAGAATTTATTAAAGATATAAAAGATTTACCATCTCCTGATAAACTACCCAATGAATTAAAGAAACTAATGATATTCGATGATGTTAGAGCCAAAGAACCAGTTATTAATGAATACTCTTGTAGAGGTAGACATAATAATTGTAATATGATATATCTTAATCAAAACCTGTTCTCTCTGGATAGGCAGAGTGTTAGAGAGAACTGTAATCTATTTATTTTATTTGAACAGAGAGGTAAAGTCCCAGCATCGATATATCAAGAGTTCTTTAATAATATTGAAATTAGTTATAATGATTTTGCTAATATATGTAATAAGGTATGGAAAGAGCCTTATAATTATATTGTCATTGATATAACTAAAAATAAATATATAATGGTAAACTAAGAATTATTTGGGATCGCAGAGTTTTATAATTAAGAATAAGTAAAAGTATAAGTATCAGGGAACCTGCTTCGCAGATAAGTCTAAGTATCGTGTAATTGTAAGTCTAAGTCTATGTTTATCGGGAACATCTTCTGACCATGACTAAGTCTATACCTATCAGGGAAACTGCTTCGCAGATAAATATATTCTAAATCAAATGGGGGCTTCGCCCAGCTAGGGACACTAGATCAACGAAGTTGCTGACTATGTCAGATGCAAAGCAAAACTTAATACATCACCATTAATGTCTATAGGTCTTCCATGCTCATCTTTAATATGAAACTCTATATATTCTATTCTATCTTTAATTTTATTTTGATATAAGATATTAGTTGGTATAATATTTATTAGATAGCCTGGTGGTTCTGTTAGAGTAAAAGTATATAGAATGTCTGTGTTATTCCCATTATCTTTAACACCAGATATCATATTACAATGAATGTTAATAGTACTAAAACCCATAATATCAACAATTTTCTGAGAATTATATTTACCTTGTACATATACTATTTTTCTAAAGCCCAGTAATGGGGCTACTGAATTTTCTATGTCAAAGTTAATTGCACCTTGTTTTATTTCCATTAAACTTTTCATTGCATTCTTATCAGATTCTATTATAACATTACCGTTAGTTTCTTCTTTTATTAATTCTGCTAATTCGAATAATTCATATGCTTCTGGTATACTAGCTAAAATACGGGTATCTGACCATGTTTCACCTTGGGTATCATATAAGAATTGATTGTTCCTTCTATTCACATTAAACACCGAATTATTAACAGATAATCTAATTAAACCTAATTTTGATGAGTTAAGTATAGGTTCACTAAAGTTAAACTTTTCTGTTGGTTTTATCATTCTAAAGTTAAGTGTATGCTCTTCTTAAGTTTTAGTTAAAGCCTCATGTATATTTTGTAGTTCCCTTAAAATTAAATTGTCTGTCAATTTTTATCTAATAAAAATGGATTTTAATGTGGACACAACTTATGGTTACAATATTGATATACACAAAAGTAAGATGATAAAATATAAACCTAATAATCTAGCAACAATGAATACAATCAATACTAAAATTAAAATCATTCTCAATAGAGAAGAGAATCATTTAAATTTGCATGATTCATATCAAGAGATAGAGTTCGTTGTATCAGATGATGCTGGTGGTCTATTTGCTAATGATGCTAATATCAGATTAGTTAATTATGGTATGATGGCCTTGTTTAGTTCAATTAAGCTTGAAACTATTGGTGGTAGGACTATTGAAAATATAGATCACTGTCATCCTAATCTATTGATGTATAAGTTATTAACTAGTACTGATGATGAATATGAGAGTGGTTTTGTTAGAATTCAAGGCAATAGAGATAGTCAATTTAAAGGTGACCATATTGCTGCACAACGAGGTCATATGTATAAGATGATTAAGATGAGTGATTTATTTGGTTTTGTAAATGATTTAGAAAAGATTATATATGGTTTAGGATTTAAACTAATATTAAAAACAAATAATAATGATCGAGCTCTATATAGAGTTAATGCTAATCCTGGTGCAGTTGCTAATGATGGTAATATAGAAATTAGAGATATATCATGGTGTGTACCTAGTATTGATCCTAGTAATGATAGATTTATTGTGCAAAAGGGTTTAAATAAAAAGAAAAATGAAGACTTTAGTTATTATGAAAGAAAGACATTTTATAAGAATGTGCCCAATGTTACTAACTTCTTGTTTGATCTTGGTATGGAAAGTGGTATGGAAAGACCGCAATATATAATAGTTGGTTTTGAAAATAATAATGTTAGTGAACAAACTCATGATGCAAGTACATTTGATGTAATGAAGGTTACTGAATGTTATTGTAAGATTGGTAGTGAGTTTTATCCCGAGGATAGAATGAATATTAATTATGGTACCAATAATTATAATGAGGCTTTTAAAGAGATTGTTAGCTTTAAAAAAGATTATAATGCGCTACCACATAATATAAAACCAGATATAAATTATAGAACATTCAAAAGTAGTTATAGAATATATGTAGTCGATACTAGATATTAAAGGGATCATATAGAACCACAACCAATACAACCTAATTTTAAAATTAGCGCTGCAGTTGCAGATGTTATATGTCACGCATTAGTAATAACTAGAAAGGTTATTAGTGTGAATAGTGATGGTAATAAGATGGTTGATATTATATCATAGACATAGTCTTAGTTATAATTAAGTCAATGTTATAATTAAGTCATAGTTATAATTATAACTATAGTCCTTGTCATTATTTCCTACTAGTCTCAACAAAACCCTTAGCATAAATAATATCTAATTTCTTTTTATTCTCTAGAGATAGACCCTTACCTTCAAGCTTAATCTTAGTCTTGGGCCTAACCTTGGGCTTGGGCTTAGGCTTCGAGCATCGCTCGCGGGTGGAACCCGTACGCTTAGGCTCAATAACAACAAAAGGATTATACTTTTTAACTTCCATTATTTTTTATATATAGAAATGAGTCTTTTAAAGTTCAAAACTAATTCATATTGTGTTGGTGGTAGACATTATAGTGGTACTAATAATATAAGTGGAAATATCACTTCAAAAGGCACTAAAATGTTAAGAAGATCCTGCACTAAATGTAGAAGGAATAAATCAATGACAGTATCTGATGCAACAATAGAAGCTGAGGGATTGAAAGATTTCTTTAAAAGTGTTGGTAGAGCTACGGTTAACTTTGGAAAGAAAGTTGCTAATAATCCAGTAAGAGCATTAGAAATAGAAAGTAAAATAGGAAGTGCAGCTGCAAGTAGAAACCCTAAAGCAGCTCTAGCGGCTACATCTGATTTAATTAAATTTGCAACTACTGGTGAAGGTATAAAGGTAGTACAAAAAGGAAGAGGGTTATACTTAGGTACTAAGAAGAGATGATTATTTGATTATAGTCATGATTAAATTTATGATTATGATTATATTATATTTATGATTATGATTATATTATATTTATGATTATGATTATGGTTATATTTATATTATGTTTATGATTATCGATAAATATTAATACTAATATTATTAGTACTAAATACATTATTATAACTAAACACTAACAATTTTAGTTAAAAAGCACTCAGCTTGTTTTTCTTGTTCTTCTTATAATCCTCATATACCTTGACTATTTCATTATACTCATGATTATCTACTTTATTATCATTCATTGATTTAGTATATAGTCTATTATACTTATCACTAAAATGTTTACTTAAAACATACATTTGTGAATACTTTATAATTTTATTTCTAATTTTAGTATTAAATGTTTTTGATAATGAACCACAAACAGTTGCTGTAGCAAAAGCTGTTGGTATAGAATAAGGTAATCCTATACCTGTTAATGCAACTGATGTTGATGTTGCAGTTGTTGCTATAGATGATAATACTATTTCTGTTATCTCAGCTACGTTAATATAATTCTTATATCTACTTAACTTCTTATTATAGTTATTAGTTTCAGTTTCATAATAATTTCTAATATCTTTTATAATGTTAATATTGTTGTTAAATTTATTATTATCTTGAATCTTTTCGTTTATCAATCTTTCTGATACTGATGACAAATCTGGATATAGTAATCTCTCACTCGGTGCTGTTGGGTTAGTCATAGTTTCGGTTATTTTAATTAGTAAAAAATCTTTCAATTTCTTTCGTTATATCATCTTGTTTAAAACCATAATGCATCTCAAGTCTTGCTTGCTCTTTATTATCAACTAACGTACTTCGTAAAAGTATAGCAATTATATATTGTACTATTGTCCTTTTATTCTTTAAAAGGGCTTCATCTATAAAGGAATTAGTCTTTTTATTAACTTCTTTAAATTCTTTTAGCCCAGTAGTAAACATTTCATCTAGTTGTATGTTAGTGATATTCTCAAGAAACTTGTTATTATCAAATTCTTGTTTTAATTGATTATATTTAGAGATAGTATCTGCAGCAACTTTATTACAAAACTTAACAGTATTTCTGACTTCATTTGTTGATTCAATAAACTCATTAATTAGTTCATCATTAACTTGTGTTTCACTTAGTTGTAAAGTTTTAGCTGTGACTTTATCAAATTCACCTTTTCTTAGTTCAGTTATGTTTTTACTTAAAGTGTCTATTTTATTAGAAGAGGATAATAAGTTATTGTCGCAATACTCTTTATTAACAACATCTTTTTCATATATCGCAGGATGTACATTTGTAATTTTATAGGTATCCTTCATACAATATTATCAATATCTTCTAGGAATAACCCACGAGCCTTACTTAGTGTTAAGTTGTTTGTTGATGTTGATGTTGATCCGAGAAGCGGGTTCCCCGATTGAGGTTTAGCTTGATTGAATCTATTTCTTGTCATCTTTGTATTTGTTTACATGTAATTAGAATAATAATTAGTCTTGTAATTAGACTTATAATTAGTCTTACAATTAGACTAAGAATTATAATTGGACCTAGGACCGCAGGTCAATCTGCGAAGCAGGTTCCCTGATCTACTTCGTAGCTGACCGGAGGTCTAAATTTAATGATTCCAAAACCTTATTATTAGATTCAAAGTCCAACTCGGATTTTAATAATTCCTGTTCGTATTATTTACCTTCTACTATCTCACCATTAATATCTTCTATTTTATATGTTGGTGGTTGTGTTTTTAGAACTTCATTAACTTTAAACAATTCTCTATTCCAATTAGAAGTGTATCCCTTAGAGAAGATATTACGTTTATCTGCATTTCTAACATAATCACCAACTTTAAGTTTAGGTGTTGCTTTGGTAGATTTAACATAGTACTTAACTTTATCAAGATTATTAGAAGCGTCAACTGGTGTCATATTAATTGTTGAGTGAATGTTATTGTTATATGTTACAACAGCATCAATTAAAATATTTACCCAATTACTATCGCCATTGATGCACATAGGTTTATTTATTGTATGTAATAATGTTCTATTAAATCTCTCTATGAATACAGCCTTTAAATCCCTATAAGTAGAATATAGTTTTGTTTCATATACTTTAAGTGAAGATGTAAAAGAAACCAATTTGTCAAATTAAAATTACTTCCAATACTTAAAACAAACGTTTTCGAACTTTACGTTCATCGTCAGGTTAAAACTGTTTTACAAATTGTTAAAAGATAAAATGAATATGTATTTACATTTGTCTGAGATGACAATTAAAACAATTCTAGGAAACATTCTAAAAAATTCAATCGAAAATTTTTCCTTATATACAATATTTAGCCTATTTACAACACATATTTACATCTGTTATCAATTTACTTAAAAACATTCCTATTCCGGATTTTTCGATTTTGTCCATGTTCTTGTATTTTTAGGGTTATTCCGAATTTTCCCTAACCATAAGTATCCCTCTTGTGGAGGTTTTGCAAATTTCGTTTTGTCATGCACAAAATCTTTTTTGCCCTATGCATTCTCATTTAGTCAAAATTATGATTTGAACTAATATTTTAGCGTGAGTTCCCTCCCCCTATATTCGTCGCGTGTGTTTAGTGCCGGCTTCAGCTTGCTGATATATATAGCTTCGATGATCATTAGTTTTTCTACTGACCGACAGGCGTCCAGAATTCTCCATTCAATGTCATTCGTGGCGCCACGACATTCAACTAGATGTTGACCCACCTGTGAATCCTTCTTTTGATGTTCTGTTATCCTTGTGGTAACATGCCGGCTTGTTTGCCCAACATAGATGGATCCGCATCCATTACATTTAATTTCATATACCACGTGGGATTTCAGATCTCTATCAAAGGATGATTTCAGGGTGGGGAGGCACGATCTTAATTTTCGCGTTGTAAAAACTACTTGCAATTCGCATAGTTTCTTCAATTTGCTTGCGAAGTTTTGAGTGAGGTTGCCTCTGTATTGTAGAAAAATAGTTGGCTTATCATTAGATTTAGTCTTGCTTTTCATTAGATTTAGTCTTGATTTAGTCTTCTTTAAAGCTTCATTAAACTGGGAGCCAGCTTGCTGGATCATCTTAGTTTGTTTATCTAACTCTTTAAGTGAAGATTTAAATGTTTTATTGTAAAACTCACTACCTCTATCTACCCATAACTTTTCTGGTTTTCTAGGTTCAGAGCCACCTTGTGGATGTTCACTTAATACTATTTTAAAACCATTAGTTATAGATAAACCAGATTTATTCTTTAATGGAATAGCCCATGCATATTTTGTAAATATATCTATAACAGTTAAAATAAACTTATAATTATTATTGTATTTACTTTATGACTCATCAATTAAATCAGCTGACCATGTTTCGTCTTTAAAAACTTTGTTATTTGAGGACTGAATACTTCTTTAGCTAATCCGTGAAGCGGGTTCCCCGATAGTTGTTGTTGTTTTTCCATCATTGTTTATTTACCATAGTTAAAAACAAATTTATCTAGTTGCTCTTGGTTAATAATATTCATAGATAATAGTTGCTTAGATATATCTAGCATTTCATCATATAATCCATCATGAACAGCTTTTGTTTCTAGTATTAATAATTCTAGTCTTTCTATTCAACTATTTGGGTCTGGGTTGCTATTTAATCCCCTACCTTATACATCATCTTTTGCCCCTATTATACGTTTTATTGTTCTATACCTAGCGCTTTCCTTATCCCCTTTTCCTAAATCATATCTAATATCCTTTAAAAACCTTTTAATTTTGTTTTCGTCTTCCTCGATTTCACCATGTTTTATATTAGGGTTAGTATGAAAGTTGATAAAATCATCTGAGAATTCATATATATTATCCTTAACTATAAATGCATTTTCTTGGTAAGTTAGTTTAACACCGTTCATTTCAAATTCACCGATATCTAAATTTCCGAACTTTAAATTTAATTGGGATTAGATTAAACTGACATTAAATTAATAATTTGAGCCGTGTCTTTATCTGCTGAAAATCCTGGTTTATCTCGAGCTTCCTCTACAGCTTTGCCATTGGACTTCTTTAAAGCTTCATTAAACTGGGAGCCAGCTTGCTGGATCATCTTAGTTTGTTTATCTAACTCTTGATTTTGCCAATCTAGTGCTCTCAATGTTTGTTCACTTAATGCTAGATTGTGTTCATTGTTTGCATTTAGTGTTTTAGTTAAAGGATCAAATAACTATAGATCTATAAATGTATTGAAAAATTATAATAAGAGTAAAAAATGGATAATGAAAATTCTATTGATGAAAACTATTGATGAAAAGTTTAAAAAAATGTTTAGCTTGTGGAAAACAATATCGGACTATGAAAGAGTTTATAAACCATGCTAAGGATCCCTGGCATGATGAATTAATAATTTCAAGTTATTCTAAATATACAGATGAAAGGGAATCCAGTAAAATAATAAAAATTTTAGAATAAAACAAAAACAAATTAACTAGAGGAAAAAGTGATTTGGAAATAACTTTGGGAGGGATAATGATCTATAATGTACTAACTATTAAACCAGGAGATGCAATTGATCATTTTATAAAAGGGGGTATAGAATATTATTAACCAGTTTTTATTAAGATCATAAATCAGGGAGAACCTGCTTCACAGATACTGAAACTGCTTTGCAGATCATTATATAATCTATTAGCGGCTTCAATTAACTTTCTATCATCATTAATGGTTAGTTCTAGAATATTATTAACCAGTTGTTCTTTGTTTAAATTTAATGACGCTTGGCTTGCCATGGATGAAGTCCGTTCACAGATTTTATTTACTAAATCTCTTTTGAATAGATATAGATTCTCATGAGGATAACTTTTTATATTGTTTACATAAAACCTTTTATCATCAAATATATTTAAACTAACCTTACTTGTTTTTGTTGTTGTCATGTTATCACCAACTTTTTGTATTCTGCATTCATCTACTGTTCTCTGTGTATTATTCATTAATTCATCATAATAATCAATGTGCCTAGCATTATTATACTTCTTTATTCCTTTTTCTTTAGTGTTTTTAGGATAATTTTGAAGCTATATGTTTTGGGGCACAATGCTATAATTCCTCAATAATCCTACTCCCCAGCTCGTGCTTAAACTTTATTATTAGTTTTTATAGGTATGTCTAGATTACTTAAGTCCATATGCTCATCACTAATTTTACCTTCTCTATAGCTTAATACGAAATTGTCCGTATCCATATAGTGAAGTGTTAGATCTTTGAGGGATGGTTGTAGAATATTAAAGAATACATCAAACATGTGTAATTTGCTAAGTTCGAGTATTGTTACTCCTACATATATAGGTGAGCTATATTCTATTTTTTTCTTTACATATTCTATTTGGCTATAATCTCTATATCTAGTTATATTCTTAAATGTTGGTTCACTTACACTTCTTATTATCTTCTCTTCATCATGCAAGAACTTGCTTTGAAAGAAGTGTAGAGGATTCATGCACATTCTTCCATATAGGGAGTTATTCATTAATTTCCTTACATCCTTTTCTGCTTCAGTTTTAGCTGTTGCTCTTTTGTTAGTATTGTTTTGTATATAATCTCTACATATAAAATCTTGTTTAAATTTAATTACTCTATGTATTTTTGTTACTTTTACTCCCATATTAACATAGAACTTTAACATCCTATAATGAACCATATATTCTGTTTTGCTGTTTTGGTCTAAGATTAATTTCTCTGATCTTGCCTTGCGTCCATCTCTTTCTCTGTAACCTAATTCATTATCATTTATCTTTCTCTTATTAGATATTAGTGCTAACTGTTCTGTTCTCTCTTTACATTCATTAGTATAATCAGTATCACAAACTATATAGTAACCATGATCACTATCATCTGGAGTATTTAATATAGTATCAAGAGTAGTAGTAGTAATAAACTGAAAATGCTTAAAAGGTAACTTTTGCATCATTGCGTAACCTTATAGGTTGTTTGCATCAATGTACCATATGGTCTTACCATCACTGTTATCTATATATCTATCACCCATTATTCCACATATACCACCTCTCTTTGCTCCAACAAAATCATCTAGCATTTGTTTATCTTGCAATGTATCTAATGTAACACCACTTGACATTAACCAACAATCAAAACTATAACCTGGGAGACTTACATAATGTAGTGGGTTGAGCTTGAATTCGTTCATACTTAGTTTAACATATTTATTCATGCAGTAGTCTAATATTTCCGCATCATTTTGTAAATACTCTATAGTTAGATCTTTACCAGTTTTATGACTGTTGTCTTTATTAAAAAATATCTACTTCTTGTGTTGGTAATTTATTATGTAGAGAGGATTTGAAGTCTTCTATTTTTAGATTACCTATAACTTCATCATAAGTAGCTTTGCTACCACTGGCAGCTTCGCTGTAATACGACTTTGTCGTGGTTGGGGAACCAAGGCCGGTGGCCCTTCCCCAGGTAGCTTTGCTACTATACGACTCTAAACCAAAGTATTCATATGGATATAATGTTTTAGTTTTACACCCGTATATCTTTGCCATTTGATCTAGAGGCATAGCTAGGAAGTCATAAATATCTATGAATTTAAGACAACCAATGCTAAACATCTTAGACTTACCAGCAGCTAGTGGTATGTTATCTACTTTTCTTTTATCATTATTCTGTTTGAAGAGTTTATTGTATAGTAGTCATAGCCAGAGCCATTATGGAGTATTACTGGAATGAAGTTTTGTTGTTTGTATCTTAGATTACATATTTTACAAGCAGGTCCTCTATATTTACCAGTTTCATGACAATGCTCTCTCACTTTATTAATACATGTTTTGCTGCAGATATGACAGGTGTTATTGGTTTCATGATATAATTTATCTTCTGTGAATATCATTTGTTTGTTGCGCTTGAAGTTATTCTCAGTTTCTATTTCTAATAGATCTCCTAGCAAAACTTTTGATGCAGCCTAAACCGAAGTAGTGCTTGAAGTTACTTTGCCAGAGGTGTAACCCACAGCTATTGGAATATGTTCAGCTATTACATATTTATGGGTCTCCGACCATGCTTCGCCATAACCATTAGTTGAGACTTCAACAATGCAACATTCTATATCAGCAGTTATAATATTTTTTATATTCTGACGTTTGTGTTAATTTATAAAAGTAATATGTTTTTTCTTAGGACAAACAATCTCTGGTTTGAATGAGTTGTTGCATTCGTGTTTATCATATTTAATTTGTGAGTTAAACCAATAGGTACACCTATCACAGTAATAATATTTAATGTTGTTTTTATTTGGTCGTTCTAACAGGGTTTCTATATTTTTTATTAGGGCACAGTGTTCTATTTGACCATTATTCCAAACTAGTACTCTTACATCTTTTCTATCTTTTTTAAAAGCATCCACTTGTTTAAACAATTCTATTTTGCCCCACCACAAGGTGTGTATACCCAAATATTAATATTATACAATTTCTGTATTCTTATTATATAAGCAAAATCATCTTCATGTTGTTGTCTTGGTTCAATTAGTTTATCTACATTTTTACTTTCTCGAGATGCATGGTGTTGGGCGGGATGTAGCCAAGCAGTTATAGTTAGTTGTAAGCAATTTTGTATTTATAACTACGTATATTTAATATCGATTTAGTAGATCAGGAGGTAAATCTATATAACTACCAATAGATGCTTTAGTTGGTTCAATGTTTAACTGAATACTTCTTATTCCGAGAAACTCAAAATCATAACCATAACCTTCATATATTTCCTTTTCGAAATCTAGCCACCGATTGAAGTCACCATATTCATATATTGCATTATTAATATAATCAGTATTGAAAAAAATTTTAGTAGTTTTAACTTCTTTGGTTCTCTTCTTATAATCACATTCAGCCGTGATCTTATATTTAAAACTCTTAACTTTTCTGAACTTGTAACAGTTTTTAATTTCTTCTAAAGAGTAATTAGTTGCTTCATCTATATCTTCAATGTAATTCCCGCCTTTATCAGTAATAAAAAAATTCTCTCATGTTCTGACTGGAGTTTATATCAAAATCTTCTGTGTTTTCTAGATACTTACGATTATGACTATATGAGTGAGTAGTTAGAGCTATTTTATTCCTAAATTCTTCATGACATTCTTTACATTCAAACTTAAATCTGGTGGAGATATCTTTTTCAGTTTTAGTTTTAGGTTTGGTGGCTGGTTTAGTTTTAATAATATAATCATCTTCATCCGAATTATACACCCTCTCAGAGATTTCTTCTTCTTCAGACTCAAACATTTTCTCCAATAGTTCCTTATGTTTGAGATTGTATGATTGATGCCTGTATAAACCCTTCCTTGATTCAAAGGATAGATTACAGACATCGCAGTAGTTTATGACATTAGTTTTAGTTGATTGGGACATGATGTACTTATTTAGGGTAATAATCAAAAAATAATATTTCGAAAAATGAAAATGAAATGCAAAAAGTGTATAAATAAACCTTGGAAAGAATGTTGTAATAATTGTAAAGAATTAGAATATTCTTGTTATGTATGTAAAAATATGGTTAAAGTGAAAGATTATATAGAACATTTGGAATATTTTTATTCTGATCCTGATCAATATCTAACATGTAGTATGTGTAATGTTTATAAACATATATCATTATATAGATTTAGAAATAGGAAATGTAGACTATGTATTTATCTTCATAGATATAGATATGGTCATACTAGAAATCAATTCAGAGAGCATGTTTATAAGTATAATATTCAAGAAGACATAGAAAAACACTAATCACTGTGTTTCCACCGATCTCAGTGTTTTTGACTGTGCTCTTTTTGTTCAACTTATCCACGAAGTGGCTTCAGATCCACGAAGTGGTTACAACATTTTTCCCAAGTTTGGTTTTACGTGCTTGTTACACGATCTCACTAGTTATACTGAAAATCACTAATCACTGTGTTTCCACCGATCTGTGTTTCGTGACTGTATACCCATCACAGTGTGTCCCATATACAGTCTAACTGTAGGGATCACTGATCAACCTTACTGTGAATATGTTTTTTTTTAATCTCACTTAGTTTCATAGTATTTCATCAGAGTCGGGGGACGTTCACTGGAGTTAGTGAGGAAGGAACCCCAAACCTTCCGTTTGCTAAAGTAACTGAACTAGACTCGATGATTTAACCACTACGCCAAGTGAGACAGAAAGTTTTAGTTTTAGATTGATTAAATATTGATTAGGGGAATAAATGAAAATTTAATTTTTTTAATATTTCTTTCAATTTTTGTTCAAGTTTTCTTTTTTTGTTCAAGTTTTTTCGCAAGTTTGTTTACGCGCTTGTTACACGGTCTCGCTAGTTTTATTCTAGTATCTGGGGACGTCCACCGAAAGCGGTGGGGATAGAACCCGAACTATCCGTCTGATAATGGTTAATTACCAGCTTAACTCTGTACTAAAGGTTTGCACTAAGTGAGACAAGAAATGATAGATTTAAAATATAAAAGAAGTGAATTTAGAGCTAATATATAGTAGTGGATAAAACAAGGATTCCAACAAACAGTAAAATTTGGCCCGATTCGACATGCGCGATTAGCGTTAGGAGAAAGGGACAAATTTTACTGGTGGTTGGAATCCTTGTTTTATCCACTACTGTAAGTTTGTAGCAATTATAGCCCTGTCATCTTTTCTATGCGATTTTTTGCTCAACGTTTTTTCGTTCAACATTTTTGACTTTTGTCACATCAGCCACTCACCCTTTCTTCCACGTGGCAATTTGCTCCCCTCTCGTCCAGCCCTCCCAACCCCCACTCCATCGCTTGATCCCTCTGCTTACCCCGGGGGCTAGCATCTTTAGACCGCAGGTGGGTACTAACGAAGCCAACCGTCGTTGGTCGTTTGTTTGTTAAAATAGGGTTGAAAGGGGTTTCATTTTTATAGCTGCGAAGAGAGCCTCTAGAGTTTTATTTATATTTACATCATTTAATTTACGTTAAGATGCACCCCGCCCCCAAAAACTATGGTCGGTTCTTAAACTTAAAAAAAACTAAATGGGCCAGAAATTGCTATAGTCGGTTAATCGTATGCGCAATTACTTGGAAAAGTTAGTTCATGATTTAAAAGTAACTGATTCAGTGCGTTACATGAACAAAAGAAAATTCGGCAAAAATTTTTTCAGCAAGGCTAGTTCCTAACTTTGGTACTTTCAGGTTAACTCCGCTAGAAAACTCCGATAAAAACAACTGTCTGATGTGGGGCAAATTTTTCAAACGACTGATAAGCGGAAGGGATTGAATTTGGTTGTACCTAGCTTACGCTTGAGTTTAGCCGCACCAGGTGGATGCAGGAGTGGGGGGAAAGAACGAAAAGAGTATCCAAACTTCCCAGAATTAATTCGTAGTGCTCTGAGAGCACTGAACAGAGACTCAATGTCCTCTGTCCACATAGACTCAATATACTTTCGCAATTAGAACATAACATTGGCTTCGTCATTAGCTAGCCACGGTTTAGAGAGGCTAGCTTTAGCGTCATTGAAGGGGCGTGAGGTGAGGGTAATAGATGATATCACGACACACGAAAGCAGATGAATTGCGGCATCAACGAAAGATTTATAGAAAGAGAGAGAGAAAGAGTGTGAGAGAGATGAAACGTGAACGATAAAGAGAAGGAAAGAAACCCCAACCGACAGAGAGCTAGGATAATTTTCAATGGTGATATTTGACACAATTTTCCAGATTTTGCAGTGAAATTATATTCACAAAGTTTTTGTCTCTAGAGTTCTGTCATGTTACCCATCTGCAAGACTAAAAAGTTTCGTTGGCCAGTAATGATTGTTAAACCCAGAAAAGGACAAAAATTTTCAAACATTTTAAAAATCTCAAATTTTAATAAAATCTTGCTAAAATGATTGATAATAATATCTTTAGAACCATTTCATTTTCTCAAGAGACTATCCAGTATTCCTATTTCAAGCCTTAAATATTTTCACTGGCTCAAATATCCATAAATTTGGAACCTGGTATTATTTATCCACAAACTTGAAAATTAAATTTTATCAAAAAATTGCTCAAACTCGAGTCACTAAAAAATTGATAACCATTCCATTAACTCTAGAAAGCAGCTTATTATCACACCGTAGGAGGTCCCTGGCACCTGGTGGCAGAAAAAATAAAAAAAAATCAAATATTCAAAAAATTGCAAATATTTTTAAAATTTACTCGTGATATTAAAATCTTGCAAAACATTCCATTACATCTAGAAACTGTGCAGTAACCTATTATCAAACCCAAGAGGAGTTTCCTTGGCTCTTGAGCCTCTAGAGTTTTATTTATATTTACATCATTCAATTTACGTTAAGATGCACCCCGCCCCCAAAAACTATGGTCGGTTCTTAAACTTAAAAAAAACTAAATGGGCCAGAAATTGCTATAGTCGGTTAATCGTATGCGCAATTACTTGGAAAAGTTAGTTCATGATTTAAAAGTAACTGATTCAGTGCGTTACATGAACAAAAGAAAATTCGGCAAAAATTTTTTCAGCAAGGCTAGTTCCTAACTTTGGTACTTTCAGGTTAACTCCGCTAGAAAACTCCGATAAAAACAACTGTCTGATGTGGGGCAAATTTTTCAAACGACTGATAAGCGGAAGGGATTGAATTTGGTTGTACCTAGCTTACGCTTGAGTTTAGCCGCACCAGGTGGATGCAGGAGTGGGGGGAAAGAACGAAAAGAGTATCCAAACTTCCCAGAATTAATTCGTAGTGCTCTGAGAGCACTGAACAGAGACTCAATGTCCTCTGTCCACATAGACTCAATATACTTTTGCAATTAGAACATAACATTGGCTTCGTCATTAGCTAGCCACGGTTTAGAGAGGCTAGCTTTAGCTTCATTGAAGGGGCGTGAGGTGAGGGTAATAGATGATATCACGCCAAACGAAAGCAGCTGAATTGCGGCATCAACGAAAGATTTATAGAAAGAGAGAGAGAGAGAGAGAGAGAGAGAGAAAGTGTGTGAGAGATGAAACGTGAACGATAAAGAGAAGGAAAGAAACCCCAACCGACAGAGAGCTAGGATAATTTTCAATGGTGATATTCCACACAATTTTCCAGATTTTGCAGTGAAAACATATTCACGAAGTTTTTGTCTCTAGAGTTCTGTCATGTTACCCATCTGCAAGACTAAAAAGTTGCGTTGGCCAGTAATGATTGTTAAACCCAGAAAAGGACAAAAATTTTCAAACATTTTAAAAATCTCAAATTTTAACAAAATCTTGCTAAAATGAGTGATAATAATATCTTTAGAACCATTTCATTTTCTCAAGAGACTATCCAGTATTCCTATTTCAAGCCTTAAATATTTTCACTGGCTCAAATATCCATAAATTTGGAACATGGTATTAATTATCCAAAAACTTGAAAATTAAATTTTATCAAAAAATTGCGCAAACTCGAGTCACTAAAAAATTGCCATTCCAGTCACTAAAAAATAACCATTCCATTAACTCTAGAAAGCAGCTTATTATCACACCTTAGGAGGTCCCTGGCACCTGGTGGCAGAAAAAATGACAAAAAAATCAAATATTCAAAAAACTGCAAATATTTTTAAAATTTACTCGTGATATTAAAATCTTGCAAAACATTCCATTACATCTAGAAACTGTGCAGTAACCTATTATCAAACCCAAGAGGAGTTTCCTTGGCTCTTGAGGCTCTAGAAACCTAAAAAGATAACAATTTCAAAAATTGAAAAATTGCAAATTTTATCAAAAAATTGCAAAAATGTGATAAAAAAGTTGAAAACTGATCATTATCTAATGAAAAATTTTTCAGTAGCTTAATATTAAAGCATAACGCACGTTTTCTGAGCCCTGAGGAACTAATGATAATAAATGTCAAAATAATTGAAAAATGCAATTTTTGTCAAAAAATGCTAAAATTTGCGATGGTAAAATGTTGAAAAACATTCCATTACCACTAGAAACAATGAGCTAGAATCTATAACCCTAGAGGAGGTTCCTTGACACCTACTGCTGACGAAACTCAAAAATTGACAAAAATTTTCAAAAAGCTTGAAAAAAAGTGTGAAAATTAGTATAAATTTGCGTTTTTGTTTGGATTACCAAAACACATAGCTCTTAAAATGGTCATAAAAAGTACTTATGACTTTTGAAAAAAGACCTTTATCAACTCCTAAAAAAGACCTTTTAACCTTAAACTACGGCCTTCTGGGTAGCTTCACCACACTAAGCACTTAAAGGACTACTAAGGGCCTCTAAGAGACTTAATGCCCGCTGGGCGCTACCTGTTTATCCCGTTTTCAAGGACAAAAAGTCGAATGCGTCAGACGAAAATCGGTCAAGCAAACAAATCGCATTAAAAAGACCAACAGGACTATTATAATTGCTACAAACTTCGTTTGAGAGTAATTAAACATATATGTATCATATTAATAGAACTCAAAATAAAAGCCAATGAAAACGGTCAAATTCGCGCGCGTCAAAATTTTCAAATACGAATTTCGCATACGTAGGGCTGGACAAGAGATTAAGAGCAGACACAGTATCAGTGAAACGCGTACTTAGAGACTAGTAAGTCGTAAAGTTCTAAGAGCTGCGCGGCCGCTTAATGCCCTCCGGGCTTTAACTAATTATCCCGTTGTTTTTGAGGACGAAAAGTTAAAAGGGTGGGAAGAAAAATCAGCCCAGCGAAAAACCGCATAAAAAGACCACTGGACTAATATAATTGCTAAAAATCGTTTGAGAGCAATTAGAAAAAAACTAGCACTCAGCAACAATATTCATTCGCATGAGTGGAGTCACCAACAAACGTTATTTGTCGGCAGAAAACATCAGTTTGTCAGAAAATTAAATTTGACTGCATGGTTTCAAATTATTTAAATTTAGCAAAACTATCTAACAGCTCCAAATACGAAAAATCGGCAGGTCAGTGCACATTTTAAGCGTTCAGGTCTTTCAGATGGCATTGGTAAGATATTATATAAGAAAGTAACCATGAATTTGTTGAAATTGTTATTGTCCAAGCCCTTCCTGACCGTTCGGGGTGCTCTAACCAAAGAAGTAATTGGGACGCGTAATTGAGGAAACATTAATGAAAATAAATACTACAGATCTGGGACTTGGAAATCTTATTGGCAAACAGTATTTTACAGTACATTCAACTACCCTCGTATTACACATATTATCCCACTTACCGTGGAATGAAAAATATTCTAGTCACGAATCATAAACTTCTCATGAAATACTTTTTGGGATAGTATAGTTAGCTACGTATGCATATGATGTATATCCGCCAAGGTGGTGGTGGTGTAATTAAAAGCTGAGAAAGGTAATAACAATAAATAAACTAGAAACAATTACAATTTGCAAATCTTGAGCTACCTACACACAAAAATGGATCAACTGATTGTGGATATATTTAATACTTCATCATGATCATTACAAGAATCAGAAAAAAGATCAGATAGTTTACAGAAGACTCAAAATAGGAGTCAATCTCAGAAGATTCAATCTATAGAGGAAATAGGAGACAAGAATAAAATAGGATAACTCTGCTGAAATTGTTTCTCTCAACCAGAGAAAGCGATAGTATAAGAGAGAAAGAAGAAAAATAATTGGGGGATAGGAGATTTGATCAATAGTTATGATTGATGACATTCAAAAACCGAACGTAAAACAAATGTTTTTCATATCAAGCAACAGCAGCAATAACTAACAGGAAGTACTAGGAAAATAGAAATTTATTTTCACAGAGAAAATAGAAAAGGTGAAAGCAGTAATTCAGTCGCTTTAACTTCACAGGTAAGCGCGTGTATATAGCTATTCAACTTTCGAAACATCAGCAAGCCACAATATGTATCAGTTTAAGTACTATAGAGCAAAGCATTGGTCATATTAGCAAACACGACAATTGACCAGACGGCGGTCATTAAACTGGACCTGCTACTTTGTTGAATACTTCAGATATCAGGCGTGATATTGTATTGTTGTGGAGCTGGAAAAACGGCTTTTCAAGCAATAGCTCCTCAACTCTTGAAATTATAGAGATTGTTCATTTTCGTCGTTATCAATCACACGAGCTTTCAGTGCTATAATTATGGATGTAACGTTCTCAACCAACACTGTATTGAAATGGTGGCTTGGACGTTGCAAAGGACTGGGTTTCTCCCAGTCGAACGATTTGATTCAGAAGGCAATCAGATCCTGGTCAATCTTCTGTCATTAGAGAAATCGTCCATGCATCCATTTTAATTCGACGTTGCAGTGGGATTCGTTGTCGTAGTTAACATTATAGGAGGGGGAGATTGTGCCCCAGACGATGAGGCGCCACCTGTTGGGTTCAGGGGGTTGTTGGTCGATGAGGTGCTGTTGGAATTGCAGCTGGAGTTGCTGCTGTTCAGTAACTGCTTTTTCTGGAACTCGATCGGTTTAGACAGGGCTAAATACACGTGAAACTGACTGTTGGATCATCAAAGCTAACGAATCAATACATTACATATCAGAGACTGTCAGATATGTCTTGTACTGTTCTAAAATGCGAATTGTGGCGCAAAACTTTTTATTTCAAAAACTAGCAAAAAACGAGCATTCACATTAGACCATTTTCCCACAAGTCGTGTTTAGATTTTGCTGTTCGTTAGCTTAAGGTTACCTCTGGCGAAGTCTCGTCTCTCCATGATGAGATTGGTGATAGTGTTGGCCCACAGTTGACAGGTGGCACTGTTGTCGAATTGGAAATCATAATTCCTGTCATTGCTGCACTCCAGTCTGAACTGAGTGACAGAAGAGGAGTCAATTGAAGAGGCACCATTCGTTATGGCTGCCCCATTTGTTGCACTAGTCGAATTGCTGTTGTTGTTGTTACCCTCGAGAATCACCCCATTCATTGAGCTCCCCTGAAACAATCATTTGCCAGTTGCCTCACATTTAACAGCCCCCCCCCCCCCCCGGCACATAACCTACTAACTATTTTGATGTTCTGTATTCACTTAGTATTCTTTTTCACATTATCGATATTCTTCTTAGTATTATTCTGTTCATATTATCGGATTGTATGAAATCTTTGAGTAAAAACCGCTAATATCTAAGAACTACGTTTCATTGTCAAAATTCAAAACTGAGCACTTTCTAGTTGACTGTACATGAATATGTGATGAGCTGAACTGAACCAGCTGAAGTGCGAAAAAAGGCAAAGTCATCGTTTACCCAAATGCTTCACCCAGTAAGAACATGGTAAAAATAATAAGAAAGTAGAAACCTTTATGAAATTTTTGAAGAAGTATCTCGGTCCAATGAAGTTTGAACTTCCACTGCCCTTCTCAGCCTCTGCTACAATCATGCTCTGCTCAAATAGGAACACGTGTCTGGGTTCTAACATAAGATCTGCACCTTCGGCTGACCCAATGCCAGAGTTCGTCTTCTTTGCATCTTTCTTCTTATTTGAACTGCTGCTCAGATTTGGCGATCCATCCGAAAAAAATCTGAAAACCGCAGCTTTATTTAGACGATATCAACACATTTATCCTCCAAGTTCAATATTTGAACCACCAGGTCTCAACAACTTAATTTGCGGCCGAAATTATACATCTTTGGCAAAATCTGTCAATAAAATTAACAACTTGCATATAATTATGTCACTAGCTATTTCTATATTCAAAGATATCAGAAAAACATACCCGGCAGATTGTCGGAAAATAGCTGATTCCCATAACTCTATTGGGATTGAAAGCAAAGAAAATGTCAACAAAAATTAATTTTTGTATAAAAACATTTTTAATGGCGAATTATTTTGATGTCATTTCGTAATTGAACATACTCCTGTCTCTCATAGAGAGGCTACAAGGTCTAGTATCAATACCAATAAGCATTTTAGATAGTAACTAAAGCTTATGAGAACAAAGTTCAAGTACCGGGCATCTAAAAATGGGCTTTATGGGTTTATCCCGTTTCTATTCCTGACTTTGATTTTTTATACTGATTCTCTTCATTTTGAATTGCTTTGTTGAGCAGCTGCTGTTTAAAAGGACTTTGAGCAGAATGACAGAAGAGTGAAACTAGCCTAGAGAAGTCAAAAAGATTTCACGCAAAATGTCGAAAAAGCGCCAAAATGGGTAAAGCGAAAAAAAGTTCGACGAAGTAACAAAACATAGCAGGACAAGTCCTGACGTACAGTTCAAAGAATTTTCATTGACTAAACAGAAAACCAGACCTAGAACGGACTATGAATGGATTGGGAAAACCATTTAGAAAAAATCCGATCCAAAAAATCGAAAAAACAGTGAAATTGCCTCATGCGAGCTTTTGTGCAAACACCGTTTCCTCATTCTACTTGGAAATTAGAGCGAACAAATTTACGCCGCAAAACCACTAGCTTTTTCACTCCACTCAATGCGTGACAAAAATCACTACTCCAATTTGACTTCAAAAATCATGAATGTGTGAACAGATCTTAAAAAAAAATACGACTCGACGGAGAAAATTGCCAATACTTATGACTAAACAACTAGAACAACAATTGTGAACCCTGACCCTACAGAAATGCCAAAAAAAATTTTAGGAAGAATAGAAACGGCATTCAAGAACAAATTGAACAAAAAAACTAGAAAAACTTCAGTTTTTTATAACTTCAGTTTTTTCAATAGTACAAGGAACCAATAAAGCCGAATAAAATTCCTTTGCAATTAGAGCAAGGAAAAGCTCACAAAACAATGGGCTAGTCATAATAGGCTAAAAAACTTGTCTATGATTAAAAAAAAAGAAAAACTGCAAAAAAAATATGAAAAATAGTTTAAAATTTCTCAATTTTTCTGTCCATTTTCCTGACCAAAAAATGATTTTTACCAAGAAAGCTTTAGTCAATTGGTATCTCAATACTCCTTAAGTAACAAGCTTCTAATCAAATCCCTCTTAAAGCATTAAAACAGAAATAAAAACAGGCAAAAATCATTAAATTTCGTCTAAAAAATCAGCAAAAACCTCCAAATTAGCATCAAACTCACATTAACTGGTCGAAACATTCAATTCCTATCAAAACAACCCTAAAACTAATACAATATCATAATCAGACCTCATAACCATCAAAAGTTGCAAAAAACTGTTTTTAAAAAGCTGCACGTGAACAAAAAAATTTCGCTCGCTTAGAGAAAATTTTTCACACATCAATTTCTCGCTCTCTCAAAAAAAGCGGTATGAACAAAAACCACTCTCTTTTCGCTCCGCTTTTAACTTTTGTTCCGCACCAAAATCACTCCAAATTTTTTCACGCGTTTCATTTCCCGCTTCAAAATTCACTCCAATAAAATTGATTACAAAAAGGAGCGCCCCAATACAATTCAAATTCTTTGAATTGTAAAAAAAAATAGGAGCGCTTAAATAGCCGGCTGAGAAGATGAGGGCGGCTATTAAAAATCCATAAATCGAAACCCCGAAATCAATTTTGGGACCGTAATAGCGTTATTTCATTCCACTAACTTTAAGGATGCCTGCAGTATGAGCTTTCCCTGTGCAGTAATCTTTCCATTTTTCTCGTCATAGTCGAACAGCTTTCCGAGTTGCATGGTGTCGTTCACCTCTTTGGGAATTCTAGTCATGACTCTGAGGCTGTGTCTGAGCCTGTCCATTGGCCCAGGTGCACCAGCAGCCAACTCCTCTGCCGTCAGTTGCTCAGGGTGCTTCTCCAGATGGGCAACCTAAAATTCCACCAGGATCATTAATGTCTTCCCATAATAGGTCGCAACCTATCATAATTGAGGTTGTTTCGGAAGAATCATCTCATCATCTCATCAAAACATAGTGCAATAATCTAGGCCTATATTTTCAAGAAGCATCAGGCATCTGACAGATCTGAAATCAGCTTTCCAAAAGTTGGTCTACATTGGATAGTATATACTTATATTGAATACGATTGTCTTAGCCTGACATTCAATCAATACTGTCACACGATGGTTATCCCCATTGAGAAGTTATTAAATCTTAGTCAAACCAGAGTTGTTGAATGACTTCAAGAAGGCGACCACAAATGAGTCATAATGCTTTTAACCACCTCTCGTTTCGATTACAACAGTTGTACAATTTAAGCCACCGTGTAGTTGATTAGACCATTATTTTTCCGAGATAGGCGGAAAAAGAAAGCCAAAAATTCGAACTTTTGTTTGATTCATTAGACGCTAACAAGTTATTTCATTGGTAAGTTACGCAACTGTTGTATAGAGACAGTTGATTAATTGTCCAAATTTTGTTGCCAATTCATATCGTTATTTCAACAGCCTTCCCAAACTCGAAATTGTGAAATAGGAGCATAATAAAATTGCTCATAAGAAGCAAGAACAAACCGACAAACAGCCTTACAAAAAGGTAATAGCTTTCATTGTACTAACTAATCCTTGTAGCATTAGCTGGTATCTCATAGCCCTCTGGATGGGTTCAACAACCAGATCTTTGAGACCCAGTTTGAGCCCGAGAGTCCGCCTCAGTTCAGAGAAGAAGTAGTCAAACTCTCCCAGCACATAGTCCGCCATGGGCAAATTCAGGGCATACTTTGAATACATCATGAATCGGCGCTCCTGCAAAACACAGATACATGTTGCATTCAAAAAAACCACAGCTGCTAATATTAAACCGACTAACATCACCGACTAACGTCGGGCGAATTGCTCTCAAACGACCGGCGAGGGGTTGGCTTCGTCAGTACCTAGCCACTGTTTAGTGGGGTTAGTTTTAGCTTGATTGAAGGGGCCTGATATTAGGGTAATAGACGATGACATCATGCCACATAACAGCCGCTGAAGTGCGGCATCAACAAAAGAGTTAAGGAGAGAGAGAGAGAGAGAGAGAGAGAGAGAGAGAGAGAGAGAGATTAAACGTGAGCGAGAAAGAGAAGGAAAGAAACGCCAGTCAACACAGATAGAGATTGAGAGAGAGCTAGGAATTTTTTCCATGATGAAATTCGACTCTAAAACTTCCAAGTTTTCTAGACTTGTTAGTAACGAAATCATATAGAAAAAAAATGAAAGTGCAAAATTCAAAAGAAAAGTTTCCACATTTCGCATAAGAGAAAATGTTCAAAAACATTTTTTGTCTCTGGATATTTGTCATGTAACCCAAGACTTAAAAAGCTTCGTTGGCCAGTAAGGATTGTTAAACTCAGGACAAAAATATTCAAAAATTTTAAAAACAATTGCAAATTTTTAACAAAATCTTGCAAAAATTCGTAATATTAATATCTTCAGAACACCATTCCATTGTCCCAAGAGACTACGCAGTATGCCTATTTCAAGCCTTAAGCAGTTTCATTGGCTCATAATGATCCATACACTTGGAACAAGATAAAAAATTTTCAAAAATTTCTCAAAATAAAAATTATCAAAAAATTGCTGAAACTGAGAGTCATTGAAATAATGATAACCATTCCATTAACTCTAGAAACTAAGCAACAGCTTAGTGTCAAACCTCGAAGGAAGTTTCTTGACTCTTGAGGCTGGAAAAACATCTAGGATTGATAAAACTCAAAATGACAAATTTTCAAAAAGCTGGAAAATAGTGAAAAGTTGTTAAAATTTGCGTGTTTTAGCGATCGCTTGTTCGTCAGTAGCTAGCCACGAGGGGGGGGGGGGGCACCTGGGTGCTGATGGGGGTGGTAACAGTCGGGTGGGGGGGGCAATGGCGGGGGAGGGTCAACAGTTGGGGGGGGGGCCTGAAAGGCTCTAAGAGTACTTAATGCCCGCTGGGCGCTACCTGGTTATCCCGTTTTTGAGGACGAAAAGTCAAAAGCGTCAGACGAAAAATCGATCAAGCGAAAAATCGCATAAAAAAAGACCGACAGGACTAATATAATTGCTACAAACTTCGTTTGAAAGCAATTAAACATAACCGACTAACGTCGGGCGAATCGCTCTCAAACGACCGGCGAGCGGTTGGCTTAGGTATTAGCCAGCTGGGGCTTAAGGATGCTAGCATGAGGTCGGGGTGAGCGGGGGGGGGGCTAACGGGCGTGGAGGGGGGCGGTAGGACTTTGGGAGCGATGGACAAGAAGGACGTCCAAATCGCCAGGTGGTGGAGAGTGGACGGGGGAATATAGGGGGGAGGGATAAGTGGGGGGTGTGACAGGGGGCGCTACCGGGGGCGGGGTGACTGAGGGGGTTCAAAATTTTAATAACATCTGGCACATTGCCAGAAAATAGCAGCAATAACTTCGTAGATCTGCAGTCTGAAAAAAAACAAAAAGACAGAACACAAAAATTACTCATTTTATTAAAGGATGAGATGCTATTTTTTGATTAAGAATCTGTATAAGTGGTTGCTGCCTCTATTAGCTGATCTCAAATAACCTTCATTAAGTGACACATTCACTTGACCTTATCTCTTTGAGTTAAAGTAAAGAAAAGTCAATTTCAGAGCAAGGAAGTTATTTTTCTGAGTGAGATAAGTCACGTGTGACCAAAAAGATAATCACGCAAAAGAACAAAGAACTTGCTCCACTAAGAGTGATAAATGACGTCACGCACGCAATTCAGCTGAAATTGCATGAACGAATGAACAAAAAAGCATATTTCACGTGGTTGTGACGTCATATGGTCGTAACAAAAACCTTGACGACAATAAAAATATCAGGACAAGTCCTGAAAAACGATCCAGAGAATTGAAAGAAAAACAGAACTACTGTACACAGAAATAAAATCATTGCTAAAATTGTGAAGCTTTACCCTAAAGGCCAAGTTTGATATAAACAAACATCTCCATTAACCCAAGAACAAGCCTTGAAAGATGTTTTTTTGTTCAAAAAAGAGCAAAATCGAGAAACTAAATAGCAGGACAAGTCCTGAAAAACGATCCAGAGAATTGAAAGAAAAACTTAGAACTACTGTACCTGACCAGAAGATCAGTTGAACAACGCCAGCCAAAAAAAACAATCTCAAATGTTGACAAACTAAAATCAAACA
Source organism: Convolutriloba macropyga (assembly GCF_964194025.1). Taxonomy (NCBI): domain Eukaryota; kingdom Metazoa; phylum Xenacoelomorpha; order Acoela; family Convolutidae; genus Convolutriloba; species Convolutriloba macropyga. The sequence continues at coordinate 47,358,895 of NC_134474.1, read as the reverse complement.
AACTAAACAAAAATAAAATCATTGCTAAAATTCTGAAACTTTACCCTGAAGGCCAAGTTTGATATAAATAAACACCTCCATCAACCCAAGAACAAGCCTTGAAAGATGTTTATTGGTCAAAAAAGAGCAAAATCGAGAAACTAAGAAATAGCAGGACAAGTCCTGAAAAAGGATCCAGAGAATTGAAAGAAAAACTTATAACCACTGTACCTGACCAGAAGACCAGTTGAACAACGCCAGCCAAAAAGAAAAACTCAAAAGTTGACAAACTAAAATCAAACGAACTAAACAAAATATAACCCATGCTAAAATTCTGAAGCTTTTAACGCGAAGGCCAATTTTGACATTAAAAAACATATCCATTAACCCAAGCACAAGTCTTACTGAAAGATGTTTATTGTCCAAAAAAGAGCACAAATCGAGAAACATGACAAATATTTACAATTTAAAAATGAAAAAATTCAACGATTGTTTTTCAATTTTTCAAATTGAAAAATTTCAAAACACTTGCTTTTCTCTGAAATCTTTCCAGTAACCTATCTACAAGACCTTAGGAAGTTTCATTGGCCCTTAACGATTGATAAATTTAAAAAACGACTAAAAAATATCACAAAATTTGACAAGCTGTTAAATTTTAGCTATTTGCTTCTTCACAACCATTTCATTCTCTCCTGAGACCATTCAGTAACTCAATTTTAAGCCTTAAAAAGATGCATTGGCTCTTACAGATCGCTAAACTAGGAAAATCAAAAATTTTTAGAAATTTTAAAATTTACAAAAAATTGCAAACATTTGTGATATTAACAAGAAAACACATTCCCTTGTTCCCAAAAACGATACCAAAACAAACCAGCAAACCCTAGAAAAGACTGCATGACCACTGAGACTTAAAAAATAATAAGAAAGTTTTTCAAAAATGGAAACAATTACATTAAAGAAAAACTGTTAAAATTCGTGACATTAAAATGTTGAAACGCAGTCGCTTACCACTAGCAGCTACGAATACCATATTATCAAACCCTAAAAGAGGTTCCTAGGCCCCTGGGGCTCGCAAAACTAAAATAATGACAGATGACAAAAGAACTGGAAAAAATCACGTTTTATTTTTAAAAAAAAATTGCTAAAATTTGTGATGTTAACATGTTGAAAATCAACCATACCGTTAGACACTATGCAATAGCCTTTTGTCAAACGCTAGAGGAGGTTCCTTGGCGCGTAGGGCAAAAAAAAATCAAAAATAAAATTTTTTGAAAACCTTTAAAAAATTGTAAAAATTAGTATAAATTTGCGAGCTATCTTTGGAGTACCAAAACATATAGCTCATAAAACGGTCTAAAAATTAACTTGCAAAATCTTGCAAAAGACCTTTATCAACTTTTACGAACTTTAATTTTAGATTAGTTCGGCAAAAAATACGAAATGACGATAAAACGCGAAAAAATTGCACTTTGTGTGCTTAAAAACTCCTAAAAATGACCTTTTAATTTCAAACAACGGCCTTCCCAGTAGCTTCACCACACTAAGCAGCAATTGAAGTACTAAACTCTGTGAAGGGCCTCTTAAGAAACTTGACGCCCTCTGAGCTTTATCTGTTTATTCCATTTTGAAAGCTCATGAAAAAAGGTGTGGAAACATCTTACAAAACAGAGCACCAATACAATCCAATTCTTGGATTGTAAAAAACCAAGAGAAGGCCAATAATAGCTACAGCTACTTCTGCGTAGCTATTAATTAAAATCTGCCCTTCAAACAATGAAATTGTCTCCTCAAAACAATTTTGGCGAATCGCATACTTACACCTCAATTTCGCTGTTGTTAAAAATTAATAAAGTTAGGCGTGATCACTACTTTGTAAAAATGATCGAGCAAGAAGTCAAACCTGTTTATGCATCCAACATTTTTTCAAGATTTCGCATTTAATATGACACTAGAATTTGAACTGTCTCGTTGAAATCAAGCTGACAAAATGGTAAACATAGCCGGCAGATTGCCGGAATACCTGCGAAAGAAAAGACTTGCGTGCCGTGTAAATAAAAGAGATAGATTTAGATACAGATCTAAATTGAAAAAAATCGACGCCGCTCAAAAAACTAGGTAAAAAAACAGCAATAAATTAATAAAGCTTGTTAACATCCATTCCACAGAAGCCTTTTATTAGGAAGCTTTACTGCACATATAAATTCCTTTGACCTTAAACTAATTCAAATTAAGCTGAAGTTTTAAAGAGCAAATTCAATTCATTGAGTGAGTGAGTGAGTGAGTGAGTGAGGTAAGTCACGTATGATCTTATAGTCAAAATCTAATCATGGCAATGATCTTAAAACCTTTGCTAGAGAGAGAATAAGAAATGACGTCACGCGCGCAAATTATGTTAGTGAGAGGCAGAAGTCATTCAGAAAATTTGACTTTTTCAGCTTTGCTGTGTGAACAAATGTAAAACGAAAAAGAACGTCAGACGACGCAACAAAAAAAACAAGGGCACTGCAATATATCTCCGCTCAGCTTACAGCTTCGCAGCTATAAAAAAAATCAACTAAGCAAACTTCTTTGAAAACATGCTTGGAAACCTTAAGTCATGCTTGGTGGAAACATTTTTTGGAAGCCCAATTTTCCCTAGAGAAAAAGAATTCACTTTTCAAAGATAATCAAAGGGGATAGTTAAAAGTAAGCAACAGTCGCAAGAATTTTTTTGAATTCATGAAGAGTAACAATAGGAGTGACACAACAGAGCCTGCTGACAACTTCTGCAATCCTTTCCCTCCTACAATAACATGAAACGATTATTGAAGATTACTAAACATACCCGGCAGATTGCCGGAAAATAGCCGCCGTTGATTCCAATAAGCATGATTGGGATTGAAAGAAAAGATATTGAAAAAAAAAGATTTTTGTACAAAAACATTTTTTAAGTCCGATTTATTTTGATGGCATTTCGTAGTTGTACATAAAGTACTTCTGTTTCTTAGAGAGAGGCTACAGGGGCTACTATCAACACCGATAAGCATTAGAGGTGGTAACTAAGACTTCTAGGAACGACGTTCAAATAGCGGGCATCTAAAATTGGACTTTATGGGTTTATCCCGTTTCTACTTCTGACTTCAATTTTTTATACTGACTCTGTTCGTTTTGAATTGCTTTGCCGAGCAACTGATGTTCAAAATCACTTTTAGCAGAATGAGAGAAGAGAGAAACTAGCCTAGAGAAGTCAAAAAGATATCACGCAAAATGTTGAAAAAGCGGCAAATTGAGGTAAAGCGAAACATTTTTTATTCAACGAAGTAAAAAAAGATAGGAGCGCTATAATAGCCGGCTGAGAAGATGAGGGCGGCTATTAAAAATAATTATTAATGGTGAAACGTCAAGAATTCTGAGTTATCGAAAAATTGGATGCGAACAACATTTTCGACGACGACTGCAATCTGGAACGAGAACTGGTTTTGTTTGACCTGCAGGAAGAGAGTAAAGAACTAGAATTAGAAAAGCAATGAAATTATCTCTAAAAACGATTTGATAAAAAAAATGTTCTTTCGAAATATGCAAATTTGCAATGTTACTATAAATTTCAAATGAATTATTTCTTCGAGTTTTGAACAGCCAAAATTGATGCCCAAATAAGTTGCAAATTGATTGCCCCAGGCTTCCTGGAACTATACTCTAACATATACTTAGAGACTATTAAGGCACTAAGAGAGCTGCTTGGCCACTTAATTCCCTCCGGGCTTTAACTGTTTATTCCGTTAGTGAGGACGAAAAGTCAGACGAAAAAATGGTCAAGCAAAAAATTGCATGACAAAAGACCACAGGACTAATATAATGGCTACAAACTTCGTTTGTGAGCAATTAAAAATTCCAAAGTAGCTACACAAAACATTAAATCTCGGTGGTCCTGAGTTAATGGAGATGAACCCGTATACAATCTTTAAGGATAACAGCTCTTCATCACCAATTCGGCCTTCAGAAGTCTCGGCAGCTCTCGCCATTAGAAATTCACCAGCTTGCAATTTAAAAATGTTCTATGCAAATATCGGTACCAATAGCCCAATAGCACTTTGCACTCGAAAACCGTTATTAAAAGCTAAATGCACCGATAACTCAGTCTTGTAATAGCTGAGCACATAGCCGCAGCATCGGCATAGCACCTTCTAAGAGACAGAATAATAAGCAAAAGATGAGAGTTATCATAATCGGTTGCTGGGATTGAGCAACAGATGTACAAGGATGCTAACGTGTTTGATGAAGCAGTTGGCTAATTCAGCAATATTGTCCGAATAGCAGGCGTTGTCCAGTGCAGGGAGGAGAGTGTTGCGATGCCACTCGTAGATCTGTCTGATGTTGCCCCACACCACATGAAGCCTGTCCGCCAGCTCAGCTGGGGTGACCACACTTATTCCACCGCCATTGATATTGCTACTACTGCTGTTGCTACTATTCGCAAATGCTGATGATAAGGAGTTGCTGTTGTTGCTACTGTTCATAAATTGAGCACCTGCACAACATAAACAAACTAATGTAGGAGAAAAACCACCCTCAATCAACGGCTGCTGGGTGTTTGAACAATCTATGAATCATTTCCGTTAACATCCCACCATTCATTGTGATACCCGCTTAAAAATTACTTGCCAATGTAAAACATAGCTGGCAGATTGCCAGAAAATAGCCGCAATAGATTCGTAGATCGGCAGTCTAAAAAAACAGTAAAACATACCCGGCAGATTGCCGGAAAATAGCCGCCGTTGATTCCAATAAGCAAGATTGGGATTGAAATAACAGAAGATATTGAAAAAAAAGATTTTTGTACAAAAACATTTTTCAAGTCCGATTTATTTTGATGGCATTTCGTAGTTGAAAATACTTCTGTTTCTTAGAGAGAGGCTACAGGGGCTACAATCAAAAACAATAAGCATTAGAGATGGTAAATAAGACTTATAGGAACGACGTTCAAATAGCGGGCATCTAAAATTGGGCTTTATGGGTTTATCCCGTTACTATTTCTGACATCCATTTTTGTACTAACTCTGTTCATTTTGAATTGCTTTGCTGAGCAACTGATGTTCAAAATCACTTTTAGCAGAATGAGAGAAGAGAGAAACTAGCCTAGAGAAGTCAAAAAGATTTCACGAAAAGGCGGCAAAATGAGGTAAAGCGAAACATTTTTTTATTCGACGAAGTAAAAAAAAAATAGGAGCGCTATAATAGCCGGCTGAGAAGATGAGGGCGGCTATTAAAAACACAGACCAAAAAAATTCGTCTTTTCATTGAAGGCTGATCTGTTATATTTTGATTTAAAATCTGTACAAGTTTAGCTGATCTCGAATAACCTTCATTTAGAGTGACATACACCCATTTGACCTTATCTCTTTGAATTGAAGTAAATAAAAGTCAATTTCAAAGTGAGGAAGTCATTTTTGAGAGTGAGGTAAGTCAAGTGTGACCAAAAATTTAATCACGCACATGTACAAAAAAACTCGCTCCACTAAGAGCGAAAAATGACGTCACACATGCAATTCAGTTGAAATTGCATGAACGAAAGAAAAAAAATTTTCATTGACTTAACAAACAACTAGACCTAGAACGGACAATGAGTGAACTGGGAAAACCATTTCTAAAAAAAATCAGATGAAAAAAAACAAAAAAAAACAGAAAATCAATGTCAAAATGCTGCTAGGGAGAACAAAAAATCACTAGTGATATATTTATTTTTGTTCTAACAAAAAACTAGGTCCAGAATGAGCTGTGAATGGATTGGGAAAACTATTTAGAAAAAAATCCGATCCAAAAAATCGAAAAAACAGTTAAAATCAGAGTGAAATTGCCACATGTGAACAAAAAACCACTACCGAGAAACCGAATTTTTGTTTAAACACCGTTTTCTCACTCTACTTTAAAATTAGAGCGAAAAAAAATCACGCAGCAAAACCACTCGCTTTTTCGCTCCATTTCCTGTTTCGGCGTGACCAAAATCACCAATCCAATTTGACTTCAAAAATCATGAAAATGTGTGCAAAGATCTTAAAAAAAAGACAGCGCCCCAATACAATTCAAATTCTTTGAATTGTAAAAAACCAAGAGAAGGCCAATAATAGCCCCAGCTATCGCTGTGCGGCTATTAAACATCAATTTTAAATGATTTTGTATACATAAAAACAGCCTCAACGCTGGTCCAAATCCAAGTCAATGAAGCACGTTGGAACAAATTTTACACGACAGAGCAATTGTTGTAATCATTAATAATCAACCTGGGATATCTTTTGCCTGACCTATAAAATTTGACGAGAACAAGATTCATTAAATTGTTATAATAGTTTTTACCAAGAAATCCCTAATATGTAAGAAAGCACTGATTGTGAATAATATCTTCAAAAATGATCATCATTATCAAATTATATTATCGCATTGTCTCTTGTATGTTGTCATATTTAGTGACTCGATGCACACAAAAGAAACAACCCGGACGGATGGCGAACCTGTTGTAGTTGTGACGTCATCCCCTGTGGCAGAGGACGCTGATTGGCTGTAGTTGGTGGTGGTATTAGTGGCAGCTGAGGCAGCAGAATAAGAGGAGGAGGAGGAGGAGGTAGCAGCCATGTAGCACTCAACTATCGTGCCTAGACTGTGCACGTACTTGGCCTCCGTGTCTGCAATCTCAAACACCATACACTCCCTCTTTGTCCTCGGTTCCCTCGGAGGGTGGTTCGCTAACATCTCATCCAGTGACTAAAACACACAAACCAAAAATTTCCATTACAAATCATCCGTCGATTTAAACAAAAGGCAATAATCTTGCCCAAAAACGGGCAGGCTCGTATGCGACTGTCTGCGACACAATATAAGAAACAATTAATTTCGTTATTGTGATACAAATCGACAATAAGCGAGGACAGATAACGAGATCACTCGGATCTGCTATTTCAGTCTGCCACTAGGACATCCCCATGGACACTACACAATTCATTTAAGAAATTAGATGCTAAATGGACATTTCCAGGTATTCGCATTTTAGAACGGTCAAATAGAAAGGTAATAATCGATCATGGTAAAACATTCATTACGACTTTTAAATCATCTTTCAAAAAACAAAAAAACTTCGACGCGCCCACTCAAAAAACAACAGTGAAAAATTCCTCGACAAAACCTAGTAGCAACGCTTTCAACTATTCAGAGCAATTTGAATACTTTGTTGTTCATCGACAAGAATCTGCATTTGAAAAGTCTTCTCAAAATTTTTAAAACATACCCGGCAGATTGCCGGAAAATAGCCGCCGTTGATTCCAATAAGCATGATTGGGATTGAACGAATAGAATATATTGAAAAAAAATTTTTGTACAAAAATATTTTTTAAGTCCGATTTATTTTGATGGCATTTCGTAGTTGAACATACTTCTGTTTCTTAGAGAGAGGCTACAGGGGCTACTATCAACACCAATAAGCATTAGAGGTGGTAACTAAGACTTATGGGAACGACGTTCAAATAGCAGGCATCTAAAATTGGGCTTTATGGGTTTATCCCGTTCCTATTTCTGACTTCAATTTTTTATACCGACTCTGTTCATTTTGAATTGCTTTGCTTAGCAACTGATGTTCAAATTCACTTTTAGCAGAATGAGAGAAGAGAGAAACTAGCCTAGAGAAGTCAAAAAGATTTCACGCAAAATGTCGAAAAAGCGGCAAAATGGTAAAGCGAAAAAAAGTTTGACAAAGCAAAAAAAACATAGCAGGACAAGTCCTGACGTACAATTCAAAGAATTTTCATTGACTAAAAAAACTAGACCTAAAACGGACTATGAATGGATTGAAAAAATCATTTAGAAAAAAACCGATCCAAAAAATCGAAAAAAACAGTAAAAATCAAAGTGAAATTGCCGCATGTGAACAAAAAACCACTAGCGAGAAAGCGAATTTTTGTTCAAACACCATTTTCTCACTCTACTTTAAATTTCGAGCGAAAAAATTTCACGCCGCAAAACCACTCGCTTTTTCGCTCCATTTCCTGTTTCGGCGTGACCAAAATCACTACTCCAATTTGACTTCAAAAATCATGAAAATGTGTGAACAGACCTTAAAAAAAAAGACAGCAGACAGCGCCCCAATACAATTCAAATTCTTTGAATTGTAAAAAAATACGAGCGCAATAATAGCCGGCTGAGAAGATGAGGGCGGCTATTAATTATACAATCAGTTTTGGTGAAACGTATACGTAGAGACTAGAGACGCTCTAAGGGCACAGGGCACATGCTTAATATCCTCGAGTTTATCCCGACGAAAAGTCAAACGTTCGAGGAAAAAATTGATCGAGCGAAAAATTGCATGAAGACTGAAAACACAAATGTAATTGCTACAAACTTTGTTTGAGAGCAATTAAAACTTGAAACGCACCATGCATTATATTCAAACCATTTACGTCAAATTCACATTACATTTACTGAGTAACATTTCATCAATTTTTTTTTACAAAAGCATAAAAACACTTCTTAGGTTCAGCTCTATGCTGACTTCCTAAATGTTTGGTTTAACATAATTCGGGATCAAAAACGTCACAAAGAGGTGTTAATTTGTTGACATGGGGAACAGTGATAATAAATTTCTGAGCAGTGAGCATATCTGACCCCGTGGTCACGCATACTAAGACGGGTTAACTGCTCACTTTTAATCATTATTTGGTGCAGTAATTCGTATAATCTGAGGAACACGTCGACTAATGAGGACACAATCTCTTTAGTTTACCCGTTTATTGTGTCTGCTCTACCAACTATGATTGCAGCCACTTTTTCGACCAGAGAGTAGCGTTTGAAAACCAGATTTTTGTTTTTAGGGCAGATTTCTTTAAAACCAGATTTTTGTTTTTAGGGCACCGATTATTAGTTGCTAATGTGATCAGCAGACCATATGCTCATACCAAAATCATACACACTTATACCCCAATTCTTATATACATTCATTCTTCGTATGCAAGGTTAAAGATTTATTCCATTAGTTGAAGACATATTTATAACGTAGCTGGTAGACTACAAGAAAAATAGCTGCGATAGCTTTGTAGACTACAGTCTCAAAATACAATAAGAAAAGAGACGAGAAATTTTAATCTTTTTTTACCAATTGCCGATAGCCACCTTCAACCAAGTAAACATTTTCAGTTGACTCATCCCTTCCAATTAATGTAAGCAGAAGTCTTTTTAAAAGTAAGTTAAGTAACATCTGAGAGTGAGGTAGGTCACGTATGAACAAACAATCAACCAAATTAACAAAAAACTCGCTCAATTACGACTGAAAATGGCGTCACGGATAAATTTCAATTAAAAATTCCATGAAGGCTCGAACAAAAAGCAGATTTGAAGTAGTGTGAAGCCATATAGTCGTAACATAAAAACAGCTATAAAAAAAACTATTACAATTATCAAATCCTGTTTCATTTTTTGTCAGTTTTCAAAAGCTGAACAAATTAAATGATTGTTTGAGAGCTTGAAAAAACCAAACATGAGAGCTTGTAAATTACAAACATAGCCAGCAGATTGCCGAAAAATAGCCGCCGTTGACGCGCTAGACGCACATCGGGATTGAAACAGAAAAAAGAAGAGATAGAAATTGACAAAAATTTTCCTAAGTTTCAAAAATTGTTCTAATTTAGTGTGAAGTTTCAGTTCGATTCTAAACCTATACTTACCTCAGCTTCTAAACTGAAGGGTATTAATCTTAATACTAATAAGAATCGCTCTAATGAACATTGATAACCTAATTCAAAAAAAACTTAATGACCGGGCTTTCGTTTTCTCCCGTTTATTTTGATTTTGCTCTTTTGACATTGACCGTATTCATTAAATTACGTAATTCAATGCTTGAAAGAATTTAAAATCCATTCAGTTGAAAGAGTGAGTGAAGTAAGTCAGAAGTAAAACGTGAAAATCATGACTTAAGTTTAAAAAAAACGTGATCAAAAGGTAAGGCGAATTAAAAAAAAGGACAGCGCCTAAATAATAGCCGTTTGAGAGGCTGACGGCGACTATTAAAAACTTGGAAAAGAATACTTAAAAAATTAAAAAGAATCTTAGAGTTCAAATGTTTTGCCTGTGACGCCATAGAGGCATACAAGCTTCACGCCAAATCAAGTTGAAGACTTTTTAAGGTATTTGGTATCACATTTTGTTAGCATTAAAGTATTGCTTGACGAAAATTAATTCTCAATCCTTTTTAAAAATGTTGCTTAAGTTTCACCCGCATTCGACAAAAAACGGTAATGAATCAAAAAAGAGCCGTCAGATTTAGGCTGAAAGGAGTTGTGAAATATTCATATGACTTCTCTCCCATTTCATTTAAGAAAATTCTGAATTAAAATATTGATAAATTGGAAACATTTGGAAATGACGAATTTAAAAATAAGTCTCTTTAAACCCTCTAAACGAGTCTTTTCTTCTGTTAACATTATATTCTCATTGCAATTGGCATACAAAAAATTTCTTAATATCTAGGTGCTCTTTGCAATTTCATAGCAAAAATTCATAGATTTGCTTCACAATCAGGGAAATATTTTAAATAATTGTTTCAAAACTTTTCTGAAATGGATGTTTCCCTTTAAAATGAAGCATCATCACTAAGTGTCACATAATGAAGATAGCTCTAAACCTGACAATTATTTGAAGACAGCTCTGTGCAGATATAATTTGAAAATCGAGCTTTCTAGAGAATAGCAGTCAAAAAACGTAAACTTAGCTGGCAGACTGCAGTCTCAAAAACCAGTAAAAAGACAGACCAAAAAAATTACTCTTTTCATTAAAGGCTGAGATGTTATATTTCGATTAACAATCTGTAAAAATTATTGCTGCCTCTATTTGCTGCTCTCAAATAACCTTCACTTAGAGTGACAAATTCCCTTGACCTTATCTCTTTGAATTAAAGAAAATTCAATTTCAGAGTGAGTTAGTCATTTTTGTGAGTGAGGTAAGTAACATGTGACCAAAAACTTAATCACGCACTTCAGTTTAAATTGCAAGAACGAATGAACAAAAAGCTGATTTGAAGTGGTTGTAAAGTCATATGGTCGTAACAGAAATCGCGACGACGAAATAAAAAAAAGCCGGAAGAATTCCGGAAACGACTCGAAGAGTCGTCTTCGTGAAAGAATTACCTTTTAATACGACTGGTTCTTTCTAAAGTGACTACTAAAAACAAAAAATTATAAAAATGAAGATACCCCATAAAACCAACTGAACTGAAAAAAAATTACATTACTATATAAAAAACAAGCCAAACTTCTTTGTACGCAATTGAAAACATCGAAGTACGCGAGCATCAAAACTGACGCCATTTTAGGCTCCCAAAACCTTATTTTTGAAGAACAATTTGAATACTGCATGAAATAACAAAAATTGTTACAAAATTTACAAATTTCCGTAATTTCTCTCAATCGAAACACTATTCAACAACATAAAAAGAGTAATCAATTAGTAACTACATAATCCTTGCCGCTTTAATTGTAAGCATTTTTGTCGCTTTAAATCACAATGAACGCGATAAAAGTAAATGACCAAAAAATCAATCAAATCAAAATTAATCATTAAAAGCCCTAAGAGATAGAACCATATTCAAACCCAGAAATTCAGATGTTACCAAAACTAAACAAATAAGGTAGAAAACATCGATTGATTGTTATTAGGCAATCGGGGTTCAGGAAATTTACATAGCCATCTTCCTGTCTCAGTAAGAAATGAAAACAGCTCAATTGCGAAACAGTGGAACAATTTTGAAAAAAAATATTCGTCCAAAATATGGGTTATAACCAAAAACAATTCAATTAGCAACAAAACGAACCAAAAAACTCCGATGGTGCACAAAAACTTTATGGTAAAAACCTCAAAGTACAGACAAAAAACTTAGAAAACTGAGAAAACAAAAACCGCCAAAATCGGATTAGTATGTGTACAATTCTATAATACAAAAAAACCTCAAGTCTAAAAGAGTCATCCCATTCAAGATTTATCAAAAAGGCGTTGACATGTTTACTAATTTGGTAATAAAAAAGACCACTGAAAGAGCCGAAAAAAGAGCCTTGAAACGCATTATTGAAACTTTGTGGTATCGATTTCAGATGGTTGCATACTCATGCGGCATCTAACAAAATTTACTTCTACAAAAAAACCAAGTTACAATATAAAAAATTGGACCGAATGGACAAACACGGCTAAAAACTGTCATCCATATGAACCGATCGCTAGAAAACTCTTTTCAAGTCAAAAAGTTATTCAATATAAGCAGCGCGCGAACAAAAAAACTTCTCTCGCTCAGAGGAAGTTAGTTCACACGGAAATTGTTTTCACTTTCACTATTGGGTCAAAACGCCGCCTGAACAAATAGTACTTCCTGTAAAAAAATCTTTAAGAAAACCAATACTCCTCTTCGAGTCGCAAAAACCAAGAGAAGGCCAATAATAGCTACAGTTATCGCTGCGCAGCTATTAAACATAACCGACTAAACGTCGGAAGAATTGCTCTTGAACGACTAGTGGGAGCTCTAATCAATTGCAGCCAGCTTCAGTCGGGGGGGGGGGGGGGGGGAGGGGTAGCCTAAATGGGACTAAGAAGTTCTATAGTGGGCTTCAAATAACCATATTAGAGGTTAACATATACCACTATTAAGATTTAAAGTTAAAAAATGACACCAGTTTCGGCGCACTTTTTATTTGACTTTTAGTATTAAATTGCCGCCAATTGAGTTCAGCTGCTTGAAATTGTGATTGAGAGAGAATTTTAGATCACGCGAAATGCAAAAAGTCAAGGGCGTAAAAGTCACTCGAAAAGTCAAAACCGTCAAGCGAAAATTTTGCATAAAAAAAGACACACACGTTTACAATAATTGCTATGAACTGCGTTCAAGAGCAATTAATCAAAAAACAGAATAGTAGTCACACCAAAAAAAACCACTACCAAAAATCACCAAACCTAAAATTGCCAAAATTCGCCAAACTAATAGACAAAATGAGAAGTTTAACAGAACGGGCATGCGGCTGTCCTATTAAAACAACACTAACCATTTGGTAATTAATATTGAATAGGGCAATTATCGTAACGAAGGCTTCGAATTATAAATAGCCATTAGAAATCTTATTTGGAATAACAACCCGCGTTTACACCTGAAATGCTACGGAGCTCATTATAGTAAATAAATTAACTTGGAACTAACAAACTAGAAGTAACAATGCTTTAAAAAAACAGGATTCTACAGAATAATTTCCCCCAGCTATTTATAAATCTGAAAATGGGGTCATATTACATTAATCTTGAAAAAGGGACAGTTATCTTAGAAAAATCCTGCAAAATGCGCTTATATTGCACAACTTCATATTGGAAATGTCTAATCACTTGGCAACTAGGGTTGAATTTATAATTTCTGCTACTTCAATTTATTGAGTAGACCGTACCAGATGCAAGATACAAGACGCAAATTCTATCAATTCTAAGATGCACCCTTTACAAAAATTGCCAACAAGTAACTTCAAATACACTACCAAAATTTAAAACTAAGCAGACAGTAAGATTTTCTCTTTGTATTCTGCAGTGTCTCTAGTTTTCGTTAGCCGTCTTTCCTAATCAAGACATCTCCTTAATTCAATCAACTACGTGACCCTATTTCGCACTCATGCTAGTTGAGCATCTAAGTATGTATTTTTTTCCTACTCACCAGTCCCTGAAATGGGGTGGAATCTGACTTCTGATTTCTGCGCATGTCCACAGGTCCACTAGTCGCCAAGTTAGACTGAAAACAAAACGTTGATTTTTATCGGTAATATAGTCATTTATTATTATTATACGAATTAGCACAGCTGAAATAATGATTAACATTTTCCGAAGGTGAGACCAGACCGCTATTGCAAAAAAGCAAATAGTTACTTTTGATCAAACATGACCCACAGATAACACTAAAATGGTTTATTCTATCGCAGTGTTTGCCTCACAGACTAATTAAACTATTTGCCGAGGGGTGCTGAAATGATCTTATTTACGAAAAACCTTTCAAAATATTCATAATAAAATCTAGCTAACGCTCCAAAAACACAACGTAGATTTCCAGAAAAACAGTGCAAGCTTTGTAGAACTATATTATGAAAAGAAAAACACGTTTGAAGGACCAGAAATTATTCAATCAAAACAGCATAACGGGATGGACAAAAATACTGCTTTAAGTACTTTAGATACTTTAAATATTGCTTTAAGAAACTAGATACACATAAACTAAACCTCCTGTATTTCAAAGCAGTACAATCCAAATGCCTTTCATCAACAATCTGCTACAAACGATAAGATGGCAGAACCTTTGAAACAAAGCTAACAATTTCAACTAAAATTTAAATCTCGTTTTGCTTGGCATCTCAACGTTCTAATGGGCTTGCAGTAGTGCAACTAAAACGAAAACAAGTATATAAATCCAGACAAGGAGGCTCGTTAATGTGCGTTCGCATATGATGTTCCGACCCGAGCTCATCTACATTTTTGACTTAATTGTCAACCAAAAGAAGAGATAACAAGAATAGATGTTTGAGCTTAAGAAATCGTTACACAACCTATCTACTAATTGAATTACATAATGCCATGCCTCATTACAGCGCCAATGAGATCTGACATTAAATAGACTACGAGACAAAAAAAAACAAACAAAATTAGCAAAAAAAAAATTTCACGGCAAAATTGAAAATCTAAATTGAAAAGCACATAGTAACAACGTCAAAATGCAGTCAGATAAAACCTTAACTACTCACATTTAATTTCTCCTAAGTATACAGCAGATAGAAACTTTTCTTAATGAGACTATGTAACAAGTCGGCAAAGAGAACGAACAAAGAGGCGAAATTCAAAACTTAATCAACATTTTTAAACCAAGAAATTTCAAGTCTTAAAAACCATTAGCTTTTAACTGAGTAACCCATGATAAACTACTAAAAAGTCATTAAAAAACAAATAGGCCTGTCTTTGGGTAGACTAAGCCATAGAAACGAACTAAAAAAAACTTATAAAATTACAAACGATTTGCGAAAACACAAACTATTGCTACCATTAAAATCATTAGCTATTATCTGAATATTATGTATTTTAATTCAATTCTTATTTCTACTACTTCAGCTGAAGCAAATAAACTGAGAGATTAAATAAGTTTATTTGGGCCACACTTGAAAACCATTGAGATCTAAGCAATTGTTCTGAAAGAGAAAGAAAAAAAATGACCACTCAAAAAACGATTATAAAAACGCATATTGTCCAATAAAGAAAGAATCATTGACAAATAAAACTAGTAGATATGTTATTTTTTAAATACAGGAAATTGGAAGTGACCTCTCATTGATGAAAATAAGTTACAATTTGACGAAAAGAACAACAAAGACTGAAAAGTTTGAAAAGTAATTTAAAATGTATATGATAATTTTAAGACTATTCGCTATAAACTGACTGCTCCGGGTAACATCATTCATTCAATCCTCAATTACAAGCTTAGGAGACTTGTCAACAATTTACGGCTACCTAAAGAACAAAAACAGGCAAAAACACCAAATTCAAGAGAAAAATTGAGCGAGAAAAGTATCGAAGGCAATAAAAATGAGATTTTCAGTAAATTTTTCTATTTTGACTTTATTTTTTAACAGCATTTTTGGGATTCGTCTTTCTTATCACTATGCCTTCAAAAAATCAAATATGAACAAATACATTGGAACCACTAAATTTTTGAGAAAACTCAAGGTATCAACGCCATTAAATTCATTAGCTTTTAACGAAGCCATTGAATACGCTAAATTATTCCTCGATGGGACCACAAGTTTGTTTGCCATTCATATTGGCTCAATAGGAACTTACAACAAGTTATTGACGATGAAAACAACAAAGACACGCAAAAAAAAAATTCAATAGAAAAGTGCCAGAAGAAAGTGTCGAAGCAATTTAAACCATTAGATTTTCTCTAAAACAATGGGAACTATCAGAAATAGGATAATGTAAAAAGATTTCAAAAGGATCCAAAAATAAGAAAAAAAGTATCCAACTATAAAAAAAATATATGAAAACTCGTTTCATTGAAGTTTTAAGACTAATAGGTAGAAGATAAACCGCTAACCAGATTAATTTTGTCTGCTGTAGAAAAAAGGAATCCTGTAGGTACTAAGATTGACTAACAGTTCACGAAAATAGTCTAGGATTGGTTAATGTTGAAAAAATGTTTCGAAAATCTATTTTTTAAGTCTTAACAGTCATTAAACTCAAAAGCCTTCAACGAAGGTCAATAAATACGATCAGAAAAAACGCGATATGAGTAAAAGGATGTTTTTCATGCATAGATAATCAACAAGACATCACAATAAGTCTTAAGACTAAGAAAACAACAACAAAAACAGGCGAAACCCAAAAATTCAGTAGGAAAGTGCGAGAAGAAAATGTCGAAGCCATTTAAACCATTAGCTTTTCTCTAAAACTTTATCTGTGATCCACTGATTGTCTTCTCTAATCCAATGAGATTAGAATAATATTTGGATAATGTGAATAATATTTGGATAATGTGATAATAGTTCAAAAGTAAAAAATGATACGAAAAAACACAAAAAAAAATTTTTTTAATTTTGAAATCTTGCGTCATTGAAGTCATATAACCAAACGTTAGAAGACTAAACGCTGATCGGATTATTTTAGTTGCAGTAGAAAGCAAGTCGGTCCTCTTTATACTGAGACTGACTAACAGTTCACGAAAAAAGGTTCAGATCGGTTAATGTTCAAAAAACATTTCGAAAAATAATCTTTGAATTCTTAACAGCCATTAAATTCAATAGCTTTCAGCGGAAATAAATACGCTCAAACATTACCCGATGGGAGTATATGGATATTTTTCATGCATAGGAGATCAATAAGACATCACAACAAGTCTTACGACTATGAAAACAACAAAAACAGGCAAAAACCAAAAATTCAGTAAAAAAAGTGCGAGAAGAAAATGTCGAAGCCATTTAAACCAAAAGCTTTTCTCTGAAAACTTTATCTGTGATCCACAGAACGACTTCTTTAAGCCAATAGGAGTCATCAATTTCAAGATAATGTGATAAGATTTCAAAGTAACCAATAATACGGAAATATCCAAAAAATAAATTTTTTGAAATCTTGTGTCATTAAAGTCATATAACTAAAAGTTAGAAGATAAAACCGCTAGATTAAATTTTGTCACAGTATGACGGAAGAGGGTGCTGTCGTCTCTGTCCAGTCAAAGCACTAGATACGTTCACTTAATGCTCATCACGGAATATTTTCCACTGGTAGTCGAATGAGTCCATGCCATAGGACTCGCAAAAAATCAGTAAAACCTCAAAAAAATTCAAAACTTCATTTAAAATTACGAAAACTCAGAGTCGAAGCCAAAAAAACATAAACAATTCCATGAAAACGATATTTTTTGTTCATTGGACTTCATTTAACTGTAAATGTGGTCATTAACGGAACCTCGATATGAAAAAAGTCTTGTCTCTAGGTGACTTAAAAAGCAAAAAAAAGTAAAAACTTTTATAGAAAGAGCTCTCAAATAGAATTCGAATTTTTTTGATAGTGAACTTCTCTATGAGACTAGAAATAGTTTTTTATCGCTTTTAGTCTATTAGGAACACAAAATTGGTTCATTGTTTGGCGAGACATTTAATTTTGAAATACTATTTTCATTTAAAATATCTTAATTTGAAGAATAATCACACTAAAAGTGAACAAATATCCCGTGTTCACACATAACTTCAATCCTCGATAACTGCTCGAAAAAAACGAAAATAAAAAAATCTTTTTAATTTTCCATTCTACGCTAGACCAGCTTTTTAATGATACCACTCACATTTCTCTGCGATGAATATATCGATCGGCCAAAATTGTCTGAACAAAAAAACCCATTGTGTGTATATTTCCTCCCCCCACAAGTGGGGTCGGAACAATAAGTACGGCTATTTAAAGAGCGGCATTCTAATCTACAATAGAAATAAAAACAGTCACAAACCATTATAAGAATGAAAAAGATTTAGCAGGACAAGTCCTGAAATATAGTTTAAAGAATTAAATCTATGAAAACCGTGAAATAGCCTGAACTGTCTAGTACACCATTGAGAGCCATACAAGCAAAATATGCTCAATGTTTTTTGAAGTAATGTCTTCAAAAAAATATTGCGTTAAAATCTACAGAAAAATCCCGCTCTAAGCAAAATGAGAAATTGTGCACCAATTTCTTAACTGTTTGCACTTTACATTTTCAAAACCAACCATTTACTACCAAAAGGACCAATCAAGAAACTAGCAGAACCCTTGCAGGACATTGAGACAACAAGAACAAAGAGGGGAAAACTAATTTCTCGAACTAAATGTCCTCAAAACCATTATATGTTAAAAACTACCTATTACCCATCAACAAGCTTCATAGGCGCCACTTGAAGTGAAAAAGACAAATGTAACCGTCTAATTATTCTGACAATTGGACTAATTGTTCAGCTTAGATATCTTACTGTCCGAGGAGGCATGAAAATGGCGGGAGGCTAGAGAATTTTGCAAATAAGCAACAATTGTACAACAAATTTTGAGCGCTTGCAATAAGAATAAATTTTTTGGACTTCAATCTCTTACTCCTAAAAATCTGTTATCCGATGGGGGTATCTGCGCTTTACCTGTTATCCTGTCTTTGAGGACGAAAAGTCAAATGGGTCAGACCAAAAATCGGTCAAGCAAAAAATTGCATTTAACGCCACAGTATTAATACAAATGCCACCAATTTTGTTTGAGAGCAATTAATGACCTCTATTCTCTCCGGTTTTCAAAAACCTAGCACCAAAAAATTTTTTCAGCAATCTCGTAATTTTCCAATTCTTAGACAGCGCTGTTTCTTCTAAATAATTTTAAGAAACAAACAATCGACCATCACCGCACTAAAGAAAGTTTTGGTTGCGGTTTTACAGTTCATCCACTTCTTGAGGACGGAGAAAAACAAAGATATAACCGACTAACGCAAACGAATTCCTTTCGGATGAACAGTGGGCGCTCTGATCTATTGCAGTCTGCTTCAGTCAGTGTGGCAATAAACTAAGGTGCTTCAAATGACGCCATTATAACACTATTAAGATTTGAAGGTAACAAATGACACCGATTCAGTCGTAATTTTCAGTTGAGTTTTAGTAGTAAACTGCCACCAATTGAGAGAGAGAGAGATTTAGATCACGCAAAACGCAAAAGTTAAGGGCGTAGAGGTCACTTGAAAAGTCAAAACGTAAAGCAAAAAATTGACATAAAAAGACACCCACGTGCAATGATTCGTTCGATAGCACTTAATCAGTCGTCTCTTGGTATGACTGATTAGCTGCTATCGACCGATTAAGCCAAAGTTTGCATACAGGACACGCATACAAGCAGGGACATACGAGCAATTACTTGGGACGACATCATGACCCAAGTAATTGCGAAATGTAATTTGAGAGCAATTAACGGGCCATGAGTTCTCAAAAGGTGAAAACTACAAGTAATCGAATAGCAGCACATATGGCAAAAAAACGAAGTTTCTCAAACGAAACTTCTGAAAAACTTTACAGATTTCCCAAAATTTCTCAATCTGAGGTACAACAGAATGATTTTCTTCCTTTTAACGAAAACATAGCCGACAGATAGCCGGAATAGCTGCGAAAAAATAGACTTGCGTACCGCATAGAGATAGAAACAGATACAGATATAAGTTGAAAAAGTCATGAATAGCCGCTCAAAAAGCTATGTAAAAAATTAACGATAAATTGATAAAGCTTGTTAAAATTCATTGCGCAGAAGCCTTTTCATTAGGGACCCTTATTACATATATGAAATCCTTTGACCTTAAACTAATTCAAAATAAAGTTAAATTTTAAACTGCAAAAGTCATTTTATTGAGTGAGGTAAGTCGCTTATGATCAACATCTAATCACGCAAAAAACTTTTGCTAAAGAGAGTGAAAAATGACGTCACGCGCGCAAAAGCAGTTAGTGAGAGGAAGAAGTCATTCAGAAAATTTGACTTTTCAGCTTTGAGGTGTGAACAAATGTAAAACGAAAAAAAGAGCGTCAGAAGACGAAACAAAAAACATAGCCGGAATTCCGGAAGCGACTCGAAGCACCAAAACTTCACAGAAAAACTGTTATTGCAGCTGAAGCCATTAAACTTTGTCTTAAACTTTTTACTCATTACCTCCACAGGTCTGATCTAAAAATTGGCGATAATTAAACCACTGTCAGCAAGAGAAACAAAATACAGCAAAACTTTATATTATTGGAAACGTTTGGTAACGTTAAAAAAGTCTGAAATAATTGGGATGGGAAAAAAACTGATAGACTGAAAAACCTGACAGGGATATCAATTGCCCTCAAATAATTCATGATCATAATCTCAAAAAGATTGCGAGGGCAAACGGTAGATAATACTCGGATATAATTGGAGATAAACGGTAGATATTTAAGAATCGAAAACCACTACAATTAGATTTCTAATCACTGAAACTAAGACAAAAACAACATATACCTTTCCTTTGATGTATGTATTCTAGACAACATGATTTCATACTAATTCAAAGAATATAATTAATCATAGAAAAGACATAAGCAACAGAATAAAAATCAAAAGCAAAAAATCGTTTTAAAACAATACCAAGGCCTAAAAAATTGCAATAAATAGCTACAAATAGAAATTTTGGAAAATGTTTTCGAGCAAACACTTAGTACTGCCTTATGTTGAATAAATTGCAAAAATAACGAAAATCTAAGAAAAAGCTGATATTCTGTTTTTAGCAACTGAAAAAAAAATCGATATAACGAATATAAATGTACGTACCAGGACAAGTGATACAAATTAAAAAGTGAAGAATATGTATGGACGCAATGTAAGGAAAATCGTAACAAAAAGACTAACTCTTGATTTTTGAAAGTTCAAAATGAAATTTAAAAAAATCAAGAAAAACAAACATTTCATTGTTCAGCAGTCGGGACATAGAAAAGACAACAAGTCATCGGAGACAAAGATCCGTCCTCCTGAAAAGAACAAAAAAAGAAAAAAACAGGATTCAAACATACGAAACCTTTTGCAACAAAATGTTCAATAAATTTCTGAGACTGAATTTATGAAAAAGCATTTATGAAAAAAAAGCCAAAAAATATATTAATTTTTTTTCAAAACTTAACGCCAAAAATGATTGAATTTTTATTGAAACAAAATTAAAGTCCCTCATGTTGCATAAAAGAACTATTTCTAGTAATTGCAACCAAAATAGAAAGAAAGACCTGACAAAAAATGGAAAAAACAACCAAAATCTGATTAGCGTATGTACAGTTTTATAAAACTAAATTACATTGACGTAGAAAGAGGCGTGGAGTATATGAATTATAAAAGGGAGGTGAATATATTGACTGATTTTTGACAAAAACACAGCTGAAAGACCAAAAATGAAGAAATTACCAGAAAAAAAAGCCAAAAGTTAACTTGAAAAAAACAAGAAATTTGTGCCAATTTTGAACTTCAAACGCATTTTCAGGCTCTGCAAAACACTGTGGTATCAATTTCCGAGGTTTACATTTCAATATAGCATCGAACAAAAATTATTTATGCAAAAACCAAATTAAAAGCAAAAGAACTGGGCCACTGGGACGAAAAAACGGCCAAAAACGGTTATCTGTACGTGCCATTCAGTCAAAAACTACTTTTGAAATTTATCAAATTCATCAAAATTAAACTACTTTTCAGTCAAAAAGTCATTCAGTAAACGCAGCGCACAATCAAAAAACTTTTCTCGCTCAGAAAAATTAGTTCAAGCGGCAATTGTACTCATTTTCGCTTTCAGGTCAAAACATCGTCTGAACGAATAGTACTTCCGGTAAAAGAAAACAAATACTCCTCTTTGAGTCATAAAAGAACCAAGAGCACAGCAATATAGCTCCGCTCAGCTTAAAGCTTAGCAGCTATAAAAAAAATTTGCGCAAAACGCAGAATGGGAAAGATATGCTTTGGAACGTAGATCTCAATAACAGTTGATTAATTAAAACAGCTGCAGACTGCCCAAAAAAAATCGGCGATAGCTTCGTAGCTAAGCAGTTTCAAAAAGATTTAAATGCCAGACCGAACGATGCTATATTTTGATTAAACATAGCCGGCAGATTGCGAGAAAATAGCCGCCGTTGACGCGCTTGATGCACATCGAGATTGAAACAGAAAAAAAAGACAAACTGACAGAATTTTATTTCTTGTTTTTTTCAGTGTCAAAAAGGGTTCTAATTTGGCGTTAGATTCCTTAATTCAGCTTCTAAACCGAAAGCTACTAAGCTAAATAACAATGTCTTACACAATGTTAGTGCAAACATTCTAATGAACTTTGATAACCTAATTCTCAATGACTTAATGACCGGGCTTTATCGGTTTATCCCGTCTCTTTTGATTTTGCTCTTTTGACATTGACTGTATTCTCTATCTTGCGTAATTGGTTGAGTAAATAGATTTAAAAAACATTAAGTTGGAACAGTGAGTGAGGAAAGTCAGAAGTCAAATGTGAAAGTCGTGACTTATGTAAAACAAAAAACGTGATCAAAAGGTAAAAACGAACTAAAAAAACATAGGAGGACATGTCCTGACGTACAATTCAAAAAAATTTCAATGATTAAACAAAAAAACTAGACCAATGAGTGAATTGGGGAAAACATTTCTAAAAAAATCAGACAAAAAAACAGAAAATCAATGTCAAAATGCCGCTAGCCAGACCAAAAAACCACTAGCGAGAAATGTAAACTTGGTTCGAGAAAAAAACCAAGCCTAGATTGAAATATGACTGAGAAAATCATTTAGAAAAAAACCTATCCAAAAAATTGAAAAACAGTAAAAAAAAATAAAAGTAAAATTGCCGCATGTGAACAAAAAAGCACAAGCGAGAAAGCGATTTTTTATTCAACCACCGTTTTCTCACTCTACATTAAAATGAGAGCAAAAAAATTCAAGCCGCAAAACCAATGGTTTTTTCGCTCCATTTCCTGTTTCGGCGTGACCAAAATCACTACTCCAATTTGACTTCAAAAATCATGAAAATATGTGAACAGATCTTGAAAAAAATACAGCGCCCCAACACAACTCAAATTCTTTGAATTGTAAAAAGAAGAGCACCTGAATAATAGCAGTTGGATATAAATAGAGGCTGACAGCGGATATAAATAATCAGTAGAAAGCTTTGCTTTTATTAGCTGCTCTCAAATAACCTTCAATTAGAGTAACACACACTCAGTTAACCTTTCTCCTTGAATTCAATGAAGGAAAAGTAATTATATGGTGAGGAAAGTCATTTATGAGAGTGGGGTAAGTCACGTGCGACCAAAAACTTACGCACGTGAGAAAAAACCTCGCTCCAATAAAAGTGAAGATGATACCACAAACACAATTCAGTCAAATTGCATGAATGAGCAGAAAGCAGATTTTGATCGCGACGTCATATGGTTGTAGCAAAACAACTTGACGCCGAATTAAAAAATCAAGAAAAGGCCCATAATAGTCCCAGCTATCGCTTTACGGCTATTAGTAAAAGTGTGAAGAAAACTTACGGGTTGTGGGGATGAAAACCGATTTTTGCGAACGGGAAATCATAAACATGCAAAGTTTGATAATCAATAGCATTAACTTGAGCTTACCGAAAATGACGAGGGCCAAAATAAAAGTGAACTTAAGACGAGAGCAGTTACATAAACCACAAATAAAACGCACCTCATCTTCACTGATCAGATTTGTCTTGGATGGAAACTTTTATAAACACCTTTCTTTACTTTATAAACGATTTATAAAACAAACATTTATCTATAGATTGCCGAGTGACAGCCAAAATGGCCGATAAAATTTGTTTCGAGACTGCACTAAACGTTGAGCACACAATTATAGAACTGTCTCTTGAGAAAAAAAGTAAAGCAGCCTATATACCAATGTGTGTTCTGTGCCTAAGTACACCACTGTTGAATAAAAGAAACATACCCGGCATATTGCCGGAAAATAGCCGCCGTTGACGCGCTTGATGCACATCGAGATTGAAACAGAAAAAAAGACAAACTGACAGAACTTTATTTCTTGTTTTTTTCAGTGTCAAAAAGGGTTCTAATTTGGCGTTAGATTCCTTAATTCAGCTTCTAAACCGAAAGCTACTAAGCTAAATAACAATGTCTTACACAATGTTAGTGCAAACATTCTAATGAACATTGATAACCTAATTCTCAACGACTTAATGACCGGGCTTTATCGGTTTATCCCGTCTCTTTTGATTGTGCTCTTTTGACATTGACTGTATTCTCTATCTTGCGTAATTGGTTGAGTAAATAGATTTAAAAAACATTAAGTTGAAACAGTGAGTGAGGAAAGTCAGAAGTCAAATGTGAAAGTCGTGACTTATGTAAAACAAAAACGTGATCAAAAGGTAAAAACGAACTAAAAAAACATAGAAGGACAAGTCCTGACGTACAATTCAAAAAAATTTCAATGATTAAACAAAAAAAACTAGACCTATGAGTGAATTGGGGAAAACATTTCTAATAAAATCAGACAAAAAAACAGAAAATCAATGTCAAAATGCCGCTAGCCAGACCAAAAAACCACTAGCGAGAAATGTAAACTTGGTTCGAGAAAAAAACCAAGCCTAGATTGAAATATGACTGTGAAAATCATTTAGAAAAAAACCTATCCAAAAAATCGAAAAACAGTAAAAAAAAAAGTAAAATTGCCGCATGTGAACAAAAAAGCACAAGCGAGAAAGCGATTTTTTATTCAACCACCGTTTTCTCACTCTACATTAAAATGAGAGCAAAAAAATTCAAGCCGCAAAACCAATGGTTTTTTCGCTCCATTTCCTGTTTCGGCGTGACCAAAATCACCACTCCAATTTGACTTCAAAAATCATGAAAATATGTGAACAGATCTTGAAAAAAATACAGCGCCCCAACACAACTCAAATTCTTTGAATTGTAAAAAGGAGAGCGCCTGAATAATAGCAGTTTGAGAGGCTGACAGCGGATATAAATAATCAGTAGAAAGCCTTGCTTTTATTAGCTGCTCTCAAATAACCTTCAATTAGAGTAACACACACTCAGTTAACCTTTCTCCTTGAATTCAATGAAGGAAAAGTAATTTTATGGGGAGGAAAGTCATTTATGAGAGTGGGGTAAGTCACGTGTGACCAAAAACTTACGCACGTGAGAAAAAACCTCGCTCCAATAAAAGTGAAGATGATACCACAAACACAATTCAGTCAAATTGCATGAATAAGCAGAAAGCAGATTTTGATCGCGACGTCATATGGTTGTAGCAAAACAACTTGACGCCGAATTAAAAAATCAAGAAAAGGCCCATAATAGTCCCAGCTATCGCTTTACGGCTATTAGTAAAAGTGTGAAGAAAACTTACGGGTTGTGGGGATGAAAACCGATTTTTGCGAACGGGAAATCATAAACATGCAAAGTTTGATAATCAATAGCATTAACTTGAGCTTACCGAAAATGACGAGGGCCAAAATAAAAGTGAACTTAAGACGAGAGCAGTTACATAAACCACAAATAAAACGCACCTCATCTTCACTGATCAGATTTGTCTTGGATGGAAACTTTTATAAACACCTTTCCTTACTTTATAAACGATTTATAAAACAAACATTTATCTATAGATTGCCGAGTGACAGCCAAAATGGCCGATAAAATTTGTTTCGAGACTGCACTAAACGTTGAGCACACAATTATAGAACTGTCTCTTGAGAAAAAAAGTAAAGCAGCCTAAATACCAATGTGTGTTCTGTGCCTAAGTACACCACTGTTGAATAAAAGAAACATACCCGGCATATTGCCGGAAAATAGCCGCCATTGATTCGCATAATACCGATTGCGATTGACAGAAAAGAAGAAATGGAAAGTATTGATTAATGTAAAAAAAAATTGTGAGCGTAAACTATTTTGATTGGATTTCGTAATTCTGCAAACCCCTGTTTCTTATTGAGCAGGATGCAGGGGCTAGCATCAATGCCAAAACGCTTCAGAGATGTTAACCAAGAATTATAAGAAAGAAGCGGGTACATTTAATTGGGCTTTACCCCGATTCTATTTCGATTTCGTTTTTCAATACTGATTCTGTTCATATTAAATTTCTTTGCTGAGCAACTGCTGCTTAAAAGCACTTTGAAAAGAATGAGCGAAGAATAAAACTAGACAGGAGACTCCAAAAAGAAGTTAAAAACAAGAGAAGGACAAGTCAAACAAAACACTAGGCCTCGAATGAACTAGCGAAAACCATTTGCAAAAAAAAACATCAAAAAATTGAAAGAACAGTTAAAATCAAAGCAGGACAACTCCTGATACAATAAAGAAATTTCAGTGAATAAACAAAAAAAAGACATAACATGGACTATATATAGATTAGAATAACCATTTAGAAAATCTGATCCAAAAAATAGAAACAAGAATAATCAGAGTCAAGTGGCCAAACCTAAACAAAAACCCACCTGTACATTAAAATTAGAGCGAAAAAAGACACGCCGTAAAACCAAAATCTGCAAAATAGCTGAAAAACCTCCAAATTAGCATAAAACGTTCAAACCTGTATCAAAACAACCCACAAATTATTAAAATATCATTATCAAACCTCTTAGTAAAATTAACCAACTAACGTCGGGCAAATTCCTTTCAAACAACCGGCGAAAGGTTGGTTTCGGTAGTAGCCGGCAGATGCTTATGGATGCTAGCATAAGGGGTGAACAGAGAATTTCTGTGTGTGGGTGTGAGTATGAGTGTGAGGAGGGGTGGGGCAAGCGTTGGGGGTAGAATTGTGAGGGCTAGATGAGAGGGGGACAGATGGATGACGGCGAACAATGAGAGAGTTAAGGGGAGCTGGTGGCGAGGGGCGGACTGAGGGGTCAAGCTTTTAAGATTAAGCACCACCCTTCATACAATGAAGTTGTCTACTCAAAACACCTTTGTTGAAGCGCATTCTAAGAGTATAGTAAGGCGTAGGGCTCTAAGAGCACTTTATGCCCTCCAAGCGCTACCTGTTTATCCTGTATTTGAGACCACAGCACTAATATAATAGCTACAAACTTCATTTGAGCACAATTAAAAATTAGAAAAAAGACTCATGTGAACGAAAAAACTGCCCGCTTAGAAAAATTCTTTCACACCTCAACTTCTCGCTCTCTCCAAAACAGTGATATGAAAAAAAAACACTCTTTTCATTCCTCTGCAATTTTGTTTAGCAAACAAACCACCAATTTTTTCACGCGTTTCATTTCCTGCTTCAAAATTCACTCCAATAAAAATGACTTACGAAAGGACTTCTTCAATATTCCTCTTCGAGCGGTAAAAAAACAGCGCCCCAATACAATTCAAATTCAGTAAGAAAATTTTTTTTGCAACAAGTAAATTAAAATTATAACCATACGGTTAAATATACTTGAAACAAAAAAATACTTCAAATCATTCAAACAAAACAATATAAAAACATCAACAAACTTCTTAAAGAATAACATTATAAAATTTTCTTTTAATTGTTTTCTTCCTAAAAAAACAACTTTTAAAAGCTACGTTACTATTCAAAGGAATTTTTCATGTTGTGACAGCAAGAAATCATTAAACGTTTTCTTAAAAACGCTTTCATTTTTTGCCAACCAAAGCCACTGTACTGTGGTAACTTATTCCATTTTTGTACGCATTGAAAAACAATCGAGTTCAGTCCAAAGCTGGTTTTGGCATTTTATCTAACTTTGAATTGTTTTGTTTGATTATTTTGATGAAGACTCAGATACCCGTGAAAATTTTCAGAATTTTCTGGCCTAGCGATATCATGAAATTTGATTAGCGACATTTTTGCTATTATTAGCTCAGCTGGTAGGGTCTTTGTCTGGATGAGCAGATCTCTCGCTTTGTCATACTTTTGCGTAGAAAGCACACCTTTATACACCATTTAAACTGTCGGTTAAGGCGTTTTATTTTCTTTTTGCAGATAAATTTTGAAAAAAGATTGCCAAAAATGATAAGTCTGAAAGCACAAGTGATTTTAGAAGAATGCGCGCGTTCAGGGGAACTTGATGTCTTCTAAGGTAAATTGATCTTATAGCATGAGCCATCTTTTTCAAGGTTTTATTCAACTGCTCAAGATTCCTGTCAATTTGAATACCAAGATATCTGCAACATTTTTGTGTTGTGAGAACTTGGTTTTTGTAGAAAATAGATCCGAAATCAGAATTATCGCGCGAAAAAAATTGATTCGGTTTTGTTTGTATTCAAAATTAGTTTGTTCATCTCAACACATTCCTCTGTTTCTTGTAATTCCGTGACTTTTCCATGTAAGCTACTTTTCTGTCCACAACAGACAATACTTGTGTCATCTGCAAATTGAATTACCTTTTCCGTTGTGTTTATATTAAATGAGAAATCGTTCACATGTAAAAAAATGATTGGTTCTAAAACAGTTCCTTGAGGCACACCGTGATTCACAATTTCACAATCCGAAACTGTTTCAACCAGTTCTAAAACTGCATCTGTTGCAGCCTTTTTTTCTGAAATCCGAATTGTTCTTTATTGATAATTTTATGCTTACCAATGAACTCCATCATCTGAGTCAGAAGGAGGCGCTCAAAGATTTTTGCAAAACTCAGAGTTCCAGAAATTGGTCGATAATTTGTGCTATCTAATTTATCACCTTTTTTGAAAATTGTGTTACATAGGTTAGTTTCATTTCAGTTGGGAAAATTTTTTCCTCAATGCACTCGTTTAAGGCGAACTGTAGATGTACGCCTATACCTAATTTGCAAGACTATATGAGTCGAATTGAGATTTCACCAGGTCCGGCTGCTTTGTTAATGTCCAGCGAGTCAATGACTGAATAAAGTTCTTTTCTATACAAAGTTCTGAATGTGAATACAGGTATATTAGGTTTATCAGGGTATTTACAAGCAATATCCGAACCTTTGAACACACCTAGATTAGCAAATGATTTATTTAGACAATTGACAATATTTTTCGGTTCCCTGGAAATTTCACCACCGTCTAATCTGATTTCATCAACCTTCACACTTTTTTCACTCGGACTGGTCTTCTGTTTAATGAATTTCCATTGTTCCTTACTTGTTAGTAGCTTTTGGAAGAAATTGATGCAAAAATTATTGTGCGCCTCCCTTAGTCTCCTATTAACTAAGTTTCTTAAGCGCTTAAATACTTTGTACGGCTCGCTGTCAGGAATTTTTTTCCATTTATTGAACAAAAAATGGGCGATCAAATGCTTCAATTCTTGTGATAACCAGGGCTTAGAACTCTTAAAACTTTCTCACCTTTTTAACAGTCCGAATTGGTGCGTGTTTTTCAACGATTTTCTCAAAAATATCAATGAATGAATCAAACATATCGTTGCCATTCTCACATTGGTACATTCTACACCATGCGGCGAGGGCAAGATCTCGCCGCATGGTGTTTAGAGCAAGAGAAAAGTCGGAAATTTCTCATCGTTATTATGTTGTCACAATCAGATTTCAATGAGATTTGATTCGAAGGTAACAAGAAAATTGTCGGAGTTAAAAGGGGTTGTTGTGACAATGTAGGCAATTATCTGATCTTTCGAAACGAAACAGTGATCAATAAGTGTAAATGTTTTATCAGTGCATCTGGTTGCATCCCATAGGTTAACAATCTCTAATCCTGAATTTGACGCAAAAATGTCTAGTTTTCTTTTTTCTGTCTTGTTCAGATAATTCAAGTTGTGATCTCCCAGCAAAATAACGTTATCTGTAACGCTATATGCCCTCGATAATTCGGTGCTTATCTGATCAAGAAAATACTCACCAAGACGTTTGTTTGGGCAATAAGAAACGTTAATAAATAATTTTTCAATAAGAGGATAAGTTATTTCAACCCAAATGGATTCAAAAAAACTCTCATCAACCGTTTCAATGCTTGATTTAATATTGGCGGTAAATTTTTTCGGGACAAAAATACCTACTCCTCCGCCATTTGAAGCCCCTGTTTTGCCTGATCTGCATTTCCCAAAGAAAGTATGCGATGCTGTTAAAAAGTTACTTTCAATATTCCAATCAGTGTCCAACCAGGTTTCAGTTACAGCGACAAACGTATTAATGGCAGCTGTTTGCAAAAAGTTTGAAAACTCTTCAAACTTGTTCTTCAAGCTTTGACAATTAATAAGGTAAAATAAAGGCGGGTGGCTTGATCCTCTGTTTTGTAAGTAACTTGAATACTCAATCAAATTTTCCACATGATGCCCTGGGTTTTAAATACGACCACTTTAATAGCCGGCTGAGAAGATGACTGTTAATTGACTATTTATTAGCCAATATCGCCCTACTTTGCTACTGCATACCTCAACGAACACCTAATCAGGAATTCTGAATAAGCATCGAAAATAAAACTACATTTCGGCCACTTTGTGTAATAGCACCACAAAGTTGAATACACTTAGTAAAATAAAGTAAAGCAATGCAACTTGAGAACAAAATATAACGATAAAGAATGGTCACTTAGCATTCAATTTTGATGATAAAAGAAGCCAAACCGCTGTTAAGATCAAAACTAAATAATTCCGTTTATATGTGGAAGCATTTCACTGCAACTTGCACTTCACTCAGCGCATAAGCCACTCCCTCCCGATAATGTGAAGAAAATTTGCTTTGTACAAACACACTTCTGTATGAAAAAATGATTTTGCAGTTTCAATTGTTGGATTTCCGTTTCATTTTCACTCCTCCCCACAAAATTTTGAACTTGATAACATTTTATTCCCCTAAAAACTGAGAAACGGGAGAAAGTACGACTAATGTGATGTTCTTTAGGTTATTCCTGTTAAGTAAATGACTACTTTAACAAAGACGCAAAAGCTTGACATTTAGATGCTATCTCCCAGTTACGACGTATCATAAGAAACTGATGCAATAATTAAAACAAGAAAACAAAGAACCGAATTTGCTTATTGTCTCCGAACAATAAGTTTTGAAAAACCGTACAACATAACCGAGCCCACATAAGTTCTTCTTAAATTAAATGGTTGACGGTTTGCTCGACTCACAATATCGACCAGATTCGAATTATAACAACGACTATGGAACAACGACTATTGAACAACCAGTAGATTGGACAGGAGCCATTATGAAACTATAATTGCAAACAACGACCTGCTCTGAAACTACATCTAATTCTTGCCCCAACTACGTGTAAAACATCGATTGACTGATCACTGTGTTAAATATATCCTGTGACTTCATCAAATATCAGGAGCAAATTTTCGACCTCTAAAAGACACAGCGATATATCTGAATAACATTAACTAGATAAGTGCTTAATTAAGTCAGACAAAAAGCTCAGAACCCAAATAACATAGCCGAAAAATTGCCGGAAAATAGACGTCATTGAACCGCTTGACGCACATTGGGATCGAAACAGAAAAAGAAAAAAAGATAGAAATTGACAGAATTTTTCTAAGTGTCAAAGTATTCTTATTTCGTGAGTAAACTCTGCATATTCGGTTAGATTCTAAAAATACACTTAATTCAGCTTCTAAACTGAAGACTTTCAAGCATAATTCTTATGCCAGCTAGCAATCGCTTTAATGAACACTGATAAACTAATGCATTATGACCGGGCTTTATATGTGTATTCCGTTTCTTTTGATTTTAATCTTTTGACTTTGAATGTATTCACTAAATCACGTAATTCAATACGTGAAAGAATTTGAAATCGATTCGCTCGAAACCGTGGGTGAAGCAAGTCAGAAGTCAAGCGTGAAAATCGAAAGCAGAAACATGATCAAAAGGCAAAACGAAATAAAAAAAACATAGCAGGACAAGTCCTGACGTACCATTCAAAGAATTTTCATTGACTAAATAGAAAAACCAGACCTAGAATGGACTAAGAGTGAATTGAGAAAACCATTTTTAAAAAATTCTGATAAAAAAATAAGAAAAAAAAACAGAAAATCAATGTGAAAATGCCGCATGTGAACAAAAAAAACCACTAACGAGAAATGAAAATTTAATTCACACAAAAAACTAGGCCTAGAATGAGCTATTAATGGATTGGGGAAAACCATTTAGAAAAAAATCCGATCCAAAAAATCGAAAAAACAGTAAAAATCAGAGTGAAATTGCCGCATGTGAACAAAAAACCACTACCGAGAAACCGAATTTTTGTTCAAACACCGTTTTCTCACTACGTTAAAATTAGAGCGAAAAAAATTCACGCCGCAAAACCACTCGCTTTTTCGCTCCATTTCCTGTTTCAGCGTGACCAAAATCACTACTCCAATTTCCAATTTGACTTCAAAAATCATAAAAATGTGTGAACAGATCTTAAAAAAAAGACAGCGCCCCAATACAATTCAAATTCTTTGAATTGTAACAAGAGAAGGACAAAACAAACAAAACACTAAGCCTCGAATGAACTAGCGAAAACCATTTGGAAAAAACCCATCCAAAAAATTGAAAAACCAGTTAAATTCAAAGTGAAATTGCCTCATGCGAGTTTTTGTGCAAACACCGTTCCCTCACTCTACTTGGAAATTAGAGCAAAAAAAATTCACACCGCAAAACAACTAGCTTTTTCACTCCACTTCCTGTTTCGGCGTGACCAAAATCACCACTCCAATTTGACTTCAAAGATCATGAAAATATGTGAACAGATCTTAAAAAAACAGCGCCCCAATACAATTCAAATTCTTTGAATTGTAGAAAAAGGAGAGCGCCTAGATAATAGCCGTTGAGAGGCCGATGGCGGCTATTAAACATCATCAAATAACGTCGCGCGAATTGCTCTCAAGCCACTGATGAGCTGGGTTACAGGAAGGCTGGGTTACAAAAGGAACGTGCAGGTGGAGATTGAGGGCGTGAAGGGGGCAATGTGTTTGTGTGTGTGTGTCGGTGCAGGGGGGAGGTTGTTGAACTCTAGAAACAGCCCTTGACACCATTACTTTATGTCTCCAAAATAGTTAAGGCGAACTGCATGCTTAGAGTCTAGTGAGCCGAAACGCGTTAAGAGCAATTAATACTCTCGAGCTCATCAACCGATCTCTCACAGATGCAATAGGTAAAATGGCTTTCAATGTAAAAGTGATCACAGCACAATCAAATAAAGATCAGAAACTCTTCAGTCACAAAAAAGCAGAAAAAAAATTTAAGGATCAATGAAAACTTCGATAGCAAAAGATGTTCCACCGTGATTGTACTAAAAGAGAAGTTGTTATAAACAATTGACAACTGTGTCATCCAAGCTCATCATTTCAACATTGAAAGTCCTAAGACAATTTTCAGAAAAAAAAACGAGCGAATGCAACTAAATTAGAAAAACGTAGCTTTTATATTAATTGGAAAAAACCATTCCCATATAACTCTAAATTCAGAGAATCGCAACAGTGAATCGCAACAAAAATAACAAACAGCTCTCATAAGAAAAAATTAGCTGTCCTAAGACTTGGGGGTAAAACTGGGTAGAAGTTTTTCCGGAGATTATTTTGTAATCAGAGGGCGCGTATCGGTATATTTGGAAAGCAGGAGTCCTTCGGAAAAAAATAGAAATTTTGATTCAGTGAGATTTTACGGTACTTCTAACTTTGCCGTAGAATTTTTTCCCGAACAACATTATATATATTTATATATATATACATATATATATATATATATATATATATATATATATATATATATTATACACGTATATATATACATATATATATATATATATATATATATATATATATAAATTACAATATAGTATACTATATTATGTTATACATAATTATTACTTTATATATATTACAATTAATATTTATATAATTATTACTTTATATATTACATTATTTATATTTATATAGTTATCACTTTATTTATAAATGTTATATAAATATATATATATATATATATATATATATAATAAATATATTATATATATATATATATATATATATATATATAGATATATATATACTATGTTATATTATATATAATATTGTATAAAGTTATTATTATTATTACTTTATATATAATAAAATGTTTATATAAAAATTCAGATTACATTTTATATATATATATATATATATATATATATATATATATATATGTAAATTATAATATAACATACTATATTATGTTTTATATAACTATTACTTTATATAAAACAATTAATATTTTTATAATTATTACTTTATATATTACATTATTTATATTTATATAATTATTACTTTATATATATATATATAATATTATATAAAGTTATTAATATTACTTATATATTTATTTACATATATATATATATATAAAATGTTTAGACAAAAATTTAGATATATATATATATATATATATATATATCTAAATATCTAAATTTTTATATAAACATTTTATAATATAATGATTTAATCTAAATTTTTATATACACATTTCACATTTTATATGTATAAAAGTAATATTAAAAAATTTATATAATATTATATTATATTATATAATATATATATATTTATATATATATATATATATATATATATATATATATAAAGTAATAATTATATAAATATAAATAATGTAGTATATAAACTAATAATTATGGAAATATTAATTGTAGTATATAAAGTAATAATTATATAAAACATAATATACAATGTAAATTATAATATAATATACTATATTATGTTTTATATAATTATAACTTTACATATTACAATAAATATTTATATAATTATTACTTTATATACTACATTATTTATATTTACATAATCA
>NC_134474.1:46998046-47323954 GCF_964194025.1 Convolutriloba macropyga | reverse complement strand
CAAACAAAATACAGTGTTTTTTTTAATACTTCCTAATATCAGCGGGCATTTTTAATCCCTTTGTTTTTATACCATTAAAAAAATAGTAACAGACATCTAAACCGGGGCTTTATTGGTCCATCTTGTTCCCAATTTGATTTCGTATTTCGAGCTCGACAGCATTGTCTTATTTGACTTTTGTCTTTCATGCAGCATTTATCCTTGACATCATTTATCTCAGACCAATTTGCTGAGGAACTACTCTTAAAAGTGACCTGGACAAAATGAGCAAAGAATGGACCTGCTTCACACAGAACCTATATTTGCAGAGCATATTCCGTGCAACGTGCTTTTTTTGGACTAGTGAAATTTACGAACACTGCACCTAGATTAATCGCGAGTTCCATCGGCATATTCCACTTTGCTCAGGCGAAAGAATTAAATGATAATACATAATCCAAGAGGATCCAAATAATTGCAATAAACAATTATTCATCGAAATTATTAAATTGAAAATGCTATTACACAAAGTCATTCACTAGATTGTTGGCTTCCTTCGATAATCAGGCATGACAAATAACTGGCTAGATAATAAATACGTATGGGGGAAATTCAAAAGGTCAGCGGTAAATTGCAGTTTGTTATTCTCTATCGATTAAAACAACAAAAATTACAGAGTGTTCGTTCATGTCGAATTTTGTGACAGGCTATCATTAATTAACAATTTCCTTAATACAAAAGCAGAAAGGGGAGCAAAATGCAAAGTCATTAACAAAATTGCTCTATTGACTGTAGAAAATGACTTTACACCGGGCTCTTTGACACTTCATTAAAAACAGAGCAAAAGAGGTAGAAAATGATTGAAAATGTGAAAGATAAAAATTAAACCCACGCATTCGAAGGTAACACGCAAACAGAGTATTGCAGCTTCAACTACAGTTTTCCATGACGCACGCAAACATCAACTGGGAAATGTAGCTTCTTTTCAGCTAAAGGAAATGAAAATGTATGATTCGAAGACAAACGTCAATTAAAATTGAGATAGATATAGAAAGCTACTTAATGCTTAACTTAATTCAAAAGTCAGAAAACGAATTAACAGCCAATGACAGGTAACATCCTAGTTTAATTTCAACAGACAATTGCAAAGCAAAAACACCAACACTCACCAGAATTAAACCTAACTTCAATTTTGATGAACAAGCCCATACAGAGAAATTGACGAGACCAATAGATTTTTCTCGAAATAGAACACAAAAGAGTACGCTACAACCTTCAAAAGGCAAAGGAAACGACAATTATAGTTAACTAACCAATTTCCCGAAAAAGCAATAATCGACAACGTGTGCCGTGCGATACATATAATTAGTATGATCTAGCCAAGACTGTTGAGAGAGAGAGAGAGAGAGTTAATTTTATTCTCGCTTGCAGCTCTTCAGTATACATACAGAATAAAAAAAATTAAGACAAACGTCGGAAAAATTGCTCTGGAATGACGGGCCGGGCAATTTAATTCAGGGGCTGTAGCCTAGATAAATTTTTCTTCATGGGCGCAAAAACAACACACGAAAGTCGGATTCTAACCCCAACCTCCTGAGTTCGATTCCGTAATCTCGCATTAGCCATTCGGCTATCCGGGCCTCGTCATCATCATCTCTCTAACAATCGGTTTTGTTTGAACAACAAACTTTATTTCGGAGTGAGAGCAATTGAGATCACTAAAAATCAAGAAGTGCGTGAAAAAGACACTTGAGATGTCAAGTTCCAGAAGAAAAGCGCAAAAACGGTCAAGCAAAAAAATGCATAAAAAGACACGTTTACAATAATTGCTCCTCATTCGAGAGCAATTAATCAAAACAACGAAACTTACACTAGAATAGCACAGTCAGCAAAGTATATTTAACAAGAAGCTAGGAAAAGCCACGCAACGAGGTCGTTCTACATACTTCACAGCGTGCCCAGAAAAATTTTTTCCAAAAAACGTGATTCAAAGCATGACAAAAAATCTTGACAAAAAGGGAAGAAAAAACCTTTATATTTCATAAAAATCAAGCTTTTACAGGAGAAATTCAGTTGCAGTGCCTTCTACAAAGGGACAGCAACAAAATTGTCTAAGATTTTTGTTATTTTGTAATGGAAGCATCAGGAACAAAAGTTTTCAAAAACCAGCCAAAACAATGAATAAATTTACATCAATCATTTACATCAATATAGAAGTCTTTAAAACTATAAAAGTTCATTGAAATTTGGCTAGTCTTGCAATTCACGATACAGTCTGGTAAGAGTCCTTCAATATAAAACAACAATGGCGCCCGACGATTTAATGAAATTCGTCCCAATTTACTTCATCTTGTTGAAACATTGTCTTTCAAACTAAAACATAATGATTATATATACCTCTGCATGGACACTTTTAATCAATTTTAAACAAATCTTATCAACTCACGTATATACAAATCCATGACTCTTAGAATTTTGTTTCCAGTGAATAGATCTTCGCTTAAACATTTCCTGAAGTATATTAAGATATTTTCCTTTTCAGCTTTTGTAGCTGATGAAAATGAGCTAAAGACGTAATGACAAAATCTGTACACCAGAATTTCATATTGTACAATGGGACAAAAGACACTCTTGTAAAAAATATTAACTTATACCGTGGCGCAAAATGTCTTAATTTTGATATCACACCACATTGACTATCAAGTCTTGGTGAACACACTCCTGGTGATACACTGATATAAATCAGAAACGGAAGTGGTCCTGAGGATGCAGCCCTGAGGAACGCTACAAGTTGTCTTTAACATAGTTGAAGTCACGCCAGCGATGGTAACTCTTTGAGTTCTATCAGATGTAAAAAATTGCAAACTATTTCAGACATTGTTGAAGGATACCGTAATTTTTCAGCTAATAAAGAAAAAAAATTAATGATCTGTTGAGTCAAACGGTTTCTTTAGGTCCAGAAAAATAACAGCATCACCAAAACACGGCGCAAGAATGCCGTAAGTAAATTATGAACAAAAATATCCGGCATATTGCCAGAATCGCTGCGTGCCGTATAACAAAGATCAACAAAAGTTGACAAAACTATCGACCACGCTCAAATAGCTATTTCAAAAACTTTCAGTGATAAATTTAAAAAGCATGTTGAAAATAAGTCCGCAGAAGTAAACTACCGCCAGTTGAGTTCAACTGCTTAAAATTCTGAATGAGAGAAATTTAGATTTACCAAAAATTTACGCAAAACTCAAAGTGTATAGGCCGCAAAAGTCATTCAAAAAATCAGAACGGTGTAGCAAAAATTTTGCATCAGCCGGAAAAACTCCCAAAGCAACTGAAAGCGTCGAAAACTCACTAAGAGAACGGGAGTTAAGGTTGAAGAGCTTAACTTTTATAAAAAAATATCATTTTACCTCATTTGACCATAAATGAGAATTGACGCATAATTAAAATAAAAAAC
Source organism: Convolutriloba macropyga (assembly GCF_964194025.1). Classification (NCBI taxonomy): domain Eukaryota; kingdom Metazoa; phylum Xenacoelomorpha; order Acoela; family Convolutidae; genus Convolutriloba; species Convolutriloba macropyga. The sequence continues at coordinate 47,320,518 of NC_134474.1, read as the reverse complement.
ATAACCGACTATCGTCGTGCGAATTGATCTCAAACGACCGGTGAGCGGTTGTCTTCATCAGTAGCTAGCCACGGTTAAGTGAGGCTAGCCTTAGTATAATCGTCCCAACAAGCGTCGAATTAGGCGTTTTAAGTGCTTATCAGTCATCAGTAGTCTCCAGCCGATTAGATATCATATTATTTGTCATTTTTCCCGAAATGGGCTGTTACTTTACATATGATACACTAACCCTTTCTTCAAAGTGAAAAAGTTGGAGATAGCAACATAGAGGAGATTTCGACCCTTATTTGCGACGATCTGTATAACAGTACCATGGGAGTGGCCAAATTCCGACAAAAATTTTTGAGAAGAACGCGTATCCGAAAATCTCAAAATTCAGCAAATATTTGAAATATTCAGCTACAAAGCTAACCTTATTTATTCTCACTTCATTCTATTGAAGTTAGAAAGTGCTAAAATGTCATGCTCAATTGTTCCAAGTTTTAAATGTCAGTTTCCGGTGTTTGAAATTTACCATTGGCCTCCTTATTGTCTCAAACAACTTGACCTTTATAAATTTGTCCAATTTCATAAAGATTATTCAAATTTTTAGGTATGTTTAATCAACTCATATGACTTAAATGGTTATGCCAATGTTATTCAAGTTATTTTCCATTCATATACCATTCTTTTTTAGAACTAAATAATGTTTGATAATCCAAAATCAAATTGTTGAACAGATTGTAAAACCAAGTTTTATGCTGTTGTGCACTCATAATGTAAACATTGTTCCAAGTTGATAATTATTGAGTTGTTCTAATTGCCATGAGAATCAGTTGCATTATTTCTTTCCAATTGGTGGATTACATAGCTAAATCTGAATACAATTTCAATTAAATTATTATTCAATGAGTTTCAAGTTGCAACCGAGATAAAATATTGAATATTTGATTGATTTTTTATTGGAAGGTTTTAATAGATTTACGAACCAGCGGCGTAACGTTATTCTGACAACGTAGTCAGATACCAGCCGTAAAAATGGGGAAACGGTGGTAGGGGGTTTTGGTTGCACGGGGCCCTCATGGCCTGAAATATGTGCACGGGTGGGGATTGGGGGTGAAGTGAGAGGTGGGCTGATGTGCAGGATGTATTGTGGGGGAGGGGGGGGGGGTCAACCTCTAAGAAATGCCCTTCACATCATAAAATTAAGTTACGTCTTCAAAACAGTTTCTGTGAATCGCATACTCGGAGACGAGTGAGCTCAAAGGCTCTAAGGGCACTTAATACCCGCTGTGCTCTAACTGCTTATCCCGTTTTTGAGGACGAAATATAAGGACTAATATAATTGAGGACTAATATAATTGCTACCAACTTTGTTTGAGAGCAATTAACAATTATAACATCACTGACTAAAATTAACGGAAACTGAACACATTTACAATATCATACAAATTTTGACAGAAAACCACGAAATCCTGATAGTGCAAAATTTCACATTATTGAAAACATTAAGTTACGCTGAAAAATAGCTTAAATTCCTAGGATGTTTAAATACTAATAGTCTCAAACAAATGAAGGGCTAACATTGTCAACAAAATTCATGACACTAGTCTTAAAAACAGAATTGCTCAAACCATTGTGCGAAAAAGACACATTGAAAAAGCATAAGTCAGATATTATTCTTAAAAACTGATTTGTTTCCACAATAAATAGAATAAAAACAATTAAGTACTCAAAAACCAATAAAACTTTTTGGTTTGTCGTGCAATCAACACAAAAAAGATAAAACTCTTATTGGAGATATCATAGACAAAATGATTCGAAACAGTTGCAAAAATTAAATTAATCAGCAAACAGAAACAGAATCAAAATCAAATGCAAAAATTAAAGTAAATTTGAGGTCCCAAGAATAGACGCAGAAAGTAGTAATCAGTAAAAACTTTTAAACGAAATTGCAGCAAATTCTAATTGCTGCTTCATAGGAAATCCAAGCAAAAAAAATTAAAAAGCTAAGGTCAAGCAAAAAGGATAAATTGATTAAAAAAAGCAGAGCGAATAAAACAATAAGTCTCAGAGGAATGCTAGGGGGATACAAGCTAGATCTTGCAGAGAAACTGTAAAAAAATAGAAACAAAAAGAATTCTCGATTTTTGAAAGCTTAAAATGAAATGGAAAAAAAATGAAGTGGCACAAATACAATTTATTATTTGGGATTCGATACTCAGAAAAACTAAAAAGCCATCCTTCTGTACAGCAAAAAGTAATAGCAATTCAAAGAAATGCATTTATGACAAACCTTACACTGAATTTCAAAGATTCACAGCCAAAAAAATAAACATAGCCGGCAGATTGCCGGAAAATAGCCGCGATAGACGCTAGTGGAGTTACATGAATTGAAACAACTATAGAAATAAATAGACAGTTCGACCACCAGTCCTTTAATAGACCACTAGACTCTTTGGGTTAGCTTCGGACTGTCATTTTCATGAGACACATAAACTCTATAAGGAGAAAGCCCTAATAGGGTTTTTCAAAATTAGGATCTTTTCCGTTTATGCCCCCTCAGCTTAGTGAGCGCATATTATTTGCACCCCCCAGATGCACGTGCAATATTTGGGGAAGGGCACAAACGGAAAAGATCCCAAAATTAATATTCGAAATCAAAAACTCAAGACTCTAATATTCAAGAATTAGGGCACAGGTTTGGCACTACTCAGATGCACACTATTGACCTTTAATAAGTAAATGTTCATAAAATTTAAAGTTACATAAGTGAGCTCAAAAGTCATTTTTTGAGTGAGGTAAGTCATTGAAAAAAACAATTCCAAGAAGTCACGGTAAGACGAAACAAAAATCTGTTAGACGAAGTAAAAAAACATAACAGGACAACTCCTGAAATACAATTCACAGAATTGAATAAAAAAATCAGACGTACTCTACCTAACCAGCAGATCAATTGAACAATTTCAGCCAGAACAAAAACAAAATCATCTCATAAAATTGAGAAACTAAAAGAATCAAAACTAAACAAAATTATACTCATTGCTAAAACTCTTGAAGCTTTTAAACCTAAGTTTTTTCCCTTTAAAAATAGCTTATTTCCAAAAAATGTTAAAAACCAATCTTTGTTTCTGAAATCGGTCCAGTATTATATCAGCAAGACCTGAAAAATATTTATTGGCCCTTGAAGATCGATTAACTGGAAAATGAGCAAAAAATTAAAAGAAATCAATTGCAAATTATAAGGAAATGATGCTGAAAATCGTTATATTAATATCTTCAGAATCATTTCTGTGTCTCTAGAGGCTATCCAGTAACCCAATTCCAAACATTAAAAAACCCATAGGCTCATAGATCGATAGACAATAGTTTTTAAAATTTCAGACTTCAAAAAACAGAAATTCATTCTATTAAAAGGATTAAAGCCATTCAATTGGCCCCTATCAACTATTTATTAGCATACTATCAAACACTGGATGAAGTTACCTGGCTACTGAAGCAAGAAAAAATAAAAAAAAAACAAATATGAAAAAAATTGCAAATTTTATTAAAAAACTCCTAAAAGTCGAAATGTTAAATTGTTGAAAACAAATCCATTGAAACTAAAAACCATGCAGTAACTTTTTATTAGAACGTGGAATGTGTTTTCTCGCACTTGAGAATAGACGAATATCAAAAACTGACAAAAACTTTAGGAAACCTTAAAAAAATGCAGATTTTATCAAAAAAAAGCTAAAATTCGAGACATTAAAATGTTAAAAACCATTCCATTGTTAATAGAAACTATGCAGTGCCCTATTAACAAACCTCAAAAGGGATTGCCTGGTCCCTGAAGCTGGAAAAACTGAAAAATAACGATAATTTTCAAAAACCTGAAAAAAAATGCGAATTTTGTCAAAAAAAACGCTAAAACTTGTGAGGTTGAAAATATTCCAAAAGTTGAAGATATTCCATGACAACTAAAAACTTTTCAGTAACTTTTATCCAACTACTGATGAGGTTTGCTTGCCCCTGGGACTCAAACAACTTGAATAATGACAATAAATGTCAAAAAATATGAAAAAATTGCAAGTTTTGTCAAAAATGCTAAAATTCATGATGACAAAAAGTTGAAAAACATTCTATTACCAAAAGAAACTAAGCAGTAATCTATCATAAAACTCCTTATCAAACCCCAGATGAGGTTTCTTGACACCTAGGGCTAAAATATGACAAAAAATTTCAAAAAACCTGAAAAAAATTGCAAAAATTAGGATCATTTTGCGTGTTTGTGTTTGTAGTACCAAAACATATAGCTCAAAAAATGGTCATAACAGGCAATTTTGTCTCGCAAAAGCTTTCATCAAATTTTAAAAATTTCAACCTAAGACTAATCAAACAAAAAAAACTCAAAAAAAATCACAAAAAACATGAAAAGTTGCACCATTTTGAGCCCAACTCTTAAAAATGACCATTTAACCTTAAGTTAAGGCCATCACAGCAGCTGCATCACTATAAGCACTTGAAAGACTACTAAAGCCCACTTTGGGCCTCTAATGAAACTTAATGCCCGCTGGGCTTTACCTGTTTATCCCGTTTTGAAAGATCAAAGTCATTGAAAAATGTGTGAACACATCTTAAAAAAAACACAGCGCACCAATACAATTCAAAATCGGTTTCTACCGAGAAATCGAAATTTTGCTCAAACAAAATTTTCGAACTCTACTTTAAAATTAAAGCGAAAAAAATCACGCCGCAAAACCATTCGCTTTTTTGCTCCATTTCCTGTTTCGGCGTGACCAAAATCACTACTCCAATTTGACTTCAAAAATCATGAAAATGTTTGAACAGATCTTAAAAAAAGACAGCGCCCCAATACAATTCAAATTCTTTGAATTGTAAAAAATTAGGAGCGCTATAATAGCCGCCTAGAATTGAGGACGCGGCTATTAATAATTATTAAAACGAAATTGAAAACCTGACAGTTTTTCCAGTAATTAAAATCAAAATTCAAAACTAAAAACTGGACAAAATGGCCAAAATCGGACTATCATGAGTACAATTTTAAAAAACAAAAAAATCCCAAGTTATAATGAGGCATACAACGCATAAATTGTTTATATATTCATACATCAGCAAATAAAAATAATCGCCACAAAACAAACTAAATACAAGCAAAAAATTGGTTCAATTGTACGAAAAAACGGCTAAAAATGTAATCTATATGCACCATTCTGTCAAAAACACTTTTCAAAGTCAAAAAGTCATTCACTGCAAGCAGCGCATGGTCAAAAAAAGTTCTCTCGCTCATAGAAAAATAGTTCACACGTCAATTTTACTCACTTTCAATTTTATGTCAAAACGCCATCTGAAGGAATAGTATTTCCGTTTAAAAAAACAAGAAAGCCAACACTCCACTTCGAGTCTTTAAAACATACCACCAAGATTACAAAAATTGCTTCAAATTTCGTTCACGAGCAATTAAAAAAGCAGGACTAATATAAAAGCTATAAACCGCGTTTGAGAGCAATTAATGATTCGAGAGTCTCTCGAGTTCATCATAGAGTTCAATTAGTTAGTTAAGTAAAAAAAACTCACTACGAGTGAAGTGCAACAAAGATTGCAAAAGAGGTCACGCAAAAGGTAGTTCTTGACAAAATTTAGCGGCTGATAGATTTAAAATTAATGAAAAAATTTCGGGACCGATCAAAACGTCACAACAAAAAACGGATGCAGACGAAATGAAATGACGATGGGGTCAAAATAACCTCAGATAGTGCTTCGCGGCTTTTGAACATAAGCGACTAACGTCGTGCGATTTGCTCTCAAACGACTGTCGAGCGGTTGGCTTCGTCAGTAGCTATAGGGGGTCAACCTCTAAAAACCGCCTTTCACACCATAAGTATGAGTCTCCAAGACAGTTTCTTCGAATCGCATACTTGGAGACTAGTGGGCTGAAAGGCTCTAAGAGAACCTGCTCTACCTGTTATCCCGTTTTTGAGGACGAAAAGTCAAATGGGTCAGACAAAAAATTGGTCTTGTGAAAAGTTGCATAAAAAACAATCAACAGGACTAATATAATTGCTACAAACTTCTTTTGAGAACAATTGATAAAATGAATTGGCACAAAACGTAGAAAACTGTTAACAAGGATTAAAAACAAGAATATAATTGGCACTAATTCCCCTTTGAATTTATCAAATGCAAATTGAAACTTTGGACTGAAATTTAATCAATATTTGACGCTAAAATTAATTATACAGCTTCCCGTGTACCACAACTCGAGAGTCAAAAAAATTTCTTTGACTTAAAATTTTTGCCCAATTTTTCTCCCCAAATGAAAACTTTCTTCAGAACTATTAGTCATTTAAGAAACAAACAATTCACATCGGACGAAATGCTCTTGGAAAACTAACAATATTTAATTTGACACTTCAGCGAAAACTGAAAAACAGCTGACAGATTGCCGGAAAAAAGCCGCGGTTGACGCGCTTGATGCACATCGGGATTGAAACAAAAAAAGAAAAAAGAAGAGATAAATTGACCACATTTTTTCATTTTTTTTCAAAGTCACAAAATGTTCTTATTCGCCGTGGATTCCGTTGGATGCTAAAACAATACTTACTTCAGCTTCTAAATTGAAAGCTAATAAACTTAATACCAATGTCAGCTAGCAAAATTTTGATAACCTAATTCTCAATGACTTAATGACCGGGCTTTATCGGTTTATCCCATTTCTTTTGATTTTGCTCTTTTGACCTTGACTGTATTCACTATCAATGCGCAATTCATTGAGTGAATGGATTTAAAAACCATTCAGTTGAAACAGTGAGTGCGGTAAGTCAGATGCCAAACGTGAAAGTCGTGACTTAGGTAAAACGAAAAACGTGATCAAAAGGTAAAGCGAATTAAAAAACATAGCAGGACAAGTCCTGAAATACAATTCAAAGAATTGATTGAAAAACTTAGAAGTACTCTGACCAGCAGATCAATTGAACAATGCCAGCCAAAACACAAACGAAATCATCTAAAAATTGAGAAACTAAAACAACCAAACTAAACAAAAATAAACTCACTGATAGAACTCTTGAAGCTTTTACCCCTTAGGCAAAATTTGATCCCTTTAAATATATATATTTCAAAAATAAAATCAAAACCAATTTTTGTTTCTGAAATCGGTCCAGTATTATCTCAGGACCTGAAAAAAAATCATTGGCCCTAGAAGATCGATTAACTCGAAATGACCAAAAATTTTTTAAAAAATGAAATAATTTGTAAACTTTGATGAAATAATGCTGAAAATTGTGATATTAAAATATTCAGAATCGTTTCTGTGTTTCTAGAGGCTAACCAGTATCCCATTTCCAAGCCAGTAACCCAATTCCAAAAATCATTGGTGCAAAGATCGATAGGCAATAGTTTTTAGAAATTTCAGGTTTCAAAAATAAAATCCTTCTATGAAAATGTTGCAAACCATTCAATTAGTTGAATGGTTTGCCCCTTAGAAACTATTTAAAAACACATTACCAAACCCTGGATGAGGTTATCTGAATACTGAGGCAAGAAAAACTGAATAAGAGAATGTTTTAAAAAAACTTGAAAATTGCGAATTTTATCAAAAAAATTTTAAAATTCGAAGGGTTAAATTGTTGAAAACAAATCCATTCTAACTAACAACCATAAAGTACATTTTTATCAGACTGTGGAAGATGTTTCCTGGCAATTGACAATGGACAAATATCGAAAATTGACAAAACTTTAGGAAACCTTGAAAGAAATTGCAGATTTTATCCAAAAAATGCTAAAACTCCAGACATTAAAATGTTGAAAACCAATCCATTGTTACTAGAAACTATGCAGTGCCCTATTATCAAACCTTCAAGGAGATTCCCTGGCACCTGAAGCTGGAAAATCATTTTGCGTGTTTGTGTTTGTAGTACCGAAACATATAGCTCATAAAATGGTCACAACAAGTAATTTTGTCTCGCAAAAGGCCTTCCTCAACTTTTAAAAACTTAAGACTTATCAAACAAAAAACTCAACAATCACAAAAATTGCACAAAAACATTGCACCATTTCGAGCCCAAAAACTCCTAAAAATGACCTTTAACCTTAAACTAAGGCAATCCCAGCAGCTGCACCACCCTAAGCACTTGAAGGACTACTAAAGCCCATCTTGGGCCTCTAATGAAACTTAATGCCCGTTGGGCTTTACCTGTTTATCCCGTTTTGAAAGATCAAAGTCAATGAAAAATGTATGAACACATCTTAAAAAAATATAGCCGGAAAAATTTCGGAAACGACTCGAAGTGGAAATCCATTTCAACGCCATCCAACTAACCATCAGACATAACGTGCCTCCAATAATTTGTGATTATCTTGAAACAAAACCATAAAACAAAAAAGTAAAAACAAGAACATCAAATCTGTCAAAATATTAATAAATTTTTGATCAAATTTTGTCATAAATTGAGATCCCGAAATAAGTATCTCTGCCATAATTACTTCATCAAAACAACTAGCACTTAACAAAAACCACTTTTGTGAATTTTTTTAAAAATACTTGAAGCAAAATTATGAAAAAAGGTCTTACAAACAACTTGCACTAAAAAACTGGAAAAAGTAAATAAATTTTTTAATATTACAAAAGCAGGTAAATCCAAAAAAAAATTCCTTTCAGCCAATAGGGTATCCAGATGCTCGCAAAACGACAGGCAAGTCATAATAGGCTAAGAAACTTGACTAAAAAAGCAGAAAACAAAAAAAAATGCAGACAATTAAGAAAATTAGTTTCAATTTTCGTTATTTTTTGTCATATTTCTCAACAAAAAATGTTTCATATCCACAAAACTGTAACCAACTGCTATCTAAGATTTGATCAAGTAGAAGGGGTCTTTTCAATACCCATTTGAGCCAGTAAAACAAAACAGTCGTCAAAAAACAAAAAAATAGCCCGAAAATGAGCAAAATACATGAAAAACCTCCGAATTAGCATAAAATTCATATGAATTTCCAAAAACCTTCAAACTACTACCAAAACAATCCTAAAATTAAAACAAAATCAAAACCACACCTCTTAACCAAAAAATGAAACAAAAACTGTTTCAAAATGCTGCACGTGAACAAAAAAGTTTCGCTCGCTTACAGAAATTTTGTTCACACCTCAATTTCTCGCTCTCTAGAAAACAGCGATACGAACAAAACACCACTCTCTTTTCGCCCCACTCTTCATTTTGTTCAGCAACAAAATCACTCTAATTTTTTTTACGTGTTTCATTTCCCGCTTCAAAATTCACTCCAATAAAAGTGATTAAAAAAATAATAATAATAATTAAAACACAGTGCCCCCCTCCCCATAAGTGCCCCTAATAATTAATAAAAACACAGTGCCCCCAATACAATTCAAATTCTTTGAATTGTAAAAAAAGGAGAGCGCCTAAATAATAGCCGTTTGAGAGGCTGACGGCGGCTATTAATAAAATGACCAACGAAAAAGTCTTCGCACGGAGAGATTAGAATAAGGTGGAGGGCTGAACACGTCCACAAGGCGGGTTTAAATGAATTTTTGGGGTTCATAAAGACAACTAAAGACAACATTAAGATATAAAATAAAAAAATAGTGCCACTAATTGCGTTCAACTATGAAAGAGAACAACTTAGATCACGCAAAACGGAATGGCAGAAGTCAAAGGAAATCCAATGGTCAAGATTTTTGAATTTTGAATGACAGATGATAGTAAAGAGACCTCTCAAAGAATAGAACCGGTTACCATTTAGATGTTAGGATACAAACTACAAACAACTCAACAGCTCAAGTAGTACAGCGCCTAAGTTTTCGCTCCGCTAAATTGGACTCTGTTGAACTTTATTTAAGGTATGTTTTAAATACAAACTACATGTGAGCGCAGAAGTAATTATTTCGAACGCACGCAATTCAATCGAAATTGCAGGAACGAATGAACAAAAAGCACATTTGAAGAGAGCGTGACGTCATGTGGCCGTAACAAAATCTTGACGACGACATAAAAACATAAGACAAGTCCTGAATTACAATTCAAAGAAATTGCATCGACTAAACAAAAAAACTAGGAATGACTAGAAATTGACTTGCGGAAGCATTAAACATACCCGGCAGATTGCCGGAAAATAGCCGCCGTTGATTCCAATAAGCATGACTGGGATTGAAATAACAGAAGATATTGAAAAAAAAAGATTTTCGTACAAAAACATTTTTTTAAGTCCGATTTATTTTGATGGCATTTCGTAGTTGAACATACTTCTGTTTCTTAGAGAGAGGCTACAGGGGCTACGATCAATAACAATCAGCATTAGAGAGAGGTAACTAATACTTATAGGACCGACGTTCAAGTAGCGGGCATCTAAAATTGGGCTTTATGGGTTTATCCCGTTTCTATTTCTGACTTCAATTTTTTATACTGACTGTTCATTTTGAATTGCTTTGCTGAGCAACTGATGTTCAAAATCACTTTTAGCAGAATGAGAGAAGAGAGAAACTAGCCTAGAGAAGTCAAAAAGATTTCACGCAAAATGTTGAAAAGGCGGCAAAATGAGGTAAAGCGAAACATTTTTTTATTCGACGAAGTAAAAAAAAAAATAGGAGCGCTATAATAGCCGGCTGAGAAGATGAGGGCGGCTATTAAAAAACAGATACAACCCTCAATATAAAAACAAGTCAAATGACAGCAGTTGAACAAAAAATCGCAATCGAGAAAGCTAATTGTTCAAAGCTAATCGAGAAAGCTAATTTGTTCTTTCTTCACTTCCTGTTTCCGTGTGACAAAAACCACTAGACGACAAAACTCATAACTGGGAGAATTCCAAAAAACAACTCGACAGTTTTCTCTGGGAAAAAAACATTTCAGAACTATTACACAATGAAACCCCTCACAAAAAGTCAAATTAACAATATTCAGTAACAAAAAAACAGAAGGCCATTGATCACTCGCTATCTGAGCTATTAGACATAACCGACTAACGTCGGGTGAATTGCTCTCAAACGAATGGCGAGCTGTTACCTTCGTGAGTAGTTGGCTGCGCTTAGGAAGGCTAGTTTTAGCCTAATTGAGAAGCGCGACCATTCAGTGCAGTGAGCGCTGGTGGTCAACAGCGTGTGGGGCTACGGGTGGAAAGAAGTGGAGTGGGGGTGCAGAGGTAGGGGGAGGAAGTAGGAGGGGGTCAAATTATAAAAACCACCCTTTACATGTCTCGTTGAATTGCATACTAAGAGACTACTGAGCCGTACGGCTCTTAGAGAACTTAATGACCTCCGGGCTTTGAGGAAGAAAAGGGCTAAAGCTATTAAACATACCCGACTAAGGTCGAGCAAAATGCTCGAAAACTACCGTCGAGCCGTTGGCTTCGGTTGTAGCCAGCTGGGGCTTAAGGATGCTAGCATTAGGGAGGGGGTGGTGGTGGTCGAGCGGCGTGGTGGTCAAGCAATGAGGTTTTAGAGCACTGGACGAGAAAATCGTCAGGTGGAGGAAGGTGACTTTCTCTCCAACGACTAGTCAATTGATCGAATCCGGTCAATTGTGTAGAAACAATGCGCCAAGGGTTGCTTCAAATAACGTTATTAGAGGTTATTATAGATCACTTATAAACACTTCGAATAACGTTATTAGAGGTTATTATAGACCACTATAAACACTGATGAAAATTAGTTTTAAAATAACACCAATATTGTCGCTTAATTTATTTTTGATTTTTTGTAGCGAACGACCACCACTTGAATTTAGCTTGTGCCATTTTTAAATGAGGAAGAAATCTAGATCACGCAAAACGAAGTTATGGTTGTAAAAGTGACTCGAAAAGTCCATTTTGCGTTTAACAAAAACCAACACGCTTACAATAATTGCATTAAACTTTCGAGAGCCAATAAACTGGGAGGAATCTTATCAGTTGCAGCCAACGGGGGAGGGAGAGGGAGGAGGTAACCGATGGGGTGCTAAGAAGTTCACTAAAGGGTGATTCAAATGACGTCATCGGATGTTTATTATATGCCACAATTCAGATTTAAAGATTTAAAGTTAACTCAACGGAAATTCTGAATGAAAAAGCAATCTAGACAATGCAAAAGCGAGATAAAACTAAGCGTGATAAAACAGACACTTAAGAATTCAAAACAGTGAAGCCAAAATTGCAAAACCAAACCAACTAACGTCAGGCCAATTGCTCTCAAACTACCGGCAAACAGTCGGCTTCGATAGTAGTTAGGTGGGGCTTAGGGATGCTACCAATAGGGGGGTGGGGATTGTTGGGAAATTACTTAAGGGGAGGGAGGTGGGTGACTGCGAAGCCGTCAAAGAAACTTTTAAGATTCAGAAGCGCCCTTCACACCATGAAATTATCTCCTCAAAACAGTTGCGGTAAATCGCATAATAGTAAAGCGTACAGCTCTAAGAGCTGCTCAGCCACTTAAAGCTGTCCGTGCGTTACCTGTTTAGCTCGTTTTAAGGATGAAAAGACAGAAGGGTCGGACACAAAAATTGTCACGCGAAAATCTACATAAAAAGCGAGCACAGGAAGAATAAAATGTTTTACAAATTGCGTTCCAGAGCAATTAAATAAACAAACCCTGCTTCAAAATTGTTTCGACAGCAATTAAACTAATTAGCAAATAACCTTACGCTAAAAAAGTGATGAAATCCGGCAAGCAGTCAAATGAAGGCAGTGAGAAAAAGTTATTGAATGTAGTTGAGTTGGTTGTGCGTGAACAATTTGAATCAATAGACGAGCGTGCGATGAAGAAAACATACCCAGCAGATTAGTGGGATTGAAGGAACAGAAAAACAATAAAAACTGATGAAAACATTTTAACAGCAAGATCAAAATAAGAACAACAACGCCCTTGACCCTATATGCGCAAAAATGTTTAAAAACATCTTTAAAAAATGGATATTCGTTTTCCAGACTTAGCGTTTTAAGAATCTCTGATAATATCAAAACTTCAACTCTACGCATCCCTAGAAGGAGTACACATACATCGACATCGTGGAAAGAATGTCAGAAATCAAAAATAGGCAAAAACTAAAGAAATTGGCATCGATCAGAATCTCTGTCGCTAGCGTTAAGATAAGAGAACCTTACAACTACAAGCCAATATCGTTAACCACAGCATATTGTTTATCTTCAGAAGTCCTGATATGCCTTCTAGCAGTTTTAAATAAGAATGGTCACTTTTGAGACTAACCGATAAGACCACAATATAAACAACAAAACAAACAAAACTAAAAAATAACCTTCGTATTTTTGAAAGTGCCAAAATGAAAAATGCCCGTTAAGAACTCAAATAAATAATTCTGTCTAATTATTCGTGAGCGACAAAACCTGTCATTGACCAAAGACAAAAATACGACCAAATTTCGAAAAAATCGAAAGTTCGCTAACCCCTTTTGAAAAACAAATAAATTAAGAAGTCACGGAGAGCAACAGCTATGTACTGAAACAATTATTCCGATTAAATAATTCCATAATAAATCCAAACTAAATAATAAATAATAGCATCCGATGTTATCTGCAATTAATAACGTAAGTTGATTAGACAGCAATAAAGAAAAAACATACTAGCAAAACCCAAAAAAATTACTTAAATTTTCTGAAAACTAACAGTGTAAAAGACGTAAAAAGCAAAAAACATTATCTGAAACGATCAATTCTATTAAGATAGGCATTTTTAGCAACAGATGACACTTTAATTAATGACACTAAGAGAAAACAAATGTAAACATGAAAAAATCACAAAACTCAATTATAGCCGGAAGATTGCTGTAAAATAGCCGCCGTTGACGCGCTTGATGCACATCGGCACTGAAAGAGAAAAAGAAAAAAGAAGAGATAAATTGACCGATTTTTTTCAATTTTTCTGTGTCAAAAAGTCTTCTAATTCAGTGTGCAGTTTCAGTTGGATTCTAAAACTATAGTTAATTAAGCTTCTAAACTGAAAGCTAATAAGCTTAATACCAATGGCAGCTAGCAAACACTCTAAAGAACTTTGATAACCTAATTCTCGATGAATTAATGACCTTTATCGGTTGATCTCGTCTCTTTTGATTTTGCTCTTTTGACCTTGACCGTATTCACTATCTTGCGTAACTCATTGAGTGAATGGATTTAAAAACCATTCAGTTGAAACAGTGAGTCAGTTAAGTCAGAAGTCAAACGTGAAAGTCGTGACTTATGTAAAACAAAAAACGTGATCAAAAGTAAAGCGAATTAAAAAAAGAGCGCCTAAATATTGGCCGTTTGAGAGGCTGACGGCAGCTATTAATAATTTAATAAAGTTTCATGAAAACAATTAGTTTCAAAGTCATAGAAACCATTAGATTAGCTTTGAACTGAGACACTGGATTCAATTGAAAGAAGCCTTAGTAGCAACCTATGAGACCTGTTCTTAATGATAATAAAGATAGCACAACCACGACAAATGCTCCCAGAAGTCGAAAATTCAATTAAAAAGAATAAGACTAAATTGTGTAAGTCTCGAAAACCAATAGCAATGAATTCAAACCATTAATTAGGTTCCTTTCTGACTCATTGGAAACCAGTGAGACCTGTCAATTAGGATACCAAGTTAGGGCAATACAGATATAGAAAATCGGCAAAAAATCAAATATCGACCAATATTTTATGAAAATAAATAGTGTCAAAGTTATAAAAAGCATTAATTGCCCGCTAATGAATTCAAGCATTTGCAAATAAGAAGAATTAGAACACCAATGTATCATTTCAAAAAACTCAAGAGAAGGAAAACTAAAAACAAGTCAAACTTCCGCACGTGAAAAAAATTCCCTTTTAAAACTGAAAATTTTCTCAAATAGCAACTTCTCAGTCCACATTAGAGCCATGTTGGAAAAATCACACCTCAAACCTACTCGTTTTTTCGCTCCCTTTAAAACTCCAGCGTGATTAAAATCACCACTCGAACTTGAATTCTCACTGGCGTGAAAAAGCCAAAACGTGTTAACAGATCTGTCTAAAGAATTGCTCTTGAACGGCAGGCAAGCCTAGAACAATTTTTCTTTATGGGTGCACAAAAATTTGATCACGCCGGAATTCGAAAGATGGACCTACCGATCCCTCACCAGATGCACTGCCCACTCCGCTATCAGTCCCTGTTTGTAGCTATGCTGCAATCGTTTTTTTTAGCAACAAGCTTTATTTCGGAGTGAGAACAATAGAGATCACTCAAAAATAAATCACTTGAGAAGTCAAAGAAAGTTCTAGAAGAAAAACCCAAAATGCTCAAGCAAAAATTTTACATACAAAAAAGACACGCGCTTACAATAATTGGCTCAAACGTCGTTCGAGAACAAACAGCCGGCAGATTGACGGAAAGTAGCCGCGATAGACGCTTGGGGCCTTCCATGAATTGAAACAACAAAAGAGATTAGATAGCCAGATCAACCACCAGTCCTTTAATAGACCACTAGATTTTTTGGGCTAGCTTTGGACTGTCATTTTTATGAGACACATAAGCTCTATAAGGAGAAAGCCCTAAAACGGCTTTTCAAAATTAGAATCTTTTCCATTTCTGCCCCCTCAGCTTAGTGGGTGCATACTATTTGGACCCCTCAGATGCACGTGCACAATTTTTCACTTAAAGACTTACTATGTAATGGCACGTACTCTGTAACTGGGGGCGCATAACGTACTGGGGGCACAAACGGAGAAGATCCCAAAATTAATATTCGAAATCAAAAACTCAAGACTCTAATAATCAAGAATTAGGGCATATATGTTTGGCACTACTTAGATGCACACTATTGACCTTTAACAGGAAAATGTTCATAAAACTCAAAGTTCCGTAAGTGAGTTCAGAAGTCATTTTTTTGAGTGCGGTAAGTCAATGAAAAAGTCAATTCCAAGAAGTCAGGTTAAGACGAAACAAAAATCTGTTAGACGAAGTAAAAAAACATAGCAGGACAAGTCCTGACGTACAATTCAAAGAATTTTCATTGACTAAACAGAAAAACTAGACCTAGAATGGCCTATGAGTGAATTGAGAAAATCATTTTTTAAAAAATCAGATCAAAAAATAAGCCAAAAAAACAAAAAATCAAAGTCAAAATGTCGCATGTGAACAAAAAAACCACTACCGAGAAACCGAATTTTTGTTCAAACACCATTTTCGCACTCTACTTTAAAATTAGAGCGAAAAAAATTCACGCCGCAAAACCACTCGCTTTTTCGCTCCATTTCCTGTTTCGGCGTGACCAAAATCACTACTCCAATTTGACTTCAAAAATCATGAAAATGTGTGAACAGATCTTAAAAAAAAGACAGCGCCCCAATACAATTCAAATTCTTTGAATTGTAAAAATTTAGGAGGGCTATAATAGCCGCCTGGAATTGAGGACGCGGCTATTAATTAAAACAATCGATACAACACCAAAATGACTATTCTCAGCTTACAGCTTCGCAGCTAACAAAAGACTACCTCGACCCCAATTAACCTCGCCAGCAAATTAAAATATTTAGCGTAGGCTTCATTTAAAAAAAGTTTTGTGCTCGAGCTCTAATTTTTTGGGTTTTTTTCTCCCATATTCCCTTATCTTAGTGACGCTAGATCGAGAGGCAATGTTTATACAACTCACCAGTCCAGATGAGGGTGAAAGTTCTGGCATGGGAGGAGGGAGCTGGCTCTGGCCCAGAGATCCTTGGTCTCGTTCCAGGGTTGCGTTGGCAGAGGACTCTCCCTGCGTGGCCTGCTGGTAGGGCGTGGTGCTCTGTTGGTGATTGTTGTTAGCCAGGTGAGAAGCGGGGTGGTGGTGTGAACTTGAGGTGTACTCTGATGACTCCTCGTTGCCCTCCTGTATCGTGCAACCTGTCAGTCCCACTGTTATGTTTTCTGTACTGTCACTTCTCGCGGACTAAAACAACCAAAGTTAAAAAAAAATTACGAGTAACAATACTGAATAATCGCCCTCCCTGTTAGATATCCATCCCAGATGGCTACAAGACAATTTACCCAATGCCATAATACGCAATTCGTTCCCTTTCATCTTTTCGTTCAACAGTTCAATTACAGATAAGCAGTCAGTATTACGAGCATATTTCGTAGTACTTAAGTGGATAATTTAATCCTAAGTTTGCTTAATTTTGACATCGTGAAATATTGGGTTGGTTATTGGATTTGTCCTGTCACCGACACCGTATTAGCTTCATAGCGTCATACGTATATCAATAACAATTTTGGCTCCTGTTGTCATCGAGATCAACCTGTAATAATGTTGCAGAACCAAATAATCTGTAACTAGCCAGGAAATCATCCTAATACTACTGCGTCCAACTCAATCAATCCATATAACGAGTGTAAATGAAGAAGAAAGCGAAACACACATTTACACCGTTGAGACTCTTTTCACTGGTGTGAATGGGTGGCTGCCTTCGGAACATGCGATTACGTGACGTTGAGCCATTGCTACTGCTGACAGTACTAGAGGAGATTGCGTCACAAGAATATCCTTTTCTAAGTTTCCGGTACAATCCACGAGCTGCTGCAAAAAGAGATAGATGATGTTTCATGTGTACTTACAAAACAGGCTCCCCTGCCTTAAGTTAAATTATTGGAAATTTCGCCGATTATTATAATCGTTCTTCTGTTATCATATCTCACATGAGGCCTTTTTTACATGCATTAAAATACACTGGTGGAATAGAGGTGAAATGGATCAATGGTCCACTTTATTTGGTAGGGGTACTAGCCCGTAACCTTCAGCTCAAACTGAAACTGTTACCGAAACATTAAAATTGAGTTCGAACAACTAAAACATTTAGCCTCCATAATTCTAGCATACGCCCAGAGATTAAAGATGTAGTCGTCGAACGTCCAAAAAATGGATAGACCTTTCTCATAAAACATCATCCCTTTATTCCATTTCAAACTCCGTGTTCGCCCAGTTGCTCCCTTGTTCTCTACATCTGCAGTGGAATTCGTTGCTTTTGAGCAGGCATTACAAGCTTCTCTGCTTCTCATTGCTGTCCGATGTCGTGGAAGAGATCCTATTTCTAGAGAGACGGAATCGATTGTCAATTTGCTGGTTGAGCTCATTTGTCCAATACTTTGTAAACTGGACGCCGAGCCGCATTTGGCACATATCTGCGATCTCAAGGGCAAACTGTGACTTTCCTTCATTTGACATTCAACTTTCTCGGCTGCTGTCGGAGTTATCGGCAAACTGGGTTCCTCGTTGTTGTTGTTGTTGTTGTTCGCGATATCATCCGTACTTCGTTGGGTTCGGCCATTTGGAAATGATTCCTCCTTTTTCAGGCTATTTAAACTTGAAGTGGATACTGATAGTGGATTGCCCAACTGCCTTCGAGGCTCTCGGTCTTTACTGCCACTTGAAGACGCCGCACGAAGTCGTTTCAAACGATTCATCACGAAACAATTGTTCGCTCAATACCAAATAAGTAATTCTAACTAACAAGGTTTAGACGAACACTCAAATATAACATCAGGGTTAAACGTAAGAAATATCTAATCCACGAAAGGCAAATTTGGAGAGTGTTTAATGCTAACAAAGTTGTCTATGTGTAGTAAGTTTGTATAAGTTTATCACGTTCAAATTGGACCTCAAATAATTCTTCGACACTGCCTCTCAATAGCGTGAATAATATTTGAACATGAATGTGTAATCAAGTAATCAGAGCATCAAAAATTTATGTTAATTCAAATAACAATTGAGAAACATTTGATTTTGAAACAGGTGTGCATATATTTTAGGGATACGTCTTTACACAAAGAAGGTAGAACATGTGTCAAAGAAATGAATTAAGAGTCTGTTCATTAAAAACCAACAGAACATCTTTAACACATCAGAACGGATATTGCTCACTCTTATACAGCCTAGTTCAATCATGCTTTTCGCAACACTTTACTCCCAAATGTCCATAATTTTTCGTTGTAGTCCAAAATGTTAAAATGTTATTGTCGATTGTCCCGCCCCTAATTTGGGAAATTCGTTGGCACTGAATGTTACTCAACAAAAACGTTTACTTTTGTAAACCAAAATCTACAAATATTTCTCAAACTGCTTTACAAAATTTGTTTAACAGTCATTGAATTACATGCAGTTCGTTTTCAGAGCCGTCTTTCAACCAAAATTTTCTTTTTTAATTTTGAGCAGTTTATAAACCGAATATTGTTTAATCCACAAATTTTCGAACTCTTACAAAGACCATTCTTAACATTTCGGTCAGCATGCAGCAATGGTAAAAACAATAGTGTTCTTGTTGCATCTTTGGGCAACATTTGTCCCACACAAAGCAAGTAAAAAGAATAAAAGTTTCGCTAAATAAAGTGTCAGTGAGATAGTTTCAAAAGATCCGACCGACATAAGGAGCGAATAAACGTCATTTGAACTCTGTCAATCCTGACTAAGAAGGGAGAGAGAGAGAGAGAGGAGAATGAATCCCCGTATTACTACTCCATGTATGCATTCGGAACAAAGTAGTTGGTTGTGGTTGAGAAACAACTTGTGTAGTCACCAGCATAGAAAGAGTGAAAAACCAACCAGCACACTTCTCAGTTAGCAGAACATTTTCAACACAATAACACAACAAAGCCCAAGTCTATCGCAGTTCACTTTCCAGTAACGATTGGATTTCTCCAATCATATGAGAAAAAAATTGCAATAAGCGTGAAAATCTGACAAAGAAATGGCACAGGACAGTGTAAATGTTATAATTCTATTTCTATTAAGGCTTGAAACACTAACAAAAAACTTAATTTTTGAATGTTCCAATTTACTGCTAGTGAAGGGTTGTATAAAGGGTAGCAGTTATGCATTACTGCAGTGTATTCTAAATTTCCTATCACTTATTGAACTTAAAATTTAAATTGCCGTCCGTGTGAATCTGCCTTCATCTTTAATGGACAGTAACTATCAAGAGCCCTTGGTTAATTGACACGGTCTATAAGAGAAACCAACATGCCACTAAGTTCCCTATGAAATTGAAACTTCTAATTGAGATCCACGCTTGAGCAATTTCGATAGTTAGAGAACAAGACTCTCTGAGAAAAAAGGCTGAAAAGAAACAAGTATAAATGTTGCTACTTGAGCTTGAATGCGGATCGAGCTTTCTTCCCTTCTTCAGTCTAAATTGCCAGCTCAGTACCAGTCAGTTGAGGAAGTCAGCCGGTAGTAACACCACCACAAACTAATACATGTGTTGTTCCTTGCACTACTACCAGTCGAGAGTCTCAACATACAACACACAAGACTAGAGAGAGAGAGAGAGAGAGAGAGAGAGGAGAGAGAAGAAAAGAGCAGCGAAAAGAAGGAACAAAACTTTGACCAAGCCATTAATCGAAAGGATAGACGATCGAAAATTTAAAAATGGAATTGGACAGAAATTAGAACGCAAACAAAAATTAATGATCATCTGTTTTATTAATCTGCACTTGAATCGCTAATTGCATGCTGTCTAGCTCTCTAATATAATATCAGCTCAGTTGCCCACGCCTCAGGGGCAAAGGTAATATATATGAGTCATACCAAACAAATTTTGGCAAAAAATTGACCAAAATTGTCCAACACAAAAACAATCGAGAATACTTCTCAAATTCCAATAAACAACTATTTTATATCAGATATCACTTTCATAGGACTGCTTTCAACTTTCGCCTTGCAGTCTTTCGACTGAGTGTCCTACAAAATAGGCAAGAAAACAACACAACAGGCCATGTATAAAATATGTATGGCTTGGAAGCAAAGCAAACAATTGCGCCAGTTTGCAAACACTATTTATGCCTTCTCGCATGTCTAAAGGAATACAAATATCCTCAACTCATACGAAATCAAAACTTAATGCCTACCTTTTCCTCATTTGAACAGGCAGAACAACCTCACAACGTTGTAGAATCCCACAGTAAAACTTGGCAATGAAGTACGTGGCCGAACAAACCCTTTCAAACTTTACACGAAACAATGAATGAACTAACAGCTATCTATATAGCAATAATTAAATAAAAATCAACTTACAGCTCATTAAAAGCGTGAAGTCTTTGAACGTTTTACAATCCGACAACAGTTCAACTACAATAAGAGGGAATTCTGCCTTCTTCTGTATGAACACAATTGCGTCAATCATACAACACTGCAGTCTATACTTTTGTTCCCCTTCCGATTAAAAACGGCAGCTTTATAGCTGCTTATTACAAAAACTGGCAAACAAATTTCAAATACGCGTTAAAAATTTTCCAACTTATAATTAGACACGTCTAAGCCATTGTAGCTCAAAATGTTAAAAAATGCCTTTAGGAACAGACATTAAACATGGTCTTCCTTTACCACTGATAGTGCCAACTGAACGAACCAACTAAAAGCGAATAAAGTTCTACATACGATGTTTAAAAGCAAAGCTTTTTCAAATTACGGAAGTAATAATTGCCATACATTACAGAATCCATTCAATTAGCAAAAAAGTACACAGCAAAAAATCAACACAATAAAAATTGTTAAACAAAGCCTGCTATACAATTCCTGCGATATAAAACCAGTAAACATTGTCAGCTAGAATATCGCATAAAATAAACTTCTGCTATACACAATACTAACTACCAACCAAAAATCAGACGTGCGCGCTCACTTTTTCAACCTGATTTTCGTCATCATATAAAGGTCACCACAATTGCATATACCTGTCAACTGATCAAAATCAAAATTTAATAAGGATATTACGGGCCAAGTGTTTACCTTTTTGCTGCGAATGACTGTTATACAATTTATTGGGGAAGAAAGCCTTCCCAAAATGAAGGAAAAATGAGAACGGGAAAACAGCTGTCCATTCTATAACATTCTACAATGAAGAAGTTTGAGCATACCCGGCAGAATGTCAAAAATAGCCGCGATTGGGGTTGAAACAGCAACAGAAAATGAAATTAAATAGATTTTATTAAAAAGACTAGGAAAAGTACGTGTCACTTTGGTAGCATTTGATCATTAGGCTAACTCGTGCTTTTTTATTAGACGATGGTAAGATTCGTATCAATAACAATAAGCATTAGACGTGATAGCCAAGGAAAAAAAGAAAAATGTTCAAATAATTGGCGCATAAAATTCGTCTTTTGTTTTCAATTTCTGATTTCGATATTGACTGTCTGTGTTCATTTTACATCTCTGTGCAACTGCTGTTTAATTAGAAGCCAAGCACCGTACCAAGCGATAACTAAATTTGCAATAACGACAGAATAGAAAAATTCAAACATTTTTTGAATACAGTGTCAAAATAATAAAAATTGCAAGCTATCAATTGCGATCATAAACTGACTAACGTCCGATGAATTCCTCTCGAATGACAGCCGGGAAATAAATTTAGAGGGGCTGTAGCTAAGATATGTTTTATGGGTGCAAAAACTACCCACAGGGTTTCGTTCCACTGACCTCCAGGTTGGCCGTCAGTCATTTTAACCACTCGGCCACAGTGACTTTGATCTCCTTTCGCTCACAATCAGTTTTACCAGAGAACTTTATTTATTTCAGAAGGAGAGCAACTTAGATCACTCAGAAATGATGAACTAAGGTGTAAAAAGGCACTCAAGAACTCACAGAACGTTCTAGAATGAAAGCGCAAAATTTTTAAAGAACTCCGCAGTCATAAAAAACCATTAGCCACTCAATTTGTTCAAACACCAATTTCTCGCACTTTTTCGCTCCTCTTAAAACTCCAACGTAACTAAAATCACCTCTCTAAGTTGAATTCTGATTGACAAAGAAAAAGTAGACAAAAGTCAGAACAGACCTGGAAAAAAAACAGTCAGAAGAATTGGGAACCAACTCGAAGCATAACTTCAATTCAGTCACAACCAACGCCTAAAATTGAAACATTATTTCAATCGCAACCAAACCCTAAGTTTGAAAACTTGACTTCAATAATATTTTAATCATTAAAAAGAAATAAAAGTAAAAAACCTCAAAAACTTTGTAAATTCTCCAAACGTTTGGACTCCAAAACAAATATTCCCAGCATAACTTTGCATATAACTTTTTTATAATCAATACCAAGCGACATGAGAGATGAAACAACAAAAAACAACAACAAACTCATGTAAGAACAGAAAGAGAAGAACGAAAAATTGAAAATCTGCACACATTAATCGAAAACAACTCATCAATTTGCATTGTCCAATCAAATAATCGTTCCAGGCCTTCTAATACTGTTTCTTATTGGCTTGTCGCCAGTAGCTTGTCACGTGTTTGGTAACTGTAAACACGAAATATAGTCTCAGAGATCAAAACATTCTCGTTCTTATTTTAAAAAAATTGTACTGTACAAAAACAGATTGTACTGCTTTGGATAATATCATTCTGCCTGAAATTCAATGAAGAAACATTAACCCAAATCAACTGAGTCAATTAACAAAAATTCCGGTTTCAATTGCCTTGTTTGACTTGTGGTCTGACACTACTGACGGTCAAGGAGGTACATTTTCTGACGAACAAATTACCAGTCAAATTTGGAGTTGAATTTTTGGAGACAAATTAAAAAGAGTCATCCAGTTAGATTTTACGTTTCAAGCTTCAAGAGCTCAATCTGATGCAATTCTAATTTTCTAGAAGACGCACAAATAGAATTCGCAAAAGACGCAAAATTCTAATTCGCATAAATACTCCCCGATTTCTTTAAAAAGGGCCCATTTGCAATTGAAGCCAGTTCCCCTGCACATAGTAATCCTCGTAATTGAAAATTGATGTCTATTATTGATGATTATCACAGAAATCAAATATCACAGATATACGTTCTAAAATTGTCTCCACCAGTAATAAAAATTAAGTACACAAATAATAAATACACAATTCCGAATTCGCTAAATAAACTAAATTAATTGAGCAAAGTTTAAACCAAATTCTCCAGGCAAAATATTGGCTCCAGCTTCGTCACTGAATTATTAGCTTATAACATATGTTGAACTTAGAACGAATCGACTATAAATAAATGGCAAACACTTGAGCACAAAAAGTTGCATCGCCCATCCGCAGAACGGAATCTTAACGACGGAATGGATGTCAAAAACAGGCTCAACTTCCTTTTCCAGCTCTCAAAATATGGTGGGAAACTAAAAGTGGAAGCATAAGGCGAATTGATCAAGTATTAAGCTGAGGATTGAAGTCAGCTTGTTTAGTCAGTTTAATTCTCTCGCTCCCTAAATGCACCAGCCACGGTTGCCCGCCTATGGCTGAATTTTATGACACTGTTACAATTACGCGCTTGCTACAAGCAGAACTGCAAACTGAAACACAGCAGATCTCACAAAAGACAAAACGTAACAGGAAAAAATACAAATTGTATTTCAAAACTATTTTAGTCAGAGGCACAGCGATCTTCCGTCTTACCTGTTCGTGCCAACAAGTCTACAAATTTTTTAATTAAGAGGAAGTAGTTAATTTTCGTACAAATGAGCAGTAGTCTGCCAGTTGGTCTATCTGCTTAGGAAGGCGCCATTTAATCCTAAATTTTATCATTTCTCAATACCCCCACCGGTATCTAACTCATCCCACGCTGGGCTGGTCACTCTTACACTTAAAAGTGTCTGCTGCCCCAAAACCCTCTTGACTACCTGCCCCCTCAACCCCCTTTGCCACCCGTGTCTCTTATCTGTACTTTCCATCACCCCACCAGCTACCCCTGCGTGGATGGACGGGTAGTTGGGATCACTCGAGGGGGCAATCAATAGTACAAGGGCGAAGAGAGTCCTAATCTCCCATACCCCCGCCCCTTTCTCAGACAGACACCCACCCACTGGATTGCGAAAGACCAGTAGCTGCAGTCTGGTAGTTGACTGTTGCAACCAACTTGTGCTGCTAGTGATGAAGGCAATTTGGAGATAGCTTAGCGAAAGATAACTGAATGGTATCTAGATAAATTGGAGAAAAGAACCTCAGACCTGATCTTAGATAAGATGTATTGGCATCGCTTGCTTGCACTTTTTTTATAAAGAAGAGTATCAAAACTATTTTCTTGTTATTGCACAGACGTTAAATGCTTATATTTTGCTCAACTCTGTTATAATAATGCTGAAACTTGATTACAATAATGCAATTGAACAAAACTATGGTCAAAAAATGTTTCAGGATGATATTAAGTTTGAAACTGATACTCCGAGAACTTGAAGAATCCGTGCTATTCTGTATTGCACCCGCTAAACCATTCCCTTTCTGCCACATAAGATATTGTATATTGGGAGAGCGGGAGTACTTTTTTTTGAACACGTGAAAAATGTATTAGCAGCATTTCTAGGTGCACTATATAGTCCTGCGTTAATTGACTTAAACCAACATGCTGTCGAACGAGAATTAGTTAAATTCGAAATATCGAAAAACTACAAAAATAACAATTCAATAACTGTAAGTATCTATATCTGCAATGACTATCTAAAAGTGACTACGCCAAATGAAAACGATGCAATAGTAAAAGCAACCAGGAAAAACAGAAAAGGATAGGATGTAATGTAAAAACTGAAGCAAACAAACTTATTCAATCGGACGATATAAACTTTAAATTGTTCCCGAAATTATTCCCTGAATAGAAGCACCTTTATTGCGCTGCTCCGACTTCATACAGCGCCCAGGGGAATAGAATTTCAGAATGTAATACGAGAAATGATCAAAATAAATTTAATATCGTAAAATTTTACCAATACTCTATAAGCGTCATTTTGGGTTCTAATTTGGAAAAAACCCATAGTTTGTAGGTATTATTAAGGTAATGGGTCAACTTTTAAACTGTACCTAATCCATGCACAGAGGAATATGGGCTAACTGTGATAGGGTCATAACTAGAAAAGAGCTGTGAAAAGATTAACAAACAGCAAAGCACACCTAACTCTTGAATTTTTAACGCAAACGAGAATAATCAATAGCGGCACAAAATCAATAAATTAAAATAGATCTGAGATGAAGCAGCACAAAGAGAGAATGGTTGAAAAAATATTCGGTAAAAATGCGCCTCCAGCTCGAAAATCAATCAGCTAAACTAATTTCCATTTTCACCTTAGGTTGCCCAGAAATTTCAGCAAATAAAGAATGTCAACAAGAGAAAAAGAGCTTGAGACCACCTACCAAAAGATGGAATTGAATTAAAAACCTCCCGGATATCATCAGACTAATTTGATTTCTCAAAAGACTCAATGAAGAATTTACAGATAATGAAATACTGAGTGGTTTGTCATCTCCAAACAGGAACTTTCAACACGACCCCAATACGTGCATTCAAAACAAAATGGATTATATTTGCAACCTCAATTCCTGAGTGCCACAAAAATGCCAACAGAAATTACAAACTTGCTAACTGTGAATTTACTCCTGCGAAACAAATAATTTGAACGCCACTCATTAAAAATACTCACATAAGTTGGCAACAAAAAATTATTCTTCTCAAAATCTAGAAGCTTTAAAGGGGAAACATACAGATGGGAGATCGACGGTACAAAAGTACAAGTAACAAAAGTAAAACAACCTTCAAAGCTTAAAAGATCAATTTTAGCAACGATTAACTGAGCTTTGAAACAGAGCATGCGTATAGGCAAATGCAATCATTAACTCATGTACAAAATTATTAACATTATTAACTGCATTATTAACTCACTACAAAATTCAAAAAATGAGAAAATAGCGATACGGTAATACAAAAACAAACAAAACGAACTTAACTTCTAATTGATTATTTAAAAATTCATATCAGTTTTCAATTAATTTTTAAATTTTCCAGAATCATTATACAAATATACTGTGAACATAGCAATTCAGAAAGCCCAAAAAAAAAATTAAAATAAAAACAAGACAACCGACAACCCTACCTTGCTTAAAATATGTACACAATTATAGCTTTTTTCTACTTCACAGCACACGAAAACAGACAATAAACGTGCTAAAAGTCACTGTAAAATGTGTTGTAAGCTTAATTTTTGAAACAGTGGTTCATTGCCCGTGACTTCAATAGAGGTGGTCAAATGGTCTAATTACAGCTGGCTTTATATCAGTTGACTGGGGAGGGCGAGCATTTTGCATAGCCGAACATTTACAAACTAAGAATTATAACAGAACAGTTGAAACGCGGCTTGAAGCACTATTGCTTTACCAATAAATACATCTCTCATGAAAACTACAATCGTTCAGAGAAAAAGCCTATCAGGCAAAAAATCGCCACAAAAAACAGCCGGCAACTAGCCGTCCTTCACCCGCTTGACAAACATCGCAATTGCAACGGAAAAGGAGATAGAACTAAGTGCCAAAAGTGTTCTAATTTGGTTAGTTTCAGTTAGATTCTAAAAATTATAGGAACTAGCAGGCCCGCAAAACCATAACAAGAAAATCAATTACACGAATAGAAGGTTTAAAAGAAGTAAAGGTTTCTGTTTCGCACCAAATCGGGCTCGAACCCATGCCCCTCGTTGAACAGCCATAGGTCTCACCGCTTAAGCTATCTATGCGTATTGCATTTGTCTATTGCTTTCTACAGTAAATTTCTGGACAATGGCGTTTGTGACTTGCTTGTTTTTGCTATGCTGCATGCTTAATCAGCGCAAAAAAATTCATATTAGGAGCCTAAAAATAATAGTAAAGCGCGTCTCAAAACGCATTTATTACTCTAGGTTGCATGATTAAGGACCCCTAAAACATGTTACAATAGGAGCGCGGTTGAACATTGTGCTCAATTGCGACTGATAATTACTATTAAAAAGGACGATTAGACAATACGACTAAAAGCGCTCAAAACTTAGTTTCAGAGCAATTTTCTGGATAATGGTAACAGAAAAAAACTTCAAAATTAGTAGTCCTCCGTCTTACGTACTGCACCAAAACTACTAAAAACCACCGTTTCTCACAACCGCTTTTATCTTAACAATAAACATATTTCAGAATAAGAGCATTTGAAAAGTAAAGCATGAAAAATTTTGTTAGCTAAGAACGTTCTAGAATAGTGCAGAAGCTCTAACGCCAACATTTGCAGAAAAAACACGTTTACAAAAATTACTCCAAGCCTAGTTTGGAGGTAACCAAAAGCACGTAGTACCCAGGACAATAAAACCTCCCTCTGCGCGAGCATACTTTCAAACCTTTCAAAACTTCTAAGCCTCGTGGTAACTGCATCTGACTAACAGGTTCGGTTCCCAACCATCTGCTTTGTGCCTTTGAAGTCACTGACAATTCTCGATATGTTCGCTTAACCATGCTGCTCAAGGCGGCTCTTTAACATGCACTTCAACAGGCTCCTTAAAAATGCAAAAAGTTTGTCCAACTTTAGAGCTCATGCGTTTAACATAAAAGATTACCATTTTTCATCTGCCAAACACACAGGAAGTTAAACCCACTCCGTCGCGAAAATTGCTCTCGAACAAAAGACAGCATGGTGTTGAATAAAAAAATTTATGTCTACAAAAGGGAGGGTACCTGACACGGCTTCGAACCCTCGACCCTCAGAATAGCAGTCCTCCTTCTTACCAACTGCGCGATAACCACTACATACCACCATCTCTCAAAATCACTTTATCGTATCCATAACCATATTTCAGATTGAGAGCATTTGAGATCACGCAAAAATAAAAAATAAAGCGTGAAAAACTTTGTGGAAAGCTAAGAGTGTTCTAGAATAGCACAATAGCTCTAATGATAAACCATTGCAGAAAAAAACACGTTAACATTTGTGCCAACTATGCTGCTCAATAGGGCTCTTAAACATGCTCTTCGAGAGGCCCCTTAAACATGCAAAAATTGTCACATTTTTGAGCTCACATGTTTAATTTTTAGGATTCCGCGTGTGAGCTGAAACCTAGTAAGCTTTACACTAATGTCAGCTAGCAATCGCTGTAATGAACTTTGACAACCTAATGCACTATGACTTAATGACCGGATTTCATCGGTTTATTTTATTTCTGGATCTATTGTCGCCGCCCCCCCCCCCAGCTTAGTGAGCATAAATCTTTTATGAACCCAATAACGTGCTATATTACAACGTATAGTTTGTATCTGGGGTCCCTTTTTCTATTGATTTCGCTCCTTTGACTTCAGCCGTATTTACTATAATGCGAACTTCAATGAGTGAGTGTATTCAAAATCCATTTAGTGGATTGAAATGACGTTACGCTTTTACTATCAAATTGCTCTGGCATTACTCGATACCTCGTCAAAAATTTAAGGAAAGTATGAACCTTGAAAAAATTTTAGTTTTTGCTGATATATAAAGAATACGACTGAAAATTGGAAAATAGGGTTCTACCGGCTGTTGTTCTTATATATTTCAAAAAAATGACTGAAAAAAGGTTTTTAAAAAGTCGGAAAACCCGAATGAATTTTACAATCACCCATTTGTTTTCATTCCACTATTCTCTAGGTTCATCATAAAAATTGTCAGCCTTGTTTCAGAATTGCTTTTTTCGCAAACTTCTAAATTAAAAAAAGAAACAAGCAACTAGCGTCGGGCGAAATAATCTCAAATAACCGGCGAGCCGTTGGCAGCAGCTAGCCACGGTTTAGTGAACTCTGGGCGCTACCTTATTATCCCGTTTCTGAAGACGAAAGTCAAATGGGTCAGACGAAAAGTCGGCCAAGCGAAAAATATCAAACAAGAGAAACAGGAATAACTTATTAGCTACAAATTGAATTTGAATGAGTAACAAAAATTAGATATGGCTAAAGACTGTTCTGTCTTGCTCTTATTTGTTCAAACACAAATTGACTTAATATAACTATGACAAATCATGGTAATAATGGGGGCCAAACTCTAAGTATAGCCCTCAATTTGTTTCTTCTTAAGTTTCGGTGAATCGTATACATAGAGACTAGTAAGGCATACGGGCCTAATAGAACTACTCGGCAACTTGAGACCTTCCGAGCTTTATCTGTTTATATCGTTTTTGACAAAGTCAGACGCAAAAAACCATCAGACGAAAGTTGGCAGCACAAAAAATCGCATAAATTGGCAGCACGAGAAATCGCAGCAGGACTAATATAATTGCTACAAAAATCGCTTGAGAGCAATTAATAACAAATTTTGATAGGACAAGATCGCTTTTGTCAATTTTTGTCTGTTCTTTTCTCTTCGTCAGCAGCTAGCCAAGGTTTATTGACTTCAGGCGCTACCACTTTATCCCTTTTCTGAAGGCAAAAGTCAAATGGGTCAGACGAAAAATCGTCCAAGCGAAAAATTGCATAAAACAGACAAACAGGATTAATATATTTGCTACAAATTGCTTCTAAGAGCAACTAACAGTGATTTCCAAAAAAGTGCCTGTTAGATCATTTATGATTTAAAAATAAAACATTTCAACTATAACTCATTGATAATGAGCATCAGAGATGATGACAATACGCCACATAACAGAAGCTGAAGTGCGGCATCAACAAAAAGAGAGAGGAGAGAGAGAGAGATAAAACGTGAAAGAGAAAGAGAAGGAAAAGAACCCTGACCGACAGAGAGAAAGAGACAGCAATATCTTCCATGATTGGATTGGACTCTGCAACTTCTAGTTTTCTAGCCCTGTTAGTAAATAAGTCATATAGAAAAACTGAAAACGTAAAAAAAAATTTAGCAATTGACGATGATTTCCTAAAAAGTACTTGTTGAGTCATTTATGATAAAAATGATTTTACTAGAACTTTTTGTTAATGAGGATTAGAGATGATGAGGTTCAGCTGATGTGCGGCATCAACAGAGACAGAGAGAGAGAGAGAGAGAGAGAGAGAGATAAAAGGTGAAGAAACAGAAGGAAAGAAAACCTAACCGACAGAGAGAAAAAGAGAAATAAATATTTTCATGATTGGGTTCGACTCTGGAACTTCTAGTTTCCTAGCCTTGTTAATAAAAAATCAGATAGAAAAAAACTGAAGAACGCAAAATGTAAAAAAAAAAATTTCAACTTCGCAATAAAAAAGTTTTTGTGAAATAACCCATCTCCGAGGCTTGAAGAAATTTTTTGGCCAGTAATAGTCGTCGAAAAGGACAAAAAACATTGATAAATTTTAGAAAAATTGAAAATTTTAATAACATCTTGCTATGAATTTTAGCAAGATGTTATTAAAATTTTCAATTTTTCTAAAATTTATCAATATTTTTGGTAGATAGGAATATCTTGAGAACTAATTCATTGTCTCAAGAGACTATCCGGTATCCCTGTTTCAAGCCTGAAATAGTGAAATAGTTTCACAAGCTCAAAGATTCATACACTTGGAACATGGAAATTTTCCAAAAAATTCAAAACCTTAAACTTTATCCAAAAAGTACTAAAACTGAAGTAAAAAAAATGGTGATCACAATCATTAACTCTGGAAAAAATGCAGCAGCTTATTATCAAATTTTGGAGGAGGTCCCAGGGCCTCTGGTGCCGGAAAAAATTCAAAAACAGTAGGAAAAATTGCAAATATTTTGAAAAATTGCTTAAATTCGTGATATTGAAATCTTGAAGAACATTCCATTACATCTATAAACTGTGCAGTAACATAATATCAAACCCTAGAAAAATTTCCGTAGCTCTAGAGGCTAGAGAAACCTAAAAAATGACAAAAAACTTTAAGACTAAAAAATAAATTGCAGGTTTTATAAAAAAAAACTGCTAAACTTGTGATATTAAATAGTTGAAAAATAAACCAAGACCAAAACTTTGGAGTTACTCATTATCAGACCCTAACGGAGGTTTTCTGAGCCTTGAGGTTCCAAAAACCTGAATATTGACTAAATGTCAAAAAATTGAAAAATGGCAAAAATTGTCAAAAATATGCTAAAATTCGTGATGTTAAAATCTTGCAAGACATTCCATTTATACAGCAATTATACAGTGACTTATTTGCAAACCCTAGAGGGGTTTATTTGGCTCTTGAGACTGAATGAGCCTAAAAACCAACAAAAATTTTTAAAAAATGAAAGCAAGTTTTATTAAAAAAAAATTGCTAAAATTTGTGACATTAAAAAGTTGAAAAACTATTGCATAGCCAATAAAAATTTGTCAGCAACTTATTATCAAACCTCCCAGGATTTTGTCTGGCCCCTGGGTCTGGAAATACTTGAATAAGGGGAAAAATGTCAAAAAATTTGAAAAAAATGCTTAAAATTGTGACGTTAAAACGATGAAACCATTCCACTACCACCAGAAACTATGCAGTAACCTATTATTAAAACCTAGAGGAGATTCCTTGACACCCAGGGCTGTTAAAAATCAAAAAATGTCAAAATCAGCCCCCGGTGGCTAGCTACTGACGGACAACCGCTTGCTAAAAACGCAAATTTAAACTATTTTTCAATTTCTTTCAAGCTTTTTAGAAATTTTTGACATTTTTCGATTTTTAACAGCCCTGGGTGTCAAGGAATCTCCTCTAGGTTTTAATTATAGGTTACTGCATAGTTTCTGGTGGTAAAAGCTTGAAAGAAATTGAAAAATAGTATAAATTTGCGTTTTTAGCAAGCGGTTGTCCGTCAGTAGCTAGCGACGGGGGGGGGGGGGGGGTGGACACCGGGGGCTGATGGTGAAAGAGAGAAAGAGAGGCGGTGGGTGGTGAAACACTGGGGTGGGGGGACAACAGCGTGGTGGGGGGGGGGGTTAGGGCGCAATAGTGGGGGGTGGGGGTCAACACTGGTGGTGTCTTGAACCTAAGAACTCTCCAAAACAATTTGAGCTGACAGGCTCTAAGAGCACTTAATGCCCACTAGGCGCTACCTGTTATCCCGTGTTTGAGGACGAAAAGTCAAAAGCGTCAGACGAAAAATCGGTCAAGCGAAAAATCGTATAAAAAAGACCGACAGGACTAATATAATTGCTACCAACTTCGTTTCAGAGCAATTAAAAAGACACTTCTCCAATATTCTTCTTCGAGTCGTAAAAAGACAGTGCACCAATACAATTCAAATTTTTCGAATTGTAAAAACCAACAGAAGGCTAATCATAGCCCCAGCTATCGCTATGCGGCAACTCAGAACCAATAGCAATCAAGAATTCTAGAAATCACATATTCCCCGTTTATTCTGATTTAACAGTCACTGTTTTACTAGCTCACAAAACTGTGCCATTAGTACGCGAGCGATTGAAATACAAAACAATATTCAGCCAATTTTTCAAATTAATCGAAATAAATCTTTTGAAAAGTAACTTCTAAGTCATAACGAAAATTAGTTTAATTTACGAACTTCACGAAAGGTTTATTAAAGTTACCAGCACTGCAGAAAACTTCAAATAAAGCTATTCATTCAAATCAGGAAGGAAGCGATACAATAAAAAATTATCGCTTTCTAGAAAGATAACCTGGGAAAATTTATTAACTCCGTGGTACAGTATCAACTCTTGTTTCCGGGACCTTTTCCCTTAATCCTTTTTAATGAAATACCTGCTAACTAAAAACTCTGCAACACAAAAGGTAGTTGTTTGTAACTTGCTAACATTATCTTCGCGTAGCAACAGAAATTTAATATTCTAGTTGATAATTTGCAACAAAACAAGCCTGAGGTCAAAAGATAAGCAAGATTAAACAGATAGTAATCTAAGACATCGAAACAAGAAATTATATGGGAGAATTATTTGGCAATGGTAAAATTACCACACCCAAATTGTACAAATTTAAAGCCTACAAGTTCACGCAGGTTTGTATATACGATTAAACAGACGTTCCAGCTGAAAGTCACGCCTATAAAGTGTCATGATTACCGGAACAGAAGCCCAGAACGGATTAAATAGCGCATACTTTACAACATATCCCATACTCTCACTGCTCGTTTTGCACGGATAAAAAGTTGACACCGGTATTACCCAGCTTGCATCTACTGGACACCTGACAAAAACAAAACAGGCCTCAAGAATAGATTTATTCTCGCATAGAAAGAATACATTTGGAATAGAATATTAATATATGATTTACTTCACTTGTTGATAAAACATACAAGAATCGGCTTATTTAAGTGATGCATCACAGATTGATCTTTACCACAACCCGATAACGATACACCTCACTTTTAAACTACATGTCTTTCTGAAATTAAAATCATTGTTACGACCCCACTTATGGGGGCAGGAACAATATAGTCAAATGAGCTTTTTTGTTCAGTCAATTTTTACCCATCGATATATTTATTGTTGAGAGTTGTGAGTGGGCTCACTAGAAGTCCAGCGTGTGAAATTAAAAAACTAAAAAATTTCGTATTTTTCGTTGAGTTATCAGGGTTTAAAGTTTTCGTGAACATTTCACTTTGTTTCACAATGTTTATTAATTATTGCCCATTAACGATTTTATTTCTAATATTTCCCGTCAATAGTAACCCTGAAGCAATATCCAGGATCATTTTTTTCATCATGGTATTTTAGAACGAAAGAAATTTGGATTTGGATGTTAATTTTTCGCTTTTGAGAGCCAACCGTTTTTGCGCATTCGACTTCTGTTTTTTTTTTCTGTCATTTTCTGGCAAGTATACTAAAAGCGATGCCTTTATTAAATGGTCAAAATATGCTGTTGTCTGAAGTGGTCCAAGGGCAACTACTAATTTTGTCACTTAAAGTTTGACACTTAAAACTTAATTGTTTCAA
The DNA here is from genome assembly GCF_964194025.1 of Convolutriloba macropyga. Lineage (NCBI taxonomy): Eukaryota > Metazoa > Xenacoelomorpha > Acoela > Convolutidae > Convolutriloba > Convolutriloba macropyga. The sequence goes on along the minus strand of NC_134474.1, from coordinate 47,286,038 downwards.
TAATTCTTTTTTGGCCTTAATGATGTATTGTTCGTTAGTCCCAATTCTGACAAATCTCGAAGTTCTCACAAAATCTAAATCAACGTAAAACAATTTACAGAGCTAATAGCCCAAGGCATTGATAACTCCAATTGATAACTAATTTTTATTTAAATTAAATTTTTCATAAAAACTTTTGTAAATTTTGTCAAATTTTTGTACTTACATATTGCATTGCTACTGAGGGATACTGACATGTCTCAATAAAATTACCACGTGTTCTAATTGAACATAAAGACAGATCAGAGCTTACATTTCATGGCATTGATTATATTAAAGTATTTCGTGAAAATTTAGCGTTATAAAATTTTAATTTTTCTCAATTTTTGTTCCTTTACTGTATATCAACTAAATCCCAATAGAAAGAGTTTTGGTTACTTTATAAACAGGTTCTATAAAACTTTTGATCGTATCGCTTTTATAGTTGATGGTGTTGGTTACTTTAACTCTAATTTTGTATCCGAAAAAATATCAATTTTTGAGTTTGACTTCATGTTTTCTTTTTTTGTAGTCTTTCGGCGTCTAGGTTGCAAAAAATCTCAATAAATTGCTCAGTGAAACTGAAAAGGCTTATGATTTGCTCGCGATCATAGGCAGTTGTTTTCTCTAACTGGACGCTAAAAGTTTTCAAAAACTTGAACAGTTGAGTTCTGACAGTTTTTTTTTGTTACGTTGCCCTTCAATCTCATTTACTAAAGTCGTTATAAGTCAAAATGAGGCATACGGTTATCCAAATCTCCGTTTCAATTGAAAGCTTTGTTATAAAAATAACGCCATTTAATTCTTGGAGATCCGGAAAAGTTTCGTGTCTATTTATACTCGTCTACGTTAGGACTTATCAACTATTCTGATTTCTTAAGACCCATTGTCTCTCTGAAGAATTATTGAAAAAATTTCTTGAACGTGTCTATTTGATACCAAATGCCTTGATACTTCGTTTCAAAATTAATAAATTATTTTGAAAAATTTGCCCTCAATATTATTTTGTCAACTTGTATATTACTCTCATTATCAAGAAGCTCTCTTTACTCAAACCTATACTTTCCCCTGGTAGTTTCAAATTCTGCAGTTTTTTGGGAGATTAAAACAGATCTTCAAATTTTAACGTCAGTGTTTTTAAGAAAACAGCGTTCGAGATTTTCGTTTTTCGCATATATGGGTTGACAAGATACGTTAAATATTCTGTTTGGTATGTTAAAACCAACAATTTGGTAAGTTCTAGGAGCAATCCTCATTCATGACAAAGCTTATGATTATCTAGCTCTGGTGAACTGATATTGAATTCGCCTTCTCAAATCTTATTAAGTTAATGCAGAGGTCATTTCTTATACCTCTGCTCTCTTTGTTAAATGTATATTTAGCTATGAAAAAAATTTGGACAAAAATCGGAGGCCATGCAAGCTGAATAATATTGCAGTTGTTGCTTGAGAAACTTTACGTTTCACATTTAAGTTTGAAAACTGGATAGACGTTGACTGCTGGATCTCAATTTTTGAAATGAAGTTTAATTGAGAAAAATGACATTTTACAAATTGGGAAATTACAATGAAGTTGATCTAAGTTTGCTTGATTCATGTGTTTATTCATATGTTCAATTTTCATTTTAGTATAAAATGATCTCTCTCGTTTTTTATCCTTTTTTGTATACAGGGTTGCCTTTTTATAGACAGCACTTTAAACTCCTTTAGCAAATTTAATGTTTGTGTCCTAATGGCCAATTCGTTTTGTCTGAATTGGGGCTGTCTCTTAAAAGCTGATGTCGGATTTGGTTTCCAGGCAAATGATGGTTTTGTTGACCTTGACACTACGTATTTTGAATTTTTTTCAGTTTTGTCCATTATCTTGTTTTGTTATTACTAAGACCCAACAATGAGAGCTCTCGCCAGTGATCCAAAGATGTTTGATATGCCTAAATGATGCTTCTTTTTGTTTTTATGGAACTGAATTATTTGGAAATCATCTTCTTATCAAATATTTTTATTTTTAAATTTTTTCTTTTGTAGGTTTGTTACAGTCAGAGTAATGAAGGGTCTCATTGATTGCAGTATTGGCACAAACAAAGCCTGTAGATGAGTAAATTTAATCTTTTTATGGCCGGATATCAACTTTTTCAAAAATAACTAAGTGAGTTTATGAGTTCTGACTGCTTTTCTTTTTGTATTTAGTCTTAAAATACAACTTGTCTGGTTAAAGTTTCTCAATTCAACAATGAGCTAGATTTCTCTTTCAGTTAGTGGCTAATGATGCAAAAATGAATCTAATTAAAAATGTTAAAAATTTGAGAAGTTTAGTATAAATTTGGCTTTCAATTTTATCTTTTTTAAAATAAGTTTGGTTGTTTAAAACTGGAGTAATCAATTGATTTGCGTTCTGACAAGTCCAATTGGCTATCTGATAAGTCTTTTATATATTGATATCCAGTTCGCTATAGCAATCTTTGGATATCATCCAGGGGCAAACACGATTTACATCAATCATGACTTACTTCGTGATTATATAGCTTGGCTACCTTCTTTGTGAATTTGGTCTGATTTTGTATTCTCAATTTAGATTTATAAGAGCCAGCAGAGGTCAATTTTCTTGACTTCTGCGCTCACGTATAAGTGTAAATAGAGAAATTAAAATCAAATCGGAATTAGGTGGAGCTCATTTGTTTCTTCAGAGACATTTCAGTTAGAGATTTAGTTTTAAACGGGATAGACATCGATTTTTCTATGTCATTTATTGTTAAAATTAGTTTTCTTCTACTTGCGAAATTGAATTAGAGTTGGTTTCATGTCTGTCGTTTCGTTTGTTGGAGTGCTAATTCTGGTGAAACAAAGAACACTGATATCACTGATGTGATCCCCTTTTTTGTATATACGTCTGTCCGTTCCTAAGAACCTATCTAAAGTTTATATAAAATTTGAACTGCTTTCTTAGAGACAGTCTATCACTGCGTCAAGTGTTAAACAACTGAGACAAGATTCTGGATTAGACGGGTCGGAACATATTGTGCCATCGCACATTAGTCAGCCTCCTTGTTCAACTTTAATGTAATCAGTGATCACGTTTTTATTTCATAATACAAAACTGGGAAAAATTAGAAGAAATGACGCAACCATAAGCAACTACCATGGGCCAAATGGCTCTCAACTACATTGTTGGTACGCCTATGGTTGGAAACAGCTTACTGAAAAGTTTTCACCACTGGACTGGTACTGGGCTCGGGCGCACAGAAAATCGGGAGGGGGGTTCAGGTCTAAATTCACCTCATTACTGAGAGCAGTGCTTATCAGCCTAACACCCTTTACCAGTTCATAGAGAAAAAAAATGATGCGGCAAAAATCGCGAGCAAAGCACGAACACGAACACAAATAATGATTATAATTTTTGTTTGAAAGCAATTGAAAGTTGAGCCTTCCATGACTTGCAAAAAAAGCAAATTTCGAAACATGCCCCCCTATGTAGAATAATGCACAATCGATTCGCTTCAGAAATTAAGTTTCCAAACATTACCTCTGCAATCGAAGCAGGAACAGAAAAGTTAACAAAGGTTAACAAATCGTTGTTCCAAAGTCAGGCCTGACAACTCCTCAAATTTATGCTTAAAATCACAGATCTACAAAGACCTGCTATATATGAAAACGAGAACAACAAAAACGGCAACAAGACATTGACTGAAGGCGTTCATTGTCTTTCAAACTCATTTAGATAGCGATCCAAACTCAATTACAAAAAAATGCTGATTCGACTTCGGATAAAACAACACATCACGTGTTAAGATCAGGATTCAGTCGAATCAAAAGACTCGAACACTACAAACAAGGAGATTCCCAGTTCTCTGCGCGTCGCACAAAACGTTCTATATGTGTAATTAATGGTTTAAAAGATCAAAAACAAGAAAACTATCAGATCCATTTTGAAATATGTACATTTGACCATTGTTCTTATACCTAAAACTTAAACACATTTGCAAAAATCATTGCAAAGCAAAAAAAGCTAAACATAGCCGGCAGATTGCCGGAATAGCTGCGAAAGAATAGACCTGCATGCCATATAATAGAGATAGAAACAGATAGCGATCTAAATTGAAAAAAAAATCGACGCCACTCAAAAAACTAGGCTAAAAAAACATTCAGCGATACATTAAAAAAGCTGCTTAAAATTCATTCCACAGAAGCCTCGTATTAGGGACCTTTACTGCACATATGAGTTCCTTTGACCTTAAACAAATTCAAATTAAACTTAAGTTTTAAAGTGCAAAAGTCATTTTATTGAGTGAGGTAAGTCACGTATGATCAAAATCTAATCACGCAAATAACCTAAAAACTTTCGCTAAAGCGAGTGAGAAATGACGTCACGCGCGCAAATGCCTTTAGTGAGAGGAAGAAGTCATTCAGAAAATTTGACGTTTTCAGCTTTGCTGTGTGAACAAATGTAAAACGAAAAAAGAGCGTCAGACGACGAAACAAAAAAAAACCAAGAGCACCGCAATATAGCTACGCTCAGCTTACAGCTTCGCAGCTATAATAAATATAAATAAATTTGGCTATCAATTTTGTTACACTAGGTGTATTTGGAAATCTAAACAAAATCAACAATCGCAAACAAAAACCGATCGATGTTGCAAAATTTGCCCCCAAACGACAGGTGAGAGCTCGACTCGATTTTTCGAGCTTTCTTAGACCACTACTAAGGACAACCAGAATGGCAGTGTGACATCTTAAACACTCAGCTATAACGGTTGCGATGCTCACAGTTGCCTTTATTTTAGCAATCAACTTTCGGAATGAGAGCAATGAGATCACTAAAAAATTAAAAGTCAACTGTGTGAATATTCTAGAACAAATACGCAAAAACGGTAAAGCAAAAATTTTGTTTTAAATAGACAAACACGTTTACAATAATTGCTTCAAACATCGTTCGAGAGCAATTAAAACGAGCAACTTCGATCACGCAAAAATCAAGAAGCCAAGCGTAAAAAAGTGACTCGAAAAGTCCGCTCAACCGAGCAAAAGATTCTAGAACAAAACAGCCCACCAACAATCTGCATACAACAAAGGCACACACGTATGAAATTTTGTAATTCGTTAACATTTTTCAATAAGAGCCTCCAACATAAAATTGATAACATACCCGGCGGATAGCCGGAAAATAGCCGCCGTTGATTCCAATAAGCATGGTTGGGATTGAAAGAATTGAAGATATCGAAAAAAAGATTTTTGTACAATAACATTTTTTAAGTCCGATTTATTTTGATGGCATTTCGTAGTTGAACATAGAGTTGGCTACTCTTCTGTTTCTTAGAGAGAGGCTACAGGGGCTACTATCAATACCAACAAGCATTAGAGATGGTAACTAAGACTTATAGGAACGACGTTCAAATAGCGGGCATCTAAAATTGGGCTTTATGGGTTTATCCCGTTTCTACTTCTGACTTCAATTTTTTATACTGAATCTCTTCATTTTGAATTGCTTTGCTGAGCAACTGATGTTCAAAATCACTTTTAGCAGAATGAGAGAAGAGAGAAACTAGCCTAGAGAAGTCAAAAAGATTTCACGCAAAACGCTGAAAAGGCGGCAAAATGGTAAAGCGAAAAAAAGTTCGACGAAGTAAAAAACATAGCAGGACAAGTCCTGACGTACAATTCAAAGAATTTTCAATGACTAAACAGACCAAGAACGGACTATGAATGGATTGGGAAAACCACTTAGGAAAAAATCCGATCCAAAATATCGAAAAAAACTGTAAAAATCAGAGTGAAAATGCCGCATGTGAACAAAAAACCACTACCGAGAAACCGAACTTTTGTTCAAAAACTGTTTTCTCACTCTACTTTAAAATTAGAGCGAAAAAAACTCACGCCGCAAAACCACTCGCTTTTTCGCTCCATTTACTGTTTCGGCGTGACCAAAATCACTACTCCATTTTGACTTCAAAAATCATGAAAATGTGTTTCATAAAAAAAAGACAGCGCCCCAATACAATTCAAATTCTTTGAATTGTTAAAAAAAGACAGCGCCCCAATACAATTCAAATTCTTTGAATTGTAAAAAAAATAGGAGCGCTATAATAGCCGGCTGAGAAGATGTGGGCGGCTATTAATAAAAAGAATATGCTATTGAGTCAAAGTGTCGCCTTTCAGATTTCGTCTCAGCAAGATTATAAAGCAGAGTGTAGGAAAACGGTAACGTTTGACCACTCTTGTCATACATTTGAATGTCAAATTTGCAGATTAGAGCAGCTTAGTACAGAAATCACAGCTGTAAAAAATTATTTCACGCCTTTTCTCTAAGACTAGTTTTAGCTGTTTATGTCCCATTCAAACTTTAACATGACACTCGCATACAACAGTTTCTCGAAGCGTTTTGTCCTGAGAAGTGAAAATTTTGTCCCCTTAAACCTGAAAAAGAATTTAAACGAAAGAAAAACAGCTAGAAAATTGTTAGGAAATAGCCGCAATAGCTCCCTAGATCTACAGACTCAAAAACATCTAAAAAAACAGCCAGAAAAGAGATCTCTATTCTTGTAATTAGTTCCAGATGTAGTCCCTTGTTATATTTTGATTAGGAAGATGTATCACTTACTTCTGCATTATTAACTGCTCTCAAACAACCTTCAATTAGAGTGACACCAATTCGGTTGACGTCATCTCCATGAATTGAAGAGAAAAAAGTCAATTTAAAAGTGAGGAATTTAATCTTTGGGATTTGGGTCAGTCAGATGTCACAAAAACTGCGAATCAACAGAAAAAACACACTCCAAAAAATGGAAAATAACATCTCACACGTAACTCAAAATTGCATTAATAAATGAACAAACATAACCGGACAGATTGCAGGAATAGCTACACAATAGACATGCGGGCCGTAGAGTTTAGATAGAATAAGATACAGAAATTAGTTGAAAAAGTTATTAACGCCGCTTAAAAAGTCACCGATAAAAACTTCGTCATCGATAAAGTGAAATGGCCTGTTCACATTCATTCTACGGAAGCCTTTCTATTCGGGACCTTCTATAACACAGGTGAGTTTCTTTGACCTGAAACTGATCCAATTTGAACTTTAGTTTTAAAAACACAAGGTCATTTTGTTGAGTGAGGTAAGTCACGTATGATCAAAATCTAAACATGCCAATGAGTTAGAACCTTTTGCTGAAAAGAGTAAGAAATATCGTCACGCTAGCAAATCCCGTGAGCGAGAGAACTTTTTCAGTAGCTGTGTTGCCGTTTCCAGACTTTTTCAGCTTTGCTGTGAACGAAGGTAAAACGAAAAAAACACGTCAGATGAGAGGGGGAAAATCAGAACACCGCAATATTGCTACGCTCAGCTTACAGTTTCGCAGCTATAAAAAGTAATCTCATTTTTCCTAATAAAACAACTTAGGAGCCGAAACCATAATTTCATGTTCAGAAAACGGTACTTAACAAATTTAAATAAAATATTTGTTAAAAAAGCAAGCAACCAAACTAATTGCAACATTATCCAGACACCAAAAGAAACCAGCCACGAAGCTTCAAACCCAAGACAAAATTTTGACAGAGGAAACGCACTGTGAAATCTTGAGGATGCAAATTTTCTATTCTTATAAACATAACTAGAACCGATAAATGTAGACACTATTCTGATGGACTGATAAAGCTGAAAAAAACTAACCATAAACGCGATCTTCACAAAAAATGCGTTTGAAAATTAAACCACAAAAAGAGCTAACCAAAACTTTAAACTCAGCAATTACCACGCGCGCCCAAAGACATATTGGGAAAGCATAAGACAGATAAAATTCGTAAAAAACGAATTCATTAAGAAAAATAACCGCAATAAATTGTTAGATAAAAACCGCAATAGATCCCTGGATCTGCAGACTCAAAAAGATCTACAAAACAGACAGAAAAGAGATCTCTTTTCTTGTATTTAGTTCGATATAGTCCCTTGTTATATTTTGATTAAGATGATGTATCACTTACTTCTGCATTAATTAGCTGCTCTGAAACAACCTTCAATTAGAGTGACAAAAACTCAGTTAACGTCATCTCGTTGAATTGAAGTGAAGAAAAGTCAAAACTAAAATTCAGGAATTTCAATTTTGGGAGTTCGGTGAGTCAGATGTGACAAAAAACTGCGAATGAACAAAAAAACACTCCACTAAAAATGGAAAAAGACATCACACACATAACTCAAAATTGCATTAATGAATGAACAAACATAACCGGACAGATTTTAGGAATAGCTACCAAATAGGCATGCGGGCCATAGAATTCAGATAGAAATAGATACAGAAATGAGTTGAAAAAGTTATTAACGCCGCTTATAAAGTTACCTATAAAAACTTCGTCATCGATCAATTAAAATGGCCTGTTCACATTCAATCTACGGAAGCCTTTCTATTCTGGACCTTATATAACACAAGTGAGTTTCTTTGACCAGAAACTGATCCAAATTGAACTTCAGTTTTAAAGTGCCAAGGTCATTTTGTTGAGTGAGGTAAGTCACGTATGATCAAAATCTAATCACGCAAATGACTTAAAATGTTTTGCTGAAAGAGAGTAAGAAATATCGTCACGCTAGCAAATCCCGTGAGTGAGAGAACTTTTTCAGTTACTGTGTTGCCATTTCCAGACTATTTCAGCTTTGCTGTGAACGAAAGTAACGAAAAAAACACGTCAGATGAGAGGGAAAAAATCAGAACCCCACAATATTGCTACGCTCAGCTTACAGTTTCGCAGCTATAAAACGCAGTCTCACTTTCCCTAATAGAACAACTTAGGAGCCGAAACCATAATTTCATGTTCAGAAAACAATACTAAATATATTTAAAGAAAATTTTTGTTAAAAAAGCAAGCAACCAAACTAATTGCGACACTATCCAGACAAAAAAATTTGACAGAGGAAACGTACTGTAAAATCTTGAGGACGCAATCTTTCTATTCTTATAAGCATATCTAGTACCGATAAAAGTAGAAACTATTCAGATGGACTGAGGGGGAGGGAGGGAGGTAGGGAGGGACGGGGAGCCTAAATGGGACTAAGAAGTTTAATAGTGTGCTTCAAATAACCACATTAGAGTAACATATATCACTATTAAGATTTAAAGTGAAAATGACACCAGTTTCGGCGCACTTTTCATTTGACTTTTAGTATTAAATTGACGCCAATTGAGTTTAGCTGCTTGAAATTGTGATTAAGAGAATATTAGATCACGCGAAACGCAAAAAGTCAAGGGCGTAAAAGTCACTCGAAAAGTCAAAATTGTCAAGCAAAAATTTTGCATAAAAAAGACACACATGTTAACAATAAATGCAACGAACTTCGTTCAAGAGCAATTAAAAAGTAAATTTTAAGGTCTCAAGAGAACAATAAACTATTCGTTCTCGCATCACAGCAATTCCATAAAAGTTAACAAATATTTTGCTCTCACTGTTGATTTCTCCGAAACAGATCAAACTCTCGCAAAGGAAATAGATTAAACATCAAAAGCAATAATCATTTTATTACTAAAAGATAGCCTCAAAAAATCTGAAAAAATCTTCGCAATTTAAGAAAAAAACTCAGATATATCAATCAGCCAAAAATAGTAAAATTAACAGTAACTCTGCAAATTTCGCCGAGCTGCATGATGTTAAACAAAACTGACAGCACATTAATCTAAGGAACAATAGAACATTTTAACAACTCAGAAAGGAATAGTAAATGAAAATACAGGTTATTGGAACATCTCATAAAAACAATCGCATGGAAGAAGAGTCGATGGCTCTGCACATTAAAAAGAAGTAGTGAGAAAACATCATCAAAATTTTTAAGATAAAAAGTAAATGAATGCAAAGTTCCATTGAAAAAACAACGAACCAAATTTTTTGGGCCAAAATGTCGATCTTGTCAAAATTATTATAGGGAAAAATATTTGATGGAATTTCAAAAACTTAACGCCAAAAGCAATTGAGACAATTGAGAGTCAATGAAACAAAACTAAAATCCCTGAGTTTGCACAAAATAACTTATTCTAGTAAATCAAAACAAAATACACCAAAAATTAAAAATCGGACGAAAAACCAGTCAAAATCGGAAGAGTTCAATAAAAAAACAAAATCACTACGACGAAAACGGAGGCATTCAATGCATGAAATATTATTAACAGAAAAGTGTACGGATAAATAGTATGTACTGATAGATAAAAAAGAATGCAAAAACTTGAAACATTAAAATTCAAAACCAAAAAAATGTTTTTAAAAGAAAACATTTTCACTGTACTCCACAAACTCAACGCAAAAAAATTCAAATACCGAGAAAACGAAGCTGAAATCCACCGAAGGTGCAAAAAGGCTGTCTAGTTAAAACATACCCGGCAGATTGCCGGAAAATAGCCGCCGTTGATTCCAATAAGCATGATTGGGATTGAAAGAATAGAAGATATTGAAAAAAAAAGATTTTTGTACAAAAACAATTTTTAAGTCCGATTCATTTTGATGGCATTTCGTAGTTGAAGATAACGTACCTTCTGTTTCTTAGAGAGAGGCTACAGGGGGTACTATCAATACCAATAAGCATTAGAGATGGTAACTAAGACTTATAGGAACGACGTTCAAATAGCGGGCATCTAAAATTGGGCTTTATGGGTTTATCCCGTTTCTACTTCTGACTTCAATTTTTTATACTGACTCTGTTCATTTTGAATTGCTTTGCTGAGAAACTGATGTTCAAAATCACTTTTAGCAGAATGAGAGAAGAGAGAAACTAGTCTAGAGAAGTCAAAAAGATATCACGCAAAATGTTGAAAAAGCGGCAAAATAAGGTAAAGCGAAAAATTTTTTTATTCGACGAAGTAAAAAAAAAAATAGGAGCGCTATAATAGCCGGCTGAGAAGATGAGGCGGCTATTAAAAATAGCCGCCATTGATTCCAATAAGCATGATTGGGATTGAAAGAATAGAAGATATTGAAAAAAAAAAGATTTTTTTGTACAAAAACAATTTTTAAGTCCGATTCATTCTGATGGCATTTCGTAGTTGAAGATAACGTACTTTCTGTTTCTTAGAGAGAGGCTACAGGGGGTACTATCAATACCAATAAGCATTAGAGATGGTAACTAAGACTTATAGGAACGACGTTCAAATAGCGGGCATCTAAAATTGGGCTTTATGGGTTTATCCCGTTTCTACTTCTGACTTCAATTTTTTATACTGACTCTGTTCATTTTGAATTGCTTTGCTGAGCAACTGATGTTCAAAATCACTTTTAGCAGAATGAGAGAAGAGAGAAACTAGTCTAGAGAAGTCAAAAAGATATCACGCAAAATGTTGAAAAAGCGGCAAAATAAGGTAAAGCGAAAAATTTTTTTATTCGACGAAGTAAAAAAAAAAAAATAGGAGCGCTATAATAGCCGGCTGAGAAGATGAGGCGGCTATTAAAAAAAAACAAAATACAAACAAGACCGAGAAAAATTTCGCCAAAATTGGATTAGCATTTGTGAAATTCTAATACAAAAAAATGCCACGTTAGATAATGACTTTCAAGGCATAAAAATCAAAAGGAAGTTCGCACATGCACTGATTTTTGAAAATAAGCCCTCTGAAATGAAGCAGTCCATGAAAAAAGCAAAAAACTACTTAACAAATTGAGCAATCGGCGCCCATTTTACGCTTGCGACTCATGGTTAGGATCCCCAAAACACTGTGGTATTAATTTCAGTGGGTTATATATTAAAACAGCATCGACGAATAATTTTTTTCAGCTAAAAGTATTTGTATTTGGTCAATTTCAAAATTATCATATTTAAGAATATAGCCGGCAGATTGCCGGAAAATAGCCGCGATAGACGCTTGTGGCCTTCCATGAATTGAAAACACTAAAAAATAAGATCGACAAATTAACCTGGGAGTCAAGTAACCTCCTTTAGGTTTGAATAATAGGTTACTGCATGGAATACTGGTAATAGAATGGTTTCAATGTTACCACTGATGTTTCTAGTGGTAATGGAATGGTTTCAACATTTTATCATCACGAATTTTAGCATTTTTTGACAAAACCTGCGATTTTTTTAAAGTTTTTTAACATTTAATTTTCCTTACTCAGGTCTTTCTAGACACCTAAGGGTTTTGAAAATCGGTAACTGATTAAATTTTTAAACTTTTTAATGTCACAAATTTCTGCAGTTTTTTTTATAAAACTTGCTTTTTTCCAAGTTTTTTGAAAACTTAAGTCGTTTTTTAAAATTTTCTCAACCTCAAGAGCCAAGGAACCTCATCTAACGTTTGAAAATAGGTCTGTTTAATTTCTAGATGTAATGGAAAGTCTTGCAAGATTTTAACATCACCATTTTTTTCACTTTTTTGACATTTATAGTCAATTTTCAGGTTTTTTGAGCCCCAAGGGTCAAAAACCTCCATTAGGGTTTGATAATAAGTAACCGGAAAATTTTTGTTGGTCATGGATTAATTTTCAACTTTTTAATATCACAACATTTAGCAATTTTTTTCAGAAAACTGTAAATTTTTTAGGTTTTTGTCATTTGTTAGCTTTCTCTAACCTCAGGAGACACCGAATTTCATCTAGGATTCGATAATATATTACTGCATAGTTTAAAGATGTAAAGGAATGTTTTTTGAGATTTTAATATCACGAATTTAAGCAATTTAAGCAAATAATTGCAGTTTTTCACGTTTTTGCATTTTGCCCGCACCAGGGGACCTGACATCTCCTACAAGGTTGGAAAGCTGCTGCATAGTTTCTAGAATTAATGGAATGGTGATCAATTTCTTTCAAATTTTTTGAGAATTTATATCATGTTCAAGTGCGTGGATCTTTATGAGCCAGTGAAACTATTTCAGGCTTGGAACAGGGATACCGGATAATGTCTTGAGACAATGAAATAGTTCTTAAGACATTAATATCTCTAAATTTAGGAAGATTTCGTTAAGAGTTGCAATTGTTTCTAAAGCATCCTAAAGTATTAAATATTTGCCCTTTTCTGAGTTTAACGACCATTACTGGCCCCACGAATATTTTAAAGTCTTGGAGATGGGTTACTTGACAGAACTTTCGAGACAAAAAATGGTTTTGAACTTCTTACTTTGAAGTTGAAAACTTGTTATAAATTTTGCCCTTTTCTTTTTTTGCTATTTGATTTATTTACTAACAAGGCTAGAAAATTAGAAGTTGCAGAGTTGAACACCATCATGGAAAATATTCCTATCTCACTTTCTCTCTGTCGGTTAGGGTTTCTTTCCTTCTGTTTCTTCTTCACATTTTATCTCTCTCTCTCTCTCTCTCTCTCACTCACTATCTCTCTCTTTCTTTCTCTCTCTCTCTCTCTCTCTCTCTCTCTCTCTCTCTCTCTCTCTGTCTGTCTGTTGATGACGCACATCAGCTGATCCTCGTCATCTCTAATCCTCATTAACAATCAGTTCTAGTAAAAATGTTTTTATCATAAATGACTTAATAGGTACTTTTTAGGAAATCATTGTCAATTGCTCTCAAAGAAATTGCCTAAAGAGGTAGCGCCCAGTTTGCGCCAAGTTCTCTTAGAGCCGTTCAGCCCACTAGTCTTCAAGCATACGATTAACAGAAAGTGTTCCGCAGATTTATACTTATGGTGTGAAAGGCGATTCTTATAAATTGAGCAAACATCCCCATCCAACCACCGCCACCACATCAGTCTCCACATTTAAACCCCGCTGCTGTGCAACCCATCTGCGCTCACGTGACGCCCCTTCAATTAATCTAAGCTAGCTTCGCTAAACCGTAGCTAGCAACTGACGTCTTAACATAACCGACTATTGTCGGGCGAATTGCTCTCAAACGACCGGTGACCGGTTGGCTTCGTCAGTAGCTAGCCACGTTTTAGTGAGGCTAGGTCTAGATTAAGGGGCCTAAGGTTAGCGCAGCAGGGGTGCATCGCAGCGGAGGGAGGGCAAAAGTGGTTTGGGGGACTGATGTGGGGGCGGTGGGTGGGTGGAGGTGTGGGATCAATTTCTCAGAACCACCCTTCACACTATAAGTATAAGTCTCCAAAACATTTTCTGTTAATCGTAAACTTATTGGGCTAGTGGGCTGAACGGCTCAAGAGAACTTTATGCAAACTGGCGATGCCTCTTTATCCCGTTTCTGAAGACGAAAGTCAAAAGCGTCAGAATATATCGGCCAAGCAAAAACTGCATACAAGAGTAAAACAGTATCAAAATATTTGCCTCAAATTGCTTTGGAGAGCGAATAAAAATGATATCCTAAAAAGTGGCTGTTAAGTCATTTATGATAAAAGAATTTCTACTATAACTCATTGTTAATGAGGATCAGAGACGATGAGGATCAGTTGAATGGTGGCATCAATAAAGAGCGAGAGAGAAGGAAAGAAACCCTAACCGACAGAGAGAGAGAGAGAAAAAAAAGAAAGAAAGAGGAATAGTTTTCATGATGGGCTTCGACTCTCGACTTCTAGATTTCTAGCCTTGTTAGTAAATACAAAAAAAACTGAAAACGGCAAAAAGTTTTCAATTCCGCAGTAAAAAATCCAAAACCTTTTTTGTCTCCAAACAAATTTTCCAGTAATTTATTATCAAACCCTAGTGGAGCTTTTCTGAACCCTGAGGCTCAAAAAACCCGAATAATGACAATGTCAAAAAATGAATATTAAATGGCAAAAAATGTCAAATATAGCTAAAAATCGTGTTGTTAAAATCTTGCCAGCGATTCAGACATTCCGTTAAACCTAGAAATTTAACAGTAACCTATTTTCAAACCCTAGAGGAAGTTCCTTAACTCCTTAGGATGAAAAACCTAAACACAAACAAAAATTTTCAAAAAAAATAGAAAAAAATTGCTAAAAGTGATATTAAAAAGTTCAAATAAAATCCGTGACCAAGAGAGGCTTGAAGTTAAAAAAGAATCCGTAACCCATCTCAGAGACTTGAAAAGTTTCGATGTCCAGTAATGGTCGCTGAACTCAGAAAATGACAAACAGAAAAATATTGGAAAAAATTGCAATTTTAACAAAATCTTGCTAAAATTCACGATTTTAAAATCTCAAGAACCATTTCCTTGTCTGAAGAGACTATCCGTCATCCCTGTTTCAAGCCTGAAATAGTTACACAAAAATCCATACACTTGGAACAAATTTTACAAAAATTTGAGAAGTGTAAACTTTATCCAAAAATTATTGAAACTGGATTACAAAAAAAAATGTTTATAACCATCCGATTAATTCTAGAAACTACAATGCAGCTTAGTATCAAACCAAGGAGGAGGTCCCAGGGCCTCTGGTCCCGGAAAAAATTCAAAAACATGAAAAAATAACAAATATTTTAAAAAATTGCTTAAATTCGTGATATTAAAAAGTTGAAAATTAATCCATGACCAACAAAAACTTTACAGTAACCAATTATCAAACCCTAACAAAGGTTTTCTGTCCCTTGAGGCTCAAAAAACCTGAATAAGGACTATAGATGTCAAAAAAATTTAAATGGCAAAAAAATTTTCAAAAATATGTAATATGAAAAAAATTTTCAGAAATTTGTAATGTTAAAATCTCGCAAGACATTCCATTGGAGCTAGAAATTATACAATAACCTATTTTGAAACCCTAGAGGAGGTTCCTTGGCTCTTGAGAGTGAAGAACCCTGAAAAACAACAAAAATCTTCAAAAACTTGAAAAGAAGCAATTACTTTACACATTTTCATCAAAAAATTGCTTAAATTTGTGACAAAAAAAGAGTTGAGAAACTATTCCATGGCCAACAGAAATTTGTCAGTAACTTATTATCAAACACCTTAGGAGGTTTTCTGGCCCCCTTGCTCTGGAAAGACCTGAATAAGGAAAACTAAATGTCAACAATTTTTTTTAAAAAAGCACGTTTTCTCATCCATTCTCTTACCACTACAAACTATGCAGTGACCTATTATCAAAAACCTTGAGGAGGTTTCTTCAGACCTACGGCTAATAAAAATCTAAAAAAATGTCAAACATTTTCCAAAAACTTAAAAATTGTTCAAAATATTATAAATTTGAGTGTTTTTAGGGAGCGGTTATTCGTCAGTGGCTACAAACGGGGTGGGGGTGCACCAAGTCCTGATGGGGGGAGGTGGTGGGGCAACAGTGGGCTGCGGGTAAGAACACGCGGGGGCAATAGTGGGGGGGGTGTCAACAGTGGAGGGGTCGTCAACCTCTAAGAACTGCTCTTCACACCATAAATACAAGTCTCCGAAGCAGTTTGAGCTGAAACAGAGCTGAAAGGCTTAATGAGCACTTGATGCCCAGTGGGTGCTACCTGTTTTTGAGGGCCAATATAGGATCAATATATCTGCTTCACATTGATTTTGAGAGCAATTAACAATGATTGCTAATGGGGATCAGAGATGATGAGGATCAGCTGAAGTGCGGCATCAACAAGAGAGAGAGAGAGAGAGAGAGAGAGAGAGAGAGAGAGAGACAGAGATAGAGTGAGAGAGAGTGAGAGAAAAAACGTGACCAAGAAACAGAAGAAGAAACCCTAACCGACAGAGAGAGAAAGAAAGATAGCAATATTTTCCATGATGGGATTGGACTCTGCAACAAATCATATAGAAAAACTGAAAACGTAAAAAAAAAATTCAACTTCGCATTAAAAAAAATTTCCAAACCAATTTTTGTCTCGAAAGTTCTGTCAAGTACCCCATCACCGAGAGTGTCCATTTGTATGCAGACGATACAGAAATTACATGCAACTCTTCGGTGAATGATCTCGGTATAATTTATATTAATAAGTTGAAATGAGATAGTCATATCAGTCAGCGGCTGATGAAGGCACAACAAAAGCCTTTTCTTCTTGAAGTGAAATGTTGCCTTTTCTACAAATACGAGAGTAAATGGGTTTATACAAAAGTAATCTTTTTATCAGTTCTCCTATACGCGTCAAGTGTTTGGTTCTCGAATCGGCCAAATTGCAGAAAACTAGAAAAGATGAGAAAAAGACGAGCGCTCAAGTGCGCTTTGAATAAGAAATTTTTTACCGATAGTGACTACAATCAGAGCCTTATTTAACACAATTTGTTTCCAATCAGTTCTCTTTTGGTTCGAAATGATCGTATGCTGAACAAAATTTAAAACTGTGATACTACTGCCCTCAAGTTTGATTATTATTGGAACGTTTTCAAGGGACCGCGCGGTAACCGTTCTGCAGCAAAACAACTTTTGAGGACAGATTTTAATTGAACGAAATCAGACAAATTGGAAGAGTATTTTGTTTGGAGAGTTGTACAATGTGCAAATGTTCTCACCCAGCGAAATGACATCTCAACTTCTGACTGGACATGTCCCACAAAAATTTTTCGGAAACAGTTGAACTCTCTTTTGAAATTAAAGGCTATGAACTTTAAGTACTATCAGTATCCTGTAAATGGGTTTTGTTTTTTCAACTAATTAACAAAGTGCTTCCCGTATCGCGGGTACCGAGTCAATTTAATGTTAAAAATAATAATAATTAACACCTGAATCTCCAGCGGTCCTGAACATGTACAGAGACAGTTTAGTAATCCTCTGAGCTTGCTCTTCAGCGACTTACGCCCTCGCGCTTCTCCGTCCTATCGCGTATCTTTCGACGAAAAGTCAAACTACTCAATAAACATCTAGAAAAGGTCAAGCAAACATTTTGCATACAAAAAACTAGGATAACTGCTCGTAACTTTGTTCGAGAGCAATTAAAAATCTGAGCATATCAATTATCATAGATTTTGATTCTTTCGGCTTAAAAGCCCGCTCGGTCTGACCGCATTCACAAAACCATTTACAAATCGTCTACTTTAATATTTACAAATAATATGCAGCAATACATTGGGTGCTAATTAACGCCCGGATATTGAAAAATTTGACACCATCCGAAACTAATACCAACTACCTGAAAGACAGAAAATCATTCTAGAGGATCTGCATTCAACTTTGGCTACCAAATACTAGTCGAGGATAATGAAATGGGGGAGACTAAGATGTACTGCGACCAAAAATTGGCATGCTATACAATTAATTTTGAATAGATAATTAACGAATAGAGAAAAATCTGTTCAGCTTGCTTATGCAAAACAAAACAAAGAAATATTATTGCTAACATCTTTCGGGTTTATTTTAAATTCGTTTAAACTAATTACCTCAAGTTAAATGGGTTGCCGTTGTCATCGTCACTGCTTTCCAATTACCCACTTTCTGATAAAAAAGATCAATTATGAGTAACAGAATATACCTAAGCTCAAATTTTGAACACAAGATACACATTATCAGAACAATATAGCAGTTTAATTGAATATTTAATTTAAAAATGCTTAAATAGCTCCATAACTTAGGCCCCGAAGCTTCAGATTAGGATGAAAGAAAACAGGCGAAACAGATTTGTTTGAACAAATGAATAAATAAACTTGTTTGAAAAATCCAGCAGCTAAGCTCCTCTAAACTCAGCGACAATTTTGTGGTACATACTATGTGTGTGTGTGTGTGTGTTGAATAAGTTTTGTGGGGCAATCAGGATGTATAATTCTGTCTTTCTCTAGCCAGAATTGATTGCAAATTCAATTAGGCCTCTCATGAAAAATTCAGGCACCAACTGGGGGACAGAAGCAAGTTTGCAAAAGATTTTCAAGAGAAGGCCGCCACACACTCGTAGCAGCGCCACTTTTTACGTCAACTTAGAGGGAAACTCTATAATTTACTTTTCCATTGAGAAAAGTACTATCAGTATCCTGTAAATGGGTCCTGTTTTTTCAACTAATTAACAAAGTGCTTCCCGTAACGCGGGTACCGAGTCAATTTAATGTTAAAAATAATAATAATTAACACCTGAATCTCCAGCGGTCCTGAACATGCACAGAGACAGTTTAGTAATCCTCTGAGCTTTCTCTTCAGCGACCTATGCCCTCGCGCTTCTCCGTCCTATCGCGTATCTTTCGACGAAAAGTCAAAATACTCAATAAACATCTAGAAAAGGTCAAGCAAACATTTTGCATACAAAAAACTAGGATAACTGCTTGTAACTTCGTTCGAGAGCAATTAAAAATCTGAGCATATCAATTATCATAGATTTTGATTCTTTCGGCTTAAAAACCCGCTCGGTCTGACCGCATTCACAAAATCTTTTACAAATCGTCTACTTTAATATTTACAAATAATATGCAACAATACATTGGGTGCTAATTAACGCCCGGATATTAAAAAATTTGACACCATCCGAAACTAATACCAACTACCTGAAAGCCAGAAAATCATTCTAGAGGATCTGCATTCAACTTTGGCTACCAAATACTAGTCGAGGATAATGAAATGGGGGAGACTAAGATGTACTGCGACCAAAATTTGGTATGCTATACAATTAATTTTGAATAGATAATTAACGAATAGAGAAAAATCTGTTCAGCTTGCTTATGCAAAACAAAACAAAGAAATATTATTGCTAACATCTTTCGGGTTTATTTTAAATTCGTTTAAAATAATTACCTCAAGTTAAATGGGTTGCCGTTGTCATCGTCACTGCTTTCCAATTACCCACTTTCAGATAAAAAAGATCAATTATGAGTAACAGAATATACCTAAGCTCAAATTTTGAACACAAGATACACATTATCAGAACAATATAGCAGTTTAATTGAATATTGAATTTAAAAATGGTTAAATAGCTCCATAACTTAGGCCCCGAAGCTTCAGATTAGGATGAAAGAAAACAGGCGAAACAGATTTGTTTGAACAAATGAATAAATAAACTTGTTTGAAAAATCCAGCAGCTAAACTCCTCTAAACTCAGCGACAATTTTGTGGTACATACTTTGTGTGTGTGTGTGTTGAATAAGTTTTGTGGGGCAATCAGGATGTATAGTTCTGTCTTTCTCTAACCAGAATTGATTGCAAATTCAATTAGGCCTCTCATGAAAAATTCAGGCACCAACTGGGGGACAGAAGCAAGTTTGCAAAAGATTTTCAAGAGAAGGCCGCCACACACGCGTAGCAGCGCCACTTTTTACGTCAACTTAGAGGGAAACTCTATAATTTACTTTTCCATTGAGAAAATGGGGGAGAATAGAATACAACTCCTCGTCTCGTTTTTAATGCATATTTCGGAGAAATAAAAAGCCCGTACACGATTTCCCCTGAATCTAGTCCGCATAGCTTAGTTCCAACTTAATGCTCTTCTGAACAATAGAAGACATAATCTATTTAGACACAATTCGAACTGATGAACTAGATTAACAATTTCATTCATAAGCAACAAAAATGGCAACCTATCAAAACTACAAGTACGTCTGACCTCAAAACAGTCGCCTATTGAGTTGATTAATTAAATATTGATACTTAAAACTCATGCATGACACGTAGAAAACCTCGTCTCTTGAACACCATGCAGCAGCTGTGAACGCCATGCAATAAAACTTAATTGGAATATAAACGCCTAGAATTGGTCAAATTTTTCTTACTGAAGCCGAGTTCTGTGTAAACTAAAAAGCCTTTCGAGTAAAAAAAAATAGTTTAGGAGCTACAGATTCCTCTTACAGAGCCGGCGCTTATTAAGAACATAGCTGGCAGATTGCCAGAAAATAGCCGCAATAGATTCGTAGATCGGCAGTCTAAAAAAAGCAGTAAAAAAAAGACAGACCAAAAAAATTCGTCTTTTCATTGAGGGCTGATCTGTTATATTTTGATTAAAAATCTGTATAAGTTATTGCTGCCTCTATTAGCTGATCTCAAATAAGCTTCATTTAGAGTGACACACACCCATTTGACCTTATCTCTTTGAATTAAAGTAAATAAAAGTCAATTTCAAATTGAGGAAGTCATTTTTGAGAGTGAGGTAAGTCAAGTGTGACCAAAAATTTAATCACGCGCATAAACAAAAAAACTCGCTCCACTAAGAGCAAAAAATGACGTCACACATGCAATTCAGTTGAAATTGCATGAACGAATGAACATAAAGTGGCTGTGACGTCATATGGTCGTAACAAAAATCATGACGACGAAATAAAAAAAAACCAAGAGAAGGCCAATAATAGCCCCAGCTATCGCTGTGCGGCTATTAAAAAAGTATATCATAATTAAACATACCCGGCAGATTGCCGGAAAATAGCCGCGGTTGATTCCAATAAGCATGATTGGGATTGAACGAATAGATTATATTGAAAAAAAAAGATTTTTGTACAAAAATATTTTTTAAGTCCAATTTATTTTGATGGCATTTCGTAGTTGAACATACTTCTGTTTCTTAGAGAGAGGCTACAGGGGCTACTATCAACACCAATAAGCATTAGAAGTGGTAACTAATACCTATAGGAACGACGTTCAAATAGCGGGCATCTAAAATTGGGCTTTATGGGCTTATCCCGTTTCTATTTCTGACTTCAATTTTTTATACCGACTCTGTTCATTTTGAATTGCTTTGCTTAGCAACTGATGTTCAAATTCACTTTTACAAGAATGAGAGAAGAGAGAAACTAGCCACAATATAAGAAACAATTAATTTCGTTATTGTGATACAAATCGACAATAAGCGAGGACAGATAACGAGATCACTCGGATCTGCTATTTCAGTCTGCCACTAGGACATCCCCATGGACACTACACAATTCATTTAAGAAATTAGATGCTAAATGGACATTTCCAGGTATTCGCATTTTAGAACGGTCAAATAGAAAGGTAATAATCGATCATGGTAAAACATTCATTACGACTTTTAAATCATCTTTCAAAAAACAAAAAAACTTCGACGCGCCCACTCAAAAAACAACAGTGAAAAATTCCTCGACAAAACCTAGTAGCAACGCTTTCAACTATTCAGAGCAATTTGAATACTTTGTTGTTCATCGACAAGAATCTGCATTTGAAAAGTCTTCTCAAAATTTTTAAAACATACCCGGCAGATTGCCGGAAAATAGCCGCCGTTGATTCCAATAAGCATGATTGGGCTTGAAAGAATAGAAGATATTGAAAAAAAAAGATTTTTGTACAAAAAAATTTTTTAAGTCCGAATTATTTTGATGGCAATTCGTAGTTGAACATACTTCTGTTTCTTAGAGAGAGGCTACAGGGGCTACTATCAACAATAAGCATAAGAGATGGTAACGAAGACTTATAGGAACGACGTTCAAATAGTGGGCATCTAAAATTGGGCTATATGGGTTTACCCCGTTTCTACTTCTGTTTCTACTTCAATTTTTTATACTGACTCTGTTCATTTTGAATTGCTTTGCTGAGCAACTGATGTTCAAAATCACTTTTAGCAGAATGAGAGAAGAGAGAAACTAGCCTAGAAAAGTCAAAAAGATATCAAGCAAAATGTTGAAAAAGCGGCAAAATGAGGTAAAGCGAAACATTTTTTTCGACGAAATAAAAAAAAATTGGAGCGCTATAATAGCCGGCTGAGAAGATGAGGACGGCAATTAAAAATAGGAGCGCTATAAAAGCCGGCTGAGAAGATGAGGGCGGCTATTAAAAAGTCAATTCCAGAGTGAGGAAGTCATTTTTGAGAGTGAGGTAAATCACATGTGACCAAAAATTTAATCATGCGAATGAACAAAAGAACTCGCTCCAATAACAATGAAAATTGACGTCACACGCGCAATTCAGTTGAAATCGCATGAACGAATGAACAAAAAGCAGATTTGAAGTGGTTGTGACGTCATATGGTCGTAACAAAAATCTTGACGACGAAATAAAAAAAACAAAGAGAAGAACAATAATAGCCCCAAATATCGCGGTGCAGCTATTAATCAATTAAGGGGCTCCAAATAACGTCATTAGAGGTTCTTATTTACAACTACAGCGACTACACGAATTGAAAGTGAAGAAAACTTAAATAATTTGGGCACTTTTCATTGGACTTTTAGTAATGAACTACCGAAAATTGAGTTCAGCTGCTGACACTTGTATTTGACAAAAAAATCAAATCACGCAAAACGAAGCAGTTAAGGGCACAATAGTCAGTCGACAAGTCAGATTCGTCAAACAAAAATTTTGCATAAAAATACCAATATGTTTACAATAATTGGTTCCAACTTAAAGTGCACACTAATTTGATCTATTTTTGTATTTAGACAAACTCCTGGTACCTAATGAGAGGATACAGAGGCTAGTATCAGTACCAATAAGCATTAGAGATGGTAGCTAAAACTTATCAGAAAAAAGGGTAAGCAGAGTGTGCCTAAAATTGGGCTGAATGGGTTTATCCCGTTTCTTATTTTGATTCCGTGTTTTGATACTGATTCTGCTCAATTAAGTCTGCTCAAATTAGATTGGTTTACTGAGAAATTGCTTCTAAAAAAATTCCTTAGTAAATTTTAAAAAAATATATCAAACCCTCAAAATTTTTCATACAAAAGACACGCGGTTGTTTTCTTTTGCGAGAGCAACTAACAAGATGAGAATCTCTATATACATAAACTTCATTCCCATGAATTTTGCGTGTTTGAGTCTTTCTCATAAGGCTTTCATTCTACCCGGCAGATTGCCGAAAAAATAGCCAGAATTGACTCCATAACCCCGATGTTTATGATTCCCATTACACCGTGTTTCTTAATGAGGGGGCACAGCGGCTAGTATCAATACCAATAAGCATTCAAGATGTTAACTAAGACTTATGAGAACAAAGTTCACGTAGCAGGCATTTAAAATTGGGCTTTATGATTTTCTATTCTTGATTTCGTTTTTATGACTCTGTTCATTTTAGACTGATTCGCTGAGCAACTGGTTTTTAAAAGCCCTTTGAGCAGAATGAGCGAAGAATAAAACTATCCTAGAGAAGCCAAAAAGAATTCACACAAAATGTTGAACACCCAGTAAAGCGAAACAAATTTTATTCGACATAAATATAGCTTAATTGAAGGGACATTGTGAGAGCACGGCGGGGGGGGGGGGTACGTAGGGTTGGAGAGCACTGGGTTTGGGTTACGGGTGTAACGATGTGCAGGTGTGGGAATTGTGGGGGGGGGGGGGGCTGAAGTAAAGGCGAGGGCAGTGGGGGGGGGGGGGGTAACCTCTAAAAGCCAACCATTACACCATTATAATGAACAGTTCGTTGAATCGCATACTTAGAGACCAGTAGGCCAAAAGACTTGAAGAGAACTTAATGCACTCAGGGCGTCACCTGTTTTTCCCGTTTTGAGGACGAAAAGTCAAAAAGGTCCGACGGAAAAAATTGTATATGACCGCAGCCTTAATATAATTGCTAAAAACATCGTTTGAGAGCAATTAAAATTGCATTTAAAAACCAAAAAGCAACAATTAAAGAGCAAAAATTTTTATGGTAACAAAGATGAGATGAAGATAGCTAATGGACGTTTAAAAAATTGCAGGTAAACTTCAGAATAGCGCATTTCACGAATTAAATAGCGAACTGAACAGCGTTTTGATTCATCAAATTACCCAAACTTTTATTTCTCGAAGCTGGCTAGACGAATTTTATGTTGAATTGAGTTAGATTCAAACAGGACATACAACGTGAAAGAAAAACATGACAACTTTCAAAACAACGTAAGAGGTCTTGAAATGAGAACACACTACTGGTAAAGAATAAAGACATGACACTCTTCTAAACCTGCCTATATATCACTTACTGAGTTAGACATAGAAGATTGATTGGTGAGGTCATGCAAACTCATCTCCGCCTGAAACAACGGTAGGCCAATTAACCCACAGCAATGCTTTCAGTCCATTTAGTCCATCTATACAGCAAATGAATTATTCCGCAATATCGCAACAATTTTTACTCATTTTCCGCCAAAGTACTCAACGTTTGTGGTTATTCAATCTGTTATCAATGCATGCGAGCTCTTCCATTGAGCATGAAATTTTCATCACAGGAATCGGAGAAGCAAAATGAAAGCATTATCGAAATATTGACTGGTTAATATTCAATGCATTAAATATATATCAAACTCAGAGGCAATATATTGGCCCCTTGAATGCAATCGTTAATACACTATGAATAGCAGTTAATAAAAAATCATCCTTTCCAGATCAGTCAGGTAACTGGCGACGCCAGAAAAGGGCCAATGGAACCAATGGAAAAAATTTCGATTTTCGGTATTTATCTTCTCAAAAAGTGCCAAACACTGCTCCAATTAGATATGGCTAAAAATTGTTCTGTATTGCGCTTATTTGTTCAAACACAAATTAACTTAATATAACCATGACAAATCATTGTAGATATGGGGGTCAAACTCTAAGTACAGCCCTTAATTTGTTTCTTCCTAAGTTTCGGTGAATCGTATACTTCGAGACTATTAAGGCATACGGGCCTAAAGAGAACTACTCAGCAAGTAAGGCCTTCCAAGCTTTATCTGTTTATACCGTTTTTGACGAAGTCAGTCGCAAAAAACCATCAGACGAAAAGTTGGTAGCACGAAAAATCGCATAAATTGGCAGCACGAGAAATCGCAGCAGGACTAATATAATTGCTACAAACTTCGCTTGAGAGCAATTAAACATAGCCGGCAGATTGCCAAAAAATAGCCGCGATAGACGCTTGTGGCGTTAGATGAATTGAAACAACTATAGAAAAAAATAGACAGATCGACCACCAGTCCTTTACTAGACCACTAAACTTTTTGAGTTAGCTTCGGACTGTCATTTTTATGAGACACAAGCTCTATAAGGAGAAAGCCCTAATAGGGATTTTCAAAATTAGGATATTTTCCGTTTGTGCCCCCTCAGTTTAGTGGGCGCATATTATTTGCACCCCCCAGATGCACGTGCAATATTTTGGGGGGGGGGCATAAACGGAAAAGAGCCCAAAATTATTAGTCGAAATCAAAAACTCAAGACTCTAATATTCAAGAAATAGGGCATATAATTGGCACTACTTAGATGCACACTATTAACCTTTAATAAGTAAATGTTCATAAAACTTAAAGTTTCATAAGTGAGCTAAGAAGTCATTTTTTTAAGTGAGGTAAGTCATTGAAAAAGTCAATTCCAAGAAGTCACGGTAAGACGAAACAAAAATCTGTTAGACGAAGTAGAAAACATAGCAGGACAAGTCCTGACGTACAATTCAAAGAATTTTCATTGACTAAACAAAAAACTTTACCTAGAAAGGACTATGAATGGATTGGGGAAAAAATCCGATCCAAAAAATCGAAAAAACAGAAAAAATCAAAGCGAAATTGCCGCATGTGAACAAAAAAACCAATAGCGAGAAAGCGAATTTTTGTTCAAACACCGTTTTCTCACTCTACTTTAAATTTAGAGCGAAAAAACTTCACGCCACAAAACCACTCGCTTTTTCGCTCCATTTCCTGTTTCAGCGTGACCAAAATCACTACTCCAATTTCCAATTTGACTTCAAAAATCATGAAAATGTGTGAACAGATATTTAAAAAAAAGACAGCACCCCAATACAATTCAAATTCTTTGAATTGTAAAAAACTTTGGAGCGCTATAATAGCCGCCTAGAATTGAGGACGCGGCTATTAATAACAAATTTTGATAAGACAAGATTGCTTTTGTCAATTTTTGTCTGTTCTCTTCGTCAGCAGCTAGCCACGGTTTAGTGACTTCAGGCGCTACCTCTTTATCCCAGTTCTAAAGGCGAAAGTCACATGGGTGAAACGAAAAATCGGCCAAGCGAAAAATTGCATAAAAGAGACAAACAGGATTAATATGATCGATACAAATTGCTTTTGAGAGCAATTAACAATAATTTCTCAAAAATGCCTGTTAGATCATTTATGATAAAAACATTAATAAGGATCAGAGATGATGACATTACGCACCATAACAGCAGCTGAAGTGCGGAATCAACACACACAGAGAGAGAGAGAGAGAGAGAGATAAAACGTGAAAGAGAAAAAGAAGGAAAGGAACCCTAACCAACAGAGAGAAAGAGAGACAGCAATATCTTCCATGATTGGATTCGATTGTATGATAAAAACTTTTCACTGAAATTTATTGTTAATGAGGATCAGAGATGATGAGGATCAGCTGATATGCGGCATAAACAGAGAGAGAGAGAGAGAGAGAGAGAGAGAGAGAGAGAGAGAGAGAGAGAAAGAGAGACAGTGTGAGAGAGAGAGAGAGAGAGAGAGAGAAAGAGAGACAGTGAGAGAGAGAGAGATAAAACGTGAAGAAGAAACAGATAACCGACATAGAGAACATGAGAGATAGAAATATTTTCCATGATGGGATTCAACTCTGCAAATTCTAGTTTTCTAGCCTTGTTAATCAATAAATAATGGAAAAAAAACTGAACAAGGCAAAATTTAAAAAAAAAACGTATTCAACTTCGCAAAGAAAAAAGTTAAAAACCATTTTTGTCTCGAAAGTTCTGTCAAGTAACCCATCTCAGATATTTGAAAAGTTTCGTCGGCCAGTAATGGTCGTTAAACTCAAAAGGACAAAAAATATTGAAAAACTGCAAACTTCAACAAAATCTTGCTAAAATTCACGAATTTAATATCTTTGGAACCATTTCCTTGTCTCAAGAGACTATCCGCAATCCCTGTTTCAAGCCTGAAATAGTTTCACAGGCTCATAAAGATCGATACACTTGGAACATACAAATTTTCCAAAAATTTCAAAAGTTTAAATTTATCCAAAAATTACTAAAACTTGATTCCAAAAAAAACGTTTATAACCATCTCATTAACTCTAGAAACTATTTTAAAACCTTGGACGAGGTCCCAGGGCCTCCAGTGCCTGAAGAAAATCAAAAACATGAAAAAATGAACAAATATTTTAAAAAATTGCTTAAATTCGTGATATTAAAATCTTGAACATTCAATTACATCTTTAAAAAATCCAGTAACATATTATCAAACCCTAGATGAAGTTCTGTGGCCCTTGAGGCTAGAGAAACCTATGAAAAGAAAAAATTCAAAAAATAAAAAAAATGCTAGTTTTATAAAAAAAAATTGCTAAAAATTGTGATATTAAAAAGTTGAAAATTAATCCATGACCAACAAAAAATTTCCAGTAACTTAATAACAAACACTAACGGAGGTTTTCTGACCCTTGAGGTTCAAAAAAAACTGAATAACGAATATAAATGTCAAAAAATTGAAAAATAAATTGGAAAAAAATTGTCAAAAATATGCTAAAATTCGTGATGTTAAAATCTTGCAATACATTCCTTTTAATCTAGAAAATATAAAATAAATTATACACCGGGGCAGGTGGGGGGAAAACTGGGATGAGGGCAACAGCACAGTGGGGGGGGAATAGTGGGGAATAGTGGGGGGGCGACAGTGGGGGTAACTTCAACCTCTAAGAACGGCCCTTCACACCATAAGTATAAGTATAAGTCTCCAAAACAGTTTGTGCTGAAACAGAGCTGAAAGGCTCTAAGAGCACTTAATGTCCACTGGGCGCTAACTGTTTATCCCGTTTTTGAGGACGAAAAGTCAAAAGCGTCAGACGAAAAATCGGTCAAGCGAAAAATTGCATAAAAAAAGACCGACAGGACTAATATAATTGCTACAAATTTCATTTCAGAGCAATTAAACAATACTCTATTCATTTCGAGAAATACTGTCCCATCAAACTATCATGTTGTTTTTCTACCAATGCAATCAACAGAACGAACCTAACGCACGAATTTCACAACACAATTTATTGTAAAAAATGATAATTGAGGAGAGCAAAAAATAAAAAATGGACAAATGAACAAAAATCAACAACATATAACTAATTCACATCAAATAAAAATATCATTAACTTAACAGCAATTAACTGCCACAACAAAGAAATTCAGAATAGATATTTAGAAACAACGCAAAAACAGCTGAAAAGTCTCTAAAATGGCAAAAGTGCATCCGAAAATCTAATAGTTGCCGATAATGGTCACAAAAATTCAAGCACACATTAACCTCAAACATTTCGTGAGAACAACCATTCATGCCAAACGAGCTGAGGTTCTAAGAAATTGCTTAGAAGAAGCCGCACGTGAACAGAAAAAATCCGATCTCAAAACAATGAAAAAAAACAACCCTTAATTCTCTCTCTCTCTCTCTCTCTCTCTCTCTCTCTCTCTCTCTCTCTCTCTGCATTTTAATGTAGTGTTCAGCAGAACAAACTAAACACTAGTTTTTACGTGCACAAAATGTAAAAGATAAGAAACGAGGAATAAACCTTGCACTCCATCCAAACCACTTTCCTAAATAGCAACTGAAAATCTTCCAAATTCTATTACAAACATACCCGGCAGATTGCCGGAAAATAGCCGCCGTTGATTACCATAACCAAGATAGGGATTGAGAGAAGAAAACAAAATAGTGAAAAAAAGATTTTTGTACAAACAATTTTAAAGTGCGAACTATTTTGATATAATTTTGGAGGTGAACATACTCCTGTTTAGTAATGAGACTACACAGGGGCTAGTATCAACATCAATAAGCATAAGAGACGGTAACTAAGAACAAAGTTTGAGTAATGGCATCTAAAACCGGGCTTTATGGGTTTATCTTGTTTCTATTTCTGATTTTGTTGTTTGATGCAGTCTAATTTGGACTCTGTTCTTTATTTAAGGTAAGTTTTAATTATAAACTACATCATGTGAGAAAGATTAGAATGATAGAAGAGTGAAACTAGTCGAGATCAGTCGAAAAGATTTCACGCAAAATGTTGAAAAAGCTGTAAACTAAGGTAAAGCGAAAAATTTTTTGTTTGACGGAGTAAAAAAAACATAGGACAAGTCCTGACGTACAATTCAAACAATTTTCATTGGCTAAACAAAAAACTAGACCTATAACGGGCTATGAGTGAATTGGGAAAACCATTTCCAAAAAAAATTAGATCAAAAAAATTAAGAAAACAAAAAAACCAATAGCTAGCAAAGGAAATTTGCTTCAAACAAAACACAAGACCTAGAATGAACTATGAATGGATTGGGATGAACATTTTCAAATATCCGATTCCAAAAAAATCGGAAAAAAAACAGTAAACATCAAAGTGAAATATCCGCATGTGAACAAAAGACGAGTTTTTGTTCCCTTCTTACTCAACTTTACTCTACCCTTCTTACTCTACTGTAAAATGGAGCAAAAAATTTCACTCTGCAAAACCACTCGCTTTTTTCGCTCCACTTACTCTTTCGCCGTGACCAAACTCACTACTCCAATGTGATTTCAAAAATCACGAAAATGTGTGAAAAGATCTTAAAAAAAGACAGCGCCCCAATACAATTCAAATTCTTTGAATTGTAACAATAGGAGCGCTATAATAGCCGGCTGTGAAGCTGAGGTTGCTAATAATAAGAGTCAAAATAGGTGTGTAAAAAAGGAACAATTCGTTGCCATCAATTTTTTACATAGCCTATTTAAATTCTGGTACTGTGAAAAACTTCAATTTTCTATATTTTTCCAACTGTTTTCGATTAAATTCGACGTCACGAAAATCAATTGCTCAAGTTTGCCTGCAGATTACAAAGTCCATTCCGTGTTAGTTTTGGCTCAATTTTCATCTTAAGTTTATTTGATTAGAGAGAACCATAGATCATTGCAAAAAAAACTCAATGGTAAACATTTATTGTGAAAGTAAAATCGTTTAATCAAAGTTTACATAAGAAGACCAACAAGACTACAT
The DNA here is from genome assembly GCF_964194025.1 of Convolutriloba macropyga. Lineage (NCBI taxonomy): Eukaryota > Metazoa > Xenacoelomorpha > Acoela > Convolutidae > Convolutriloba > Convolutriloba macropyga. Next base: position 47,255,510 of record NC_134474.1, on the reverse strand, counting down.
TAATTACTTTCAACTTTCCTCGAAAGCAATTAAAGAGCGTAATAGAGTCACTTAGTGATCTCTTCGCCGTTTGATCAAAACGCCCAAACAAAGATTCTGCCCAGAATTTTTTTGTCGAATACCATTAAATTCAATCAAGTACATAAACATTATAACAGAATAGTTCGAAGAACAGTTAAGCATTCATTTAATTATGTTAAATTCTCAAACTCCAGACAAAAGACATGCAAGGCCGTGCAAACAGACAAGACCATGCAAATATCAAATTTACGGCGACATTGACGAAGTCGACCGATGATAAGAATTGCCTAAAGTCTCGAATTACTTTACATGAGGATAAAAGCTGTCATGAAAGCCTTCTTCCACCAGATCAAGCCAAATCAACAAATGAAAGGAGCAACGATTAACAAAATCATCTAGTTATTCTCACTTTTGAAAAGAATTATTAGGTTTCGTGAACTAGATTAAGTTTAAACTCTTTCAGCATATTTGAGACGGTATATTATACATTGCATCATTGTTACCTTGGTGGAAATTCAAAGAAGCCATCCTAACAACAGGATAGACGAAAAGAAAAAGGCCAACGTTAAAGCTAATGGCTAGCTTTTATCGATAGTGGATAACTCGTGTCATGTCATCCTGTCTGAGGGAAGTCTTAATTCGTTTTAAATACCTTACCACACCGAAGAAAAGTTCTTAATCTCAACCTTAATTTATTATTATTAAATGTTTTTAACGAATAATTTACATTTAATAAGCGAACTCTGTGCTGTTTTATTGAAAAAGTCCATTTTTCAACTTCATTTGTCAATATTTTTGTAGTTATACATAGGAGTTGACTTAGTTCACAGACTACCCTTTTAGGTGAGTGTTTTCTTTCAATTGCCGCTTCAATTTATAAACAGCAATAATCCGGCAGATAAAGTGAGCGACTGACCTTTCTGTTGGAGTAGTGTTGGCTGTACATAGCTTGTATCTGAGGACTGTTGGCCAGCTTGGCAGTCAGAGGAGACCTCTTGTGACCTCCGCCGACACCGGAGCCTGAAACAATAGCAATCACATTTTCTGATAACATGAAAGTATAAATCTTCGGTACAGTCTTTCAGCTGTTTTAAGTAAACTGTCAAATGAAGAGTGGGCTGAAAATGCTTGCTAAGGTGTAACGCAATACCAAAACCAATTTCCATAAAAAATTTGATCGAAGTATAGCAAATTTTGATAATTTAGATAATTTCTATGGAGAATTCCGTTTCATTCTAGGTAGTTCAGTAATATATTGTGCATTTTACTATATTGTCTACTTCCATAGCAGCCAGATTGCCGGAAAATAACCAACATTTACGCGCTTGATGCACATCGGGCTTGAAACAGGAAAAAAAGAGATAAATTGACCGAATTTTTTTCCGTTTTTTTTTCAAAATCAAAAAGTGTTCGAATTTGGCATGAAGTTTCAGTTGGATTCTAAAACTATACTTAATTCAGCTGCTAAAATGAAAGCTAATAAGCTTAATACCAATGGTCAGCTAGCAAACACTAATGAACTTTGATAACCTAATTCTCAATGACTTAATGACCGGGCTCTTTCGGTTTATCCCGTCCCTTTTGACTTGGACAGTATTCACCAAATTGCATAATTGAATGCGTCAAAGAGATGAAATTCCGTTCAGTTGAAACAGTGAGTGAAGTCAGAAGTCAAAGGTGAAAATCGTGACTTATGTAAAACGAAAAACGTGATCAAAAGTTGAAGCGAATTTTAGAAACATAGCAGGACAAGTCCTGACGTATAACTGAAAGAGTTTTCATTGACTAAATAAAAAATTGCCCCAGAACGGACTATGAGTGAATTGGGAAAACCATCTCCAAAAAATCATATCAACAAAAGTTAAAAAAACAAAATCAATGTCAAAATGCCGCATGTGAACAAAAAACCATTAGCGAGAAACAGAAATTTGGTTCAAACAAAAATCTAGGCCTGGATTGAACTATGAATGGATTGGGAAAACCATTTAATAAAAATTACGATCCAAAAAAATTAAAAAAGTAAAAATCAAAGTGAAACTGCCGCATGTGAACAAAAAACGAGAAGGCGAATTTCTGTCCATACACCGTTTTCTCGCCCAACTTTAAAATTAGAGCGAAAAAAAATTATGTCACAAAACCACTCGCATTTTCGCTCAACTTCCTGTTTCGGTGTGTCCAAAATCACTACGCCAATTTGACTTCAAAAATCAAGAATATGTGTGAAGAGATCTTTAAAAAAGACAGCGCACCAAAACAATTCAAATTCTTTGAATTGTAAAAAACCAAGAGAAGGCCAATAATAGCCCCAGCTATCGCTGTGCGGCCATTAAAACCAATACTCCTTCGAGTCGTAAAAAACCAAGAGCACCGCAATATAGCTCCGTTCAGCTCACAACTTCGCAGCTATAAAACACCCTACTACTCACGTATTGTTAATTTTCTCGGGAGCACATAAATAAGAGCTGTTGAGAGGCTGAGGGCGGCTATTAAAAAAATTGCAACAATATTTTAAGCTCTGAATTTTGAATTATTTAGCGAAAACCTTAAATTTAAGGAACAGAAATTTTTATGCAAGCTGGTACTGCCATTTTGGAATTTCTACACAAATTGTAAAGATTCATTGTTTGATTGAATGAGAGTGATGCAAAATAGCTTCTACTATCTTTCGGATTCACTAAATTGTATTTTGGATAGAGTAAATAGTGTTGTGAATAATCAACACCAAGTCACACCCAATTCTTTGTAAAAATGCAAATTTAACCATATTGTCGGCTTTTTGCTCTTTTCGAGGTCGAGTGCGTTGGGACACGGGTGGAAAGTGTATATTGTGATGCGCTGTTGGTGAAGGGGTGGAGTGGGGAGAGGTGAGCCAAACAGGCTGAACATCCGAAAATTAGTATAAAAAGGATTAGCAAAAAAACAGCAGCAAATAGCCGCATTAGCTTTGTAGATTTCAAGTATCAAAAAGATAGTAAGAAAAACAAACAACAAATTTGTTCGCTTCATTGAATGCTGAGATGTTATATTTCGACTGGGAATTTGTATAGCTTAATGGTGCTTCTATCAGCTGCTCTCAAACAATCTTCACACACTTACTTGAATTTCCTGACCTTCTTTCCTTGAATTAAAGTAAAGTGAAGTCTATTTGAAGGAAAAGTCGTTTTTGAGAAGGAGATTTGACTAAAAAGAATTGACTAAAAACTATGTGCTCTAAAAATTATTTGACTAAAACTGAACTGAAGAGTACTAAAGAGAACACTTAACATTTTGTTTTGGCGTCACAGTATATACGAATTACGACAAAAATAAGATATACTTCTCTCTTGTTGCAGATAGCAGACAAAATGAATTCAAACTCTTGCAATAATTAAATAATCTTGAGAATTCATGGAACAGAACCATGCTGGAGAGATAAAAACAACAAAATTCGCAAAAAAAAACAAATACCAGTCAAAAGTTATGCAAGTAATTCCAACAGAAGTGCTACATTATATATGAAATCAATTGCAAAGCAACTTAAAATAGTGCCAAACAAATAAATCTAAAAACGATTCGAAAATTTATTTTTCCCATACTTTTTTGTTTTAAAATCAATAAAAATAACAATATTTTGTGAAAATAATGACTAGAATGAGAACACATAATCACTGGGGATGATAAGACAATGCAACAATCCTGTGAGAATCAATGACAAAAAAAGAAAAAGGCAAAAACTAGCGAATTCCGAATATATCTTTGAAAGTAATTGGCGTCAAAGTAGAGAACCACATAACTAGATACCAACAACCTTAACCACGGCACATCATAAAACTCTAAAAATCATGAAAACCATTTTAGCAGTTCTAATCGCGGAGGAAGTGACAATTTCGAAATCAATCGGTATCTCAATCAATTAAAACCGAATGTAAAGCTGAAAGTTGGAGCCAGAAAGTGATCAAAATTACGCCGCACTAGAAGGCCAATTGGGAATACTATTTTTCATATTAAGCGATAAACCCGCAAGAAATAGAAAAAAACATGCGAGACTAAAAAACACTTCTATTTAATGAAAAGGAAGTGTCCAAATCATAATAACGACTGCCAAGAACTCAAGCCGCTATTTATATTTGTTCTTACAAACCGAAGAAACCTGCCATAAATGAGACTAAATGATAAGACAAGAATACAACGAAATTTCGCAAAAATTCGCTAATACGTTTTAAACCTAAACCAGAACTAAAAAAGTAACGGGAAGCAACAACTATGGAAAAAATTACCTCTTTTAACTAAATACTCATAAGCAACTGATGAGACCTGTCACTAAGAGACTAGGAGATAAGACAAAATGGAGAACAAAATCTCCAAAAGCTCAAAAATCCAACTCTATATTTACAACACATCAGTGTGAAAGTCATAGAAAGCATTAGCTTTTGAACAAAAAAATTAACTCGAACAATTTAACATCCATAAAAACCTATAAGAACTGACCTTTGAAACTGACCTTTGACAAAAATACACCAAACAGTGATCAACTCAAAAAGACAAAAATAATTCTTAAGGTGTCAAAATCATAAAAACATGACGTATAACTGAAAGAGTTTTCATTGACTAAATAAAAAATTGCCCCAGAACGGACTATGAGTGAATTGGGAAAACCATCTCCAAAAAATCATATCAACAAAAGTTAAAAAACAAAATTAATGTCAAAATGCCGCATGTGAACAAAAAAACATTAGCGAGAAACAGAAATTTGGTTCAAACAAATATCTCGGCCTGGATTGAACTATGAACGGATTGGGAAAACCATTTAATAAAAATTACGATCCAAAAAAAATAAAAAAGTAAAAATCAAAGTGAAACTGCCGCATGTGAACAAAAAACGAGAAGGCGAATTTCTGTCCATACACCGTTTTCTCGCCCAACTTTAAAATTAGAGCGAAAAAATTCATGTCACAAAACCAATCGCATTTTCGCTCAGCTTCCTGTTTCGGTGTGTCCAAAATCACTACGCCAATTTGACTTCAAAAATCATGAAAATGTGTGAAGAGATCTTTAAAAACGACAGCGCACCAATACAATTCAAATTCTATGAATTGTAAAAAACCAAGAGAAGGCCAATAATAGCCCCAGCTATCGCTGTGCGGCTATTGAAAACCAATACACCTTCGAGTCGTAAAAAACCAAGAGCACCGCAATATAGCTCCGTTCAGCTCACAACTTCGCAGCTATAAAACACCCTACTACTCACGTATTGTTACATTTCTAGGGAGCACATAAACAAGAGCTGTTGAGAGGCTGAGGGCGGCTATTAAAAATATTGCAACAATATTTTAAGCTCTGAATTTTGATTTATTTAGCGGAGAAAACCTTAAATTTAAGGAACAGAAATTTTTATGCAAGCTGGTACTGCCATTTTGGAATTTCTACACAAATTGTAAAGATTCATGGTTTGATTGAATGAGAGTGATGCAAAATAGCTTCTACTATCTTTCGGATTCACTAAACTGTATTTTGGATAGAGTAAAAAGTGTTGTGAATAATCAACACCAAGTCACACCCAATTCTTTGTAAAAATGCAAATTTAACCATATTATCGGCTTTTTGCTCTTTTCGAGGTCGAGTGCGTTGGGACACGGGTGAAAAGTGTATATTGTGATGGGCTGTTGGTGAAGGGATGGAGTGGGGAGAGGTGAGGCAAACAGGCTAAACATCCGAAAATTAGTATAAAAAGGATTAGCAAAAAAACAGCAGCAAAAAGCCGCATTAGCTTTGTAGATTTCAAGTATCAAAAAGATAGTAAGAAAAACAAACAACAAATTTGTTCGCTTCATTGAATGCTGAGATGTTATATTTTGACTGGGAATTCGTATAACTTAATGCTGCTTCTATCAGCTGCTCTTAAACAATCTTCACACACTTACTTGAATTTCCTGACCTTCTTTTCTTGAATTAAAGTAAAGAGAAGTCTATTTGAAGGAAAAGTCGTTTTTGAGAGCGAGATTTGACTAAAAAGATTTGACTAAAAATTGGAAAATAATAGCTTTTCACGAGAAAGATCTGAGAATTGAAAACATTGAAACAAGCTAAGACAATTATGACATCATTTGGAGAGCATAAAGAGTAACTCAAAAATTTAAACATAAAGACAAGTTCGACAGAAGAAACTCATTGTGATATCTTGATACCGCAAACCTTCGTATTACTATAAAATGATCTGCTAAAGTTGCAAATCGGCCAATATTCTTGCGATGCAAAATAGATAGGCAAAAAAAACTAACGGGCTACAAACTGTCAAAAAATAACAAACGATAGTTTGTCAAAATATTTCGAGCTCAGCAATTAACTCTGCCCAAAGGACACAGTGGGAAGGCATTAGGCATCTATCATTCTTAGAAACCGAATTGAAATCCTCAAAAAGGAAACTGAACTGAAGAGTACTAAAGAAAACACTTAACATTTTGTTTTGGCGTCACAGTATATACGAATTACGACAAAAATAAGATATACTTCTCTCTTGTTGCAAATAGCAGACAAAATGAATTCAAACTCTTGCAATAAATAAATAATCTTGAAAACTCAAGGAACAGAACCAAGCTGGAGAGATAAAAACAACAAAATTCGCAAAAAAAACAAATATCAGTCAAAAGTTAAGCAAGTAATTCCAACAAAAGTGCTACATTATATATGAAATCAATTGCAAAGCAACTAAAAATAGTGCCAAACAAATAAATCTAAAAACAATTCGAAAATTTGTTTTTCCCATACTTTTTTGTTTTAAAATCAATAAAAATAACAATATTTTGTAAAAATAATGACTAGAATGAGAACACATAATCACTGGGGATGATAAGACAATGCAACAATCCTGTGAGAATCAATGACAAAAAAAGAAAAAGGCAAAAACTAGCGAATTCCGAATATATCTTTGAAAGTAATTGGCGTCAAAGTAGAGAACCACATAACTAGATACCAACAACCTTAACCACGGCACATCATAAAACTCTAAAAATCATGAAAACCATTTTAGCAGTTCTAATCGCGGAGGAAGTGACAATTTCGAAATCAATCGGTATCTCAATCAATTAAAACCGAATGTAAAGCTGAAAGTTGGAGCCAGAAAGTGATCAAAATTACGCCGCACTAGAAGGCCAATTGGAAATACTATTTTTTATATTAAGCGATAAACCCGCAAGAAATAGAAAACATGCGAGACTAAAAAACACTTCTATTTAATGAAAAGGAAGTGTCCAAATCATAATAACGACTGCCAAGAACTCAAGCCGCTATTTACATTTGTTCTTACAAACCGAAGAAACCTGCCATAAATGAGACTAAATGATAAGACAAGAATACAACGAAATTTCGCAAAAATTCGCTAATACGTTTTAAACATAAACCAGAACTAAAAAAGTAACGGGAAGCAACAACTATGGAAAAAATTACCTCTTTTAACTAAATACTCATAAGCAACTGATGAGACCTGTCACTAAGAGACTAGGAGATAAGACAAAATGGAGAACAAAATCTCCAAAAGCTCAAAAATCCAACTCTATATTTACAACACATCAGTATGAAAGTCATAGAAAGCATTAGCTTTTAAATAATTAAATCGAATAATTTAACATCCATAAAAACCTATAAGAACTGACCTTTGAAATTAAGCGAGAAGACAACAAAAATACACCAAACAGTGGTCAACTCAAAAAGACAAAAATAATTCTTAAGGTGTCAAAATCATGAAAACAACTAGCTAAAACTACGAGACAAGACAAAATGAAGAACAAAAGCTCCCAAAGCTCAAAACTCCAACAATATTTCTAGAACACATCAGTGTGAAAGTCATAGAAAGCATTAGCTTTGAAATAAAATAATTAGATTGAATAATTTAACATCCACGAATAACCTATAAAAACGGACCTTTGAAAATACACCTTTGAAGACAACAAAAATTACACCAAACACTGGTCAACTCAAAGAGACAAAACTAATTTTATAAGATGTCAAAATCATTAAAACCACTATCTATGAACTCAAATCTTTAATTAGATGCATCTCTGCCTTATGACTAACCAATAAGGAATGTCAAAAAGAATACTAATTGAAATTGATAGGACAACAGCAACAACAAAAAACGGGCAAACATGTGAAAAATAGTGTCATAGTTATAAAAACTTAGCGAACTCAAGCAAATGCAAATAGGCACAATTACAACACAAATTAATCATATTAATAGCATTAAAGAGAAGAAAAACTCAAAACGGACGCCAAAATTGATGCAAATGGAAAAACCCTCTCGAAAGCAGAAAAATTAATCAAACACCAATTTCTCACTCCACTTAACAGGTACCTTTAAAAAAAACACGCTTCAAAACTCGCGTAGAAGGAAGCGCCACAATTCAAATTCTTTGAATTGAACAAAAAGAGCCTAGATAAAAGCCGTTGAGAGGCTGACGGCCTCCATTAAAACCATCAAAGAAATGCAAAAAGCTGAACAAAAAACTCTTTATTTTACTTGTCAATTACGAAAAAAGAGTTCATCTTCTTCCCATAGTTACAGTACTCTTCGACCATCTTTAAACCATTACACATAAAATTCTCATGAAACGTGGACCAGACACTCAAACACACAAAATTTGACCTGATTGTGTCCTTTTTAAACTAATCATACAACATATTTAAGATAAATTTAAACAAACTTTGAGCTTAAGAACCGCACTTAAAATCATGAGATCGTTTTTAAAAAGTTGCCGTCAATCTCTTTCCTTGAGACTAGTAAGGCATAAGGCTGCTCAGCAAATTCATGCTTTACAAGCGCTACTTTTTCATCCTTTTTTTGAGGTAGAAAACTCACAAGGGTCAGACAAGAAATCGGTCGAGCGAAAAATTGCATATGAAAAGACTACAGGACTAAAATATTTGCTAAAAACTTTGTTTGAGAGTAAATAAAAACCTGCTCTGAAAAGCCGCACATGCGCAAAAAAATTCGGTGGCTCAATTTATCCCTCTCTCGAAAGCAACGATATGAACAGAAAACCACTCATTTTGCTCCAATATCTTAATTTCGTTCGGCACACAAACAACTTCGTTCGGCACACAAATTTTTTCGCTGGTTTCATTTCCCGCAACTTCACTCCAATAAAAGACTTCTTCAATACTGCTCATCGAATCGTAAAAAGATCGCACCCATACAATCAAAATACTTTGGATTGTAAAAAGGATTGTAAAAATACTTTGGATTTACGGTTTCATTTCCCGCAACTTCAATCCAATAAAAGACTTCTTCAATCCTGCTCATCGAATCGTAAAAAGATCGCACCCATACAATCAAAATACTTTGGATTGTAAAAAGGATTGTAAAAATATTTTGGAATTACGGTTTCATTTCCCGCAACTTCACTCCAATAGAAGACTTCTTCAATCCTGCTCATCGAATCGTGAAAAGATTGCACCCATGCAATCAAAATACTTTGGATTGTAAAAAGGATTGTAAAAATATTTTGGAATTACGGTTTCATTTCCCGCAACTTCACTCCAATAGAAGACTTCTTCAATCCTGCTCATCGAATCGTGAAAAGATTGCACCCATGCAATCAAAATACTTTGGATTGTAAAAAGGAGAGCGCCTAAATAAAAGCCCTTGAGGCAGACAGCGGCTTTTAAACAGATAAAAATGAAATTCTACGCACCGAAAAAAAAGAAGGAGACTGGTAAACTAAACAACGGAAGAGTAACTTACGGCCCTCATGCTCATAAAACTACTATATATAGTGCAACGCTAAAAATCCAATTGTTCACACCAAACCACTGTCAGACAAAATATGGCACGAAGACATACACAATTAAACAAAATAGCTGAATTTTTTTCGAGAGCAAAATTGAAGTAAAAAAATTAAACAACTTCTACTCAAAACTGCGAAAAAGTATGCGATAATGCTTATATAAAAACATAGCAGGCAAATTGCCGGAAAGTAGCTGGCGTTGACACGCTTGACGAACATTGGGATTGAACAGAAAAAGAAAAAATTAAGAGAAATTGAGAGAATTTTTCTAAGTGATAGATCTTATTTGCTGTGTCAATTCAAATAGATCTTATTTGCTGTGTCAATTCTGCATATTCGGTTAAATTCTAAAATTACACTTAAATCAGCGTCTACACTGTACGCTAATAAGCTTAATACTAAAGTCAGCTAGCAAACTCTCTGATGAACTTTGATAACCTATTCTCAAGGACTTAATGACCGGGCTTTATCGGGTAATCCCGTTTTTTTATTTTTATTGACTTTGACAGCATTCACAACGTTGTGTAAATCAATACGCGAAAGAATTCTAAATCCATTCAATTGAAACAGTGAGTGAGGCAAGACAGAAGTCAAGCGTGAAAATCGTTACTTATGATAAACGAAAAACGTGATCAAAAGTTGAAGCGAATTTTAAAAACATAGCAGGACAAGTCCTGACGTACAACTCAAAGAATTTGGCTACGCAAAAAACAGGACCTAGAGCGGACTATCAGTGAATTGGGAAATCCATTTCCAAAAAATCAGATAAAAAACTTAACATCAATGTTAAAATGCCGCATGTGAACAAAAAAACCACAAGCGAGAAAGAGAAATTTGGTTCAAACAAAAAACTAGGCCTAGAATGAACTATGAATGCATTAGAAAAACCATTTAGAAAAAAAATCCGATCCTAAACATCGAAAAGGCTGTAAAAATCAAATCAAAGTGAAATTACCGCATGTGAAAAAAAAAACCACTAGCGAGGCGAATTTTTGACAAAACACTGTTTTCTCACTCTACTGTAAAAATCAAAATTAGAGCAAAATTATTTCACGCCGCAAAACCACTCGCTTTTTCGCTCCATTTCCTGTTTCGGCGTGACTAAACTCACTATTCCAATTTGACTTCAAAAATCAGGAAAATGTCTGCACAGACCTTAAAAACATAGCCGGAAGAATTCCGGAAACGACTCGAAGTGAAAATCCATTTAAACGCCATCAAACTACTCATCAAACAAAACGTGCCTTCACTGATTTATGATTATCTTGAAACAAAGTCATGAAACAAAAAAAGTAAAAACAATAAAATCAAATCTGTTAAAATATGATAAAAAATCTTATAAAATTTTGTTATAAATTGAGATCCAGAAAAAACTATCTCTGCCAAAATAACTTCATCAAAACAACTAGTACTTAAAAAAACCACTAATGTGAATTTTGAAAAAAAATATTTTAGGCTAAAATTATGAAATAAAAGCTCTTAAAAACAACTTTCACTGAAAAACCGGAAAAAGTTACTAAATTTTTCAATATTTCAAAAACATAAAAATCCAAAGAAAAATTCTCTTCAGCCAATCGGGTATCCAGATGCTCGCAAAACAATAGGCAAGTCTTAATAGGCAAAGAAACTTAGCTAAAAACAGACAAAAAACGAAAAACTGCAAAAAAAATTAAGAAAAATAGTTCCAAATTTTGCCATTTTTTTGTCATATTTCTCAACAAAAAAATGATTTTTAACCACAAAACTGTAACCAATTGTTATCATGAAAATGCTCAAGTAGAAGGGGTTTCTTCAATACCCATTTGAGCCAGTAAAAGAAAATAATCGTCAAAAAAAAGCAAAAATTATCCCAAAAATCAGCAAAATACATTAAAAACCTCCGACTTATCATAAAATTCATATTAGTTTCAGCAGAAACCATCAAACCACTACCGAAACCAGCCTAAAATTAAAACAAAATCATAAACCAACCTCTTAGCCAACATAAATGAAAAAAAAACTGCTTTAAAATGCCGCACGTGAACGAAAAAATTTCGCTCGCTTAGACAAAATTTTTTCACACATCAATTTCTCGCTCTCTCAAAAACAGCGGTATGAACAAAAACAACTCTCTTTTCGCTCCGCTCTTCACTTTTGTTCAGCGCCAAAATCACTCCAAATTTTTTCACGCGTTTCATTTCCCGCTTCAAAAATCACTCCAATAAAATTGATTAAAAAAAAGGACTTCTCCAATACTCCTCTTCGAGTCGTAAAAAAAGACAGCGCCCCAATATAATTCAAATTCTTTGAATTGTAAAAAGAGAGCGCCCCAATACAATTCAAATTCTTTGTATTCTAAAAAGGAGAGCGCCTAAATAATAGCCGTTGAGAGGCTGAGGGCGGCTATTAAAAATAGCAACAATATTTTCAGTTCTGCATTTTGATTTATTTACCGGCTACTAAACCTGCTTAATTATTCGCTGCCAAAAAGCAGTACGGTACTAACTTTCGTTTCGACACTCTGAAAGAATTTTTTCATTAATTCGTGCCTAAGAGGATTTGAAGTCGTAGGAAAGCTTTAAAATTGCACTTTCGAAAAATTCGCGAGAACAAATATCGAGAATAATCGATTCAAATTATCAAGAGCGCTCTTTTGATATTAACTTTGCGTCTTTCTGCAGAAATATCGAACGGTCGGATTCGTGTTAAAAACTGGGCAGGCGTATAGTTCGCAGCTCGATTTGATGAAAAGTAGGAACAACTAGAGCAATGGACTTTTATTCACAAGACAACTATTCCCACGTTGTTCGTACGAGGCGACTGGCAGAAACTTTGCAGCTTCCCGACTAGATTTGTAAAAGACTAGTCGGGAAGCTGCAAAGAAGCGGGACTGGTTGCATATGGGTTGTCTCATTTTAAATTTATCTTGAATCATAAAAATCAAGAGTCATCGCAAAGTGATGAGTGAATGCATTCTCTACCTGATAATGTAGGAATTGCTGATGCAGAGTTCAAATTGTTTGCACTATTGGAGGTTGTGGAGCCACCACTGCTGCCAGAAGTGGCAGTGTTGTTGCTCAGCTTCCGCACTGGACTGGTGAGCCACTTCTTGATACTGTTGCTGCGTTTGGCCACATTGTTACTACCATTACCATCTGCACCGTTCACATTTAGTAGATCTAAACATCACACACATCACATAAAACTTTCAATGACCTATGACAGCTGACAACCCTTGCTCGTTGTCAAAAGGATCCCATTAGAGTACAAATCACGGTTCCCCTAAAGAAAATGCCAAGCTGTCTATATTTTGTGCATAGAGATATAGTTGAAACATTCCAAAAGAATATCTTGGAAATTAAAACCAAAAACTTCAAAATTAACAAACTCTATGTGGACGAGTTTTGGCGAATTCCAATCCCGACATTAAAGCATGAAGCTTGAAACAAAAAAAAAAACGGAATTTATGCCGTTTTTTGTTATTAATGAATTTTGAATTTTAACGCAAGTGTCAACCACGCTCTCTTCTGTTCTCATCCATGGTTTGATCAAGAATCTTTGTCTTGATTACCTATCATTAGAGTTTCAAATAATACCGACTATTGACACAACGAATCGAAGCAACAAATGGTGTTTAATTTTAACCCACGAAATTATTGCTTTGAATTCAACTTCATGAAAGTCAAAATTCAATAAATCCTCGATCATAGAAGTATAAGCGAAGCCAGGCCCCCTCCCCTGGTTAAGGCTGAATACAGCTCTTAAAAGTAGATAAGTTCCCGGTGAGGTCTGCAGAAAAAAATATCGATGCTTAGTCCATCGATGCGTAGTTCAATGAAACTTTCTTTCTCCATACTAAACCAAATTGGCTTTTAAAAACTGATCGTCACATGGTCATAAAGGAATCGCGTGAAACTTGCCCTGTTTGGGTGGAGCACTCTTGGTGCGCGCGACTTGTGACCGCCTGTTAAACACTGTCAAGTGATGCATCCTATATCCCTCACAGAACGTAATCGATATGTATTTCAACAATTGCAGAACTTCAACAATTACAGCAAATAAATTTACCAATTAACGATCAACTACAGTAAACAGTCTCATATAAGCTCAACAAATTTCACTTAGTAAATAAATTGGTGCCAAGTTAAACTGTTTTGAACAAGATAAGCGCAATTACAGAACATGTGTTACCAACAAGAATTTTGATCCAATAACACATGATTAATGGCCGCGGATGACTTTTATAATCAAGTTTCAAGTCAAACTGAAGGCGATCAAGGCTCAATTTGTAAACCAGTAGCCGTCGGTGTAATCTAATTTCCGCCTGCCTCCTTGTGTCAGTCCAGTAAGCAATATCCGCTGCACAAGTCAAGGTTCCGATCAATTAACGAATGTCGATAGGCGTTGCAAGTTGCAGCGGATTATATCAATACTCCTCGGGATATTAAACCATTCTTTTCTTCGATGTCAGAAAAGCTCAGTCATTCCCAAAGGCACAAAAAAATAACAACGCAACAAAAATAATACTCAATGATCTCAATTTGCAGTGGTGAACGCTATTCAGCAGATTATGTCCAACTCAAACCTTCACGAGCACCTCGTCTTGTTAGAGATTTCCTGATAAAGCAGTTTATTCAAAAGGAAAATGTGGTAACCCTTTTCTTAGATTGCATCATTGGACGAAGATGAAGAAATAGGGTATAGAAGTCATTAACATACTAAATGAGCACACCCTAAGCATGTGAGGCTAAATCCATAGTGGAAAGGAGAAACAGTTTGCAGGATTTAAAACATAAATGGGTGCTGCATTGCTTGAAGGGATTTGGTTGGTGTAAGGAGCCATACATACATAATAGCCCCGCTTTGGGTAGGAGGAGAGAGCCATTAAGATACAGAGGCAATAAAGTGGAACAAGAATAGAAATACAAGCGCAACTGTAAAGTGATGTGTGTGTGGCAAGGCAGCCATGGTATTAAAACGCCATGCGTCCCGTCCCGACCCTATGGGTAAGTTATGGCAGCAACCTTTTATAATAGCGAAGGCGTAAATGGACTTTAAAAGACTTCATATGCCTGAATAGACTCAAGTAACAGTTTTGAAGGTTAAGCGATTGATCGGCCCACAAAATGCTGCTCTCTCATACAACTACACTCCTCATGAATGTAAAATAAATAGTCAGAGGTAACGTAACGTGTAGCAATCTAAGTAAGTTAAAGCGCGAACTCTAACAATATACTGTTAAAATCTTTCCTTTTTTAAAGCCACTATTGACCTCTTTTTCAATATCAAGACAAAGCTGCGACCGAAATTGGCTTAAGAGGTTAATTTCAAGCATGAGCGAGCTACAAGAAAGATAAACTTTTTCACTTAGGAAAAACTTTCTTCCAAAATAAAAAGCTCCGCATCAAAGAAATCCTTTCAACTATAACACGAAAGCTAGAATATAGCTTGATCAAAAATATAGATTGAAATTATAAATATCGAGACACACACTCTTCCACTTCACTGCCTCAGGAAAAGTAATCCGAAACCGGAGACGGCTTGAGCAGAGAAGTTGCATATTTTCCGTAATTTACACCCCTCAATAAGACCAAATTTGGTGCTATTTTTTCAAGGCTCGTTGACTCCGATGCTAAGTCTCATTTCCAAGTTTGCAAAAATTAGCACTCAAAGTTGCAGACTGCATAACTAAGAAATGGAATTTGATCAAAATGTCCAGAAGCTCAAATCGAAAAAAATCCAGTGGACAGCTACTTCAGTCAGTGACCCATCATATTTTTCTTCAGATGCTACACTCTCAAAACTCTCAGATACATTCCATTACTGCCCTCTTCTTACTGCATGTGTTAAACAATCAAAAGACACATTGAAACGTCAGCAAACCTTTACTTGGCGAGACCTGTAGATGAGCCAATAAAGCGCTTGTCTTCTCTAACTATGAATCTACAACTATACGAGTTACGCTCAAAATAAATGAGTCTCTTTTTGAGTGCTGTAAAAAATGAAAGATCAAATGCTTGAACTGAACACTCATGCCCTGAGTATAACAAATGACATCATATACAACTTTAGTTACAGAGCTGTAGAAATGATTTGTTTGACTTACAGGCAATCGCAGAAATAATGCAGACACGGCCTTAATAGCTGAGCATTTTAACTTTGTCTCCATCAGAATATAGAGTATGTCACAATTACCGAAACTTAACTTATAAACATAGCCGGCAGATTGCCGGAAAATAGCCGCCGTTCATTAAATTACGTAATTAAATGCTTGAAAGAATTTAAAATCCATTCAGTTGAAACAGTGAGTGAAGTAAGTCAGAAGATAAACGTGAAAATCGTGACTTACGTAAAACGTTAAAAAATGATCAGAAGGTAAAGCGAATAAAAAAAACATAGCAGGACAAGTCCTGACGTACAATTCACAAACGGACTATGAGTGAACTGGGAAAACTGCCGCATGTAAACAAAAAACCACTAGCGAGAAATAGAAAGCTGATTCAACCAAAAAAAACTAGGCCTAGAATGTATGAATGAAAACCATTCGATCCAAAAATAGATCCGATCTAGAAACATCCGATCCAAAAATAGAAAAACAGTCAAAATCAAAGTGGAATTGCCTCATGTGAACAAAAACTTTGTTCACATGCGGCAATTTGATCACATGCGAATTTTTGTTCAAACACCGTTTTCTCACTCTACTTTACAGTTAGATCGAAAAAATTTCACGCCGCAAAACCACTCGCTTTTTCGCTGCACTTCCTGTTTTGGCGTGACCAAAATCAGTACTCCAATTTGACTTCAAAAATCGCAAAAATGTGTGAACATATCTTAAAAAAAGACAGCGCCCCAATACAATTCAAATTCTTTGAATTGTAAAAAAGAAGAGCGCCTAAATAATAGCCGTTTGAGGCTGACGGCGTCTATTAATCATAATCCGACACCGACTAGGGCTAAAGCTGAGTATTTTCTGTAACTTACACCCCGGCACAAAATCAAATTTGTCGGTATTTCGGCGCTCGTAGAATCATACCACGCTAATGTCTTAGTTCTGAAGTTCAAAAACAAATACAATTTGGAAACAAAATCGTTTTAAAAGTCCTGAATATAAAACATCTCAGCGTTTTGGTTTATCGCATAGTTAGAGACTAGCAAGGCTCTTAGACAACTGCTCAGCAACTTCAGGAACTTGGCCTTTACCAGTTTATCCGATTCTCAAGAGGCAAAGTTGCCAAAATTCGTCGGCCAGACGAAAACGAGCAGACATAAAATTAGCAGCTCAAATTTAAAAAAAGCACAGGAAGAATAATATAATTGCTAATTAATTACTAATCAGAAGAGAATTTTTTGCTTCTCAATGAAAAATCGCTTTACTTTTACATTAGAGCAAATAATCACTATAGAGATGGCCAGCATACAACATAAGGGTCACGTGTTAATTCTGCCAACCCCCCCCCCCCCCAGAAGACAAAAAGACAAAAATTGCTAAAACTAAAAAACCAAAAGACTAAAAAGACTAACATAATTGCCTACTTAAGCACTAATCAGAAGAGAAATTTCTCGTTTTTTGAAAATCAAATTTAATAATTGCTTTTGTCATACAGTAGAGCAAATAATCACTAATGAAAGGGCCTATATACAAAAAAACGCCATGTTCTCATTACACCCGGTCTTAAAAAAGCAGCGAAAATTCATTGACCGGACGAAAACGAGCCGGCAATAAATTGCAACATCAAATTTTGAGAAAAGACAAAGAACTATACCTGCTAAATGATGACTAATCGGACGTGAATTTTCTCAAGAGAAAAAGTATCAAAAATTCTTCGGCCAGACGAAAACGAGCATAGAAAAATTGATAGTTTAAATTGAAAACGACATAGCTGGCAGATTGCCAGAAACTAGCTGCAATAGCTTTGTAGATCTGCAGTCTTAAACAGATAGTAAAAGAAACAGACCAAAAAGAAACTTCTTTATATTAAATGCTGAGATGTTACATTTTGATAAGAATCTGTAGAATTTATTGCTGCTTCTATTAGCTTCTATTGCTGTCTAAATAACGTTCAATTAGAGCGACACACGTTCACTTGACCTTATCATTGAATTAAAGTGAAGAAAGTCATTCAGAGTGAGGAGTCATTTTTTAGGTTGCGGTAAGTCACGTGTGACCAAAAACTTAATTACGCGAATGCACAAAAAGAGTGAAAATGACGTCACATACATAATTAACTTGAAACTGCATGAACTAATAAACAAATAGCAGATTTGAAGTGATTGTGATGTCATATGGTCGTAACAGAAATCTTGACAAAACAAAAAACAAAAAGGACCAATAATAGCCTCAGCTATCGCTTTGCAGCTATTAAAAACAAAATGCGAATAAAAATAACTAGTCAGAAATCAGATGAGAAATTTCTGCTTGTTTTGTCCACGTTCTCATTTTTCAATGGCTCATTTTCATCAGATATATCATGGTTCCGGTTCTCAAAACGAAAATTAGCAAATATTCGTCGGTCTGACGAAAAAGAGTAGCCAAAAAGTTGGTTGTTAAAATTGATAAAAATGATTAATACAATTGCTAATTAACAACTAATCAGGTAGCCAAACTTTATTTATGCAAAACTTTATAAAAATTCACACTGTTCCAGTTAAATTTATGCCACGTCTCTGCAATCCTTTCAACCTCAATAATAACTCAAAAGGGCAAGCAGTTTTTTAGGCGAAAATCGATTGGGCAAAACGGAATTTTTGTAATCAGTGTAGGTATACTTTCAACTAAATGTTTGCCGAAATTAAGCGAATACCAATTAAAACGGCATTACACTATCCAGTACACGCTATAAAGCAAACCAAGAAGTTCTCTGTACAAGAAAATGAATTAGTAAAGTTAATGGTAACCACACTATTATTTCAAATAATTAAATCATGTCCACAGTGAACAGTGATCAAGTTTAACAAATTTTATCGTTGGACTAAAATTGCAGCTTCTCACGGAAGTGGCAAACTTAAATTTGATCTGGATTTTCTCCTAAGTACTTATTTCATGTTTCTACAATTTCTATGATTTAAAATCATATCAAATTACTCTCCAACCATAATATAGCCGGAAGATTGCGGAAAACAGCCACTGTTTACCCCACTAACCCATGTTTGGATTGAAATAAAAACAGAAAAAAACCGGAAAATTGACGACAGCTCAACTCCATTCATAAGTGTCAAAAAGTGTGCTAATTTGGAATGCGATTTCATTAGATTCGATAATGATAGTTAACGCATCCTCTTAAATGAATGACAATAAGCTTTATACTAATGCCAGTCAGCAGTATATTCTAGTGAACTTTGATAACCTTCTTGACCTTGAACTTATTCGCCCAATTTGCTGGATGAAATCAGTTGAAATTTTGAGAGACAAGTCACATATCAAACATGAAAATCATATTTCATTCGTCAAAATCCAAACGTCCAATTCCATTCAGTTGAAACAGTGAGTGAGGTAAGTCAGCCGTGAAACCTGAATGTCGTGACTTTTGTAAACGAAATACGTGTTCAAAAGGAAAAAGGAACTAATGTAACATAACAGGACAAGTCTTAAAATTACAATCCAAAAAATTGAATTAATCAATCACCTGATAATCAAAATATTTCCAGCATGATCGCACACGATCCTATGTGCGCTGAAATAAACTCAAATAAAGAAATACTAAAATCTAAAAAAAACTAAAAATCAAAAAAAAAATCTACCATCTATATAAAATTGACAGCAGTTTAAAATACATCAAATTTGTGGATAACTTGTAAATAACAGACAATGCCAAAAGGGTCGAAAACTGACAATTTTGACAAAGTAACTTTTAGAATGAGTCGTGTCAAAATAAAAATAAACACATTATTGCTAACTAAACTCTAATTATGGCAAAATGGAAGTCATATAAATACTATTAGCTGTTCCATTAGATGAAAAAATGACAAAAAGAACAACAAATAAAGGGAAGATTTAAAAATTCACCAAATTATTTGAGAAAGAAATGGCCCTCAAGTAAAAAAAAACCGATAGCCAACAATTTACCTGGGTAATATGACAATTACACAGCAATCGAAAAAGGTCAATGAGAACTGTTATTTTTGAGACTAAGTGAGAAGACCACAAGATCAAGAAAAATGGGCAACACTCAAAAATCCACTAAATTTTGAAATAAGTTTAAAAGTAAGAACAAAGCCAGCAGATTGCCGTAATAGCTGCGAAAGAGTATACTTGCGTATTGTATAATAGAGATAGAAACAGATACAGAAACAAGTTGAAAACGTTATCGACGAGGCTCAAAAACTATGTAAAAACATTCAGCGATAAGTTAATAAAGCTGGTTCAAAATCATTGCGCAGAAGCTTTTTCATTAGGGGCCTTTATAACACATGAGTTCTTTTGACCCTATACTAATTCAAATCAAACTTAAGTTTTAAAGCGCAGAAATCATTTTATTGAGTGAGTAAGTCACGTATGATCAAAATTTAATCACGCAAATGACTTAAAAACTTTTGCTCGAGCGAGTAAGAAATAACGCCACATGCGCAAATGCCGATAGTGAGAGAAAGAAGTCATTCAGAAAATTTTAATTTTTCAGCTTGGCTGTGTGAACAAATGTAAAACAAAAAAGAACGCCAGACGACGAAACAAAAAAAACAAGATCACCGCAATATAGCTTTGCAGCAATAAAAACACTGATATGAACAATATAAAAACACTAAAGACAAAAATTAGAATCAATAAGACATCAAAATGAACAAAAAAAAATTATGAAAACTCAAAAATTCGCTAAAAGTTTTTGAAAATAATTTGTGTCAAGTCAGAGATTAGCCAGGAACTGAAATAACTAAATCGATTGTCAAAGCCTCAATAGCAATCGATAATCTAGAGAGTAAGAACAGTAAGAAAATTGATGAGAGTAAGAACAGGACAAAATTAATGAGAGTAAGAAACAGGACAAAACCGCAAAATCACTGATAATTATTAAAAACATGAAAGTCATTTAAACAATTAACTGCCCTTTGATGAGCTCAAAATACAAATACTCTTTATGAAAATCCATGTACGGTCTATCGAAAACAGTAATTAAGGAAATCAGGGAAAGGAAACCATGCAAAAAAGATTTTGAAAAACCACGAAAATAAAATCAAATTACCGCTTGTCGAAAAAAATTGCTTTCAAAAGCCAAAAACTTGTTCAACCACCAATTTCACTCACCTTTGAAGGTAACTTGGAAAAAAAACAGCTTCACAGCTATTCGCTCCCTTTACAAATCTAGCCTGAATAAAATCACCACTCAAATTTGACCTGTGAAAAAAGAGTGAACGAAAAAAAGAAGATCTTAAAAGATTTGGGTTAAAACAGATGGAAATAGTGTTGCAAACGCCCGTGTTGGAAATTCCTGAAAACGCTCTTCAGCAGCAGGCAGTTTTCAATGAAAATTGCATTTTGTGCCTTTAATTTCGTAAATGAGTATATCCTGTTAGGACAATTGTTGGGGAAACTTAGATACGCAATTGTGTCAAATGGATTCTGAAGTACCTACCACCTTTAAGTTGTTTTAATTTTAAGCATAACGCTGAAAAATACTTTCGCCTAATCCAGTTTTCACCTAATATCCCATCCCGCCTCAAGAGCGTCTAAATTGTGAAAGTTCTGCGATTATATTATTTTCTAAGTTCTTTGTAATGATACAACAAACATTTCACGTAGAACACTTAGAGGCCAATAAGAAATGAATACTGCAAAAATAGCCAAACATACCCGGCAGATTGCCGGAAAATAGCCGCCGTTGATACCAATAAGCATGATTGGGATTGAACGAATAGAAGATAATGAAAAAAAAGGTTTTTGTACAAAAACATTTTTTAAGTCCAATTTATTTTGATGGCATTTCGCAGTTGAACATACTTCTGGTTCTTAGAGAGAGGCTACAGGGGCTACTATCAATACCAATAAGCATAAGAGATGGTAACTAAGACTTATAGGAACGACGTTCAAATAGTGGGCATCTAAAATTGGGCTTTATGGGTTTATCCCGTTTCTATTTCTGACTTCAATTTTTTATACTGACTCTGTTCATTTTGAATTGCTTTGCTGAGCAACTGATATTCAAATTCACTTTTAGCAGAATGAGAGAAGAGAGAAACTAGCCTAGAGAAGTCAAAAAGATTTCACGCAAAATGTCGAAAAAGCGGCAAAATGGTAAAGCGAAAAAAAGTTTGACGAAGTAAAAAAAAATAGGAGCGCAATAATAGCCGGCTGAGATGAGTGCGGCTATTAAAAAGCAACAAAATTATCCACAATTCTGCCCAAAAGAGGTTTGAGAACCCAACATACAACTTGTAACTCACGCCGTAAAAAGTTGATATTTCATGCTGAATGGAAAAGACATGGAAAGTAGTAACATAACCGACTAGCGTCGGATGCATTGCTCTCAAAGGACCCGCTAGCGGTTGGCTCTAAGAGAACTTAATGCCCTCTGGGCGCTACCTGTTTATCCCGTTTTTGAGGACAAAAAGTCAAATGGACCAGAAGAAAAATCTCTCAAGCGAAAAGCATTAAAAAGTCAACAGGACTAATACAATTTTATAAAAACTTCATTTGAGAGCAATTAAAAATACTCAACGAAATGACCACATCGATGAATTTTTTTCTTCAGGCTAAAAGTCTAGTTTTAGACTTCTATCTGCAGCTTTTGATCAACTTTCATATCCCAAACTCACAAGTTCTACAAGAACATTCAGTCCTACTCATTGCTTCCAGCAAGCCAACTTCACTTGAGAGCAATTAAAAATACTTAACTAAATGACCACATCGATGTATTTTTTTCTTCAGGCTAAAAGTCTAGTTTTAGACTTTTGCCCCAAAAATTAATGTTAACTTTGAGCATATTTGAATTTTCTCTCATCTGCGTGGAGTTTGTTCCTTTTATAATTTTGACCACATCGATGTATTTTTTCTTCAGGCTAAAAGTCTAGTTTTAGACTTCTATCTGCAGCTTTTGATCAACTTTCATATCCCAAACATACAAGTTCTACTGAAACATTCAGTCCTACTCATTGTTTCCAGCAAACTAACTTCATTTGAGAGCAACTAAAAATAATTAACGATATGACCACATCGATGTATTTTTTTCTTCAGGATAAAAGTCTAGTTTTAGACTTCTATCTGCAGCTTTTGATCAACTTTCATATCCCAAACTCCCAAGTTCTACTAGAACATTCAGACCTACTCATTGTTTCCAGCAAACTAACTTCATTTGAGAGCAATTAAAAATAATTAACGATATGACCACATCGATGTATTTTTTTCTTCAGGATAAAAGTCTAGTTTTAGACTTCTATCTGCAGCTTTTGATCAACTTTCATATCCCAAACTCCCAAGTTCTACTAGAACATTCAGACCTACTCATTGCTTCCAGCAAGCCAACTTCATTTGAGAGCAATTAAAAATACTTAACTAAATGACCACATCGATGTATTTTTTTCTTCAGGCTAAAAGTCTAGTTTTAGACTTTTGCCCCAAAAATTAATGTTAACTTTGAGCATATTTGAATTTTCTCTCATCTGCGTGGAGTTTGTTCCTTTTATAATTTTGACCACATCGATGTATTTTTTCTTCAGGCTAAAAGTCTAGTTTTAGACTTCTATCTGCAGCTTTTGATCAACTTTCATATCCCAAACATACAAGTTCTACTGAAACATTCAGTCCTACTCATTGTTTCCAGCAAACTAACTTCATTTGAGAGCAACTAAAAATAATTAACGATATGACCACATCGATGTATTTTTTTCTTCAGGCTAAAAGTCTAGTTTTAGACTTCTATCTGCAGCTTTTGATCAACTATCATATCCTAAACTCACAAGTTCTACTAGAACATTCAGTCCTACTCATTGCTTCCAGCAAGCCAACTTCACTTGAGAGCAATTAAAAATACTTAACGAAATGACCACATCGATGTATTTTTTTCTTCAGGCTAAAAGTCTAGTTTTAGACTTCTATCAGCAGCTTTTGATCAAATTTCATATCCGAAACTCACAAGTCCTACTAGAACATTCAGTCCTACTCATTGCTTCCAGCAAGCCAACTTCACTTGAGAGCAATTAAAAATACTTAACGAAATGACCACATCGATGTATTTTTTTCTTCAGGCTAAAAGTCTAGTTTTAGACTTCTATCAGCAGCTTTTGATCAAATTTCAGATCCCAAACTCACAAGTTCTACTAGAACATTCAGTCCTACTCATTGCTTCCAGCAAGCCAACTTCACTTGAGAGCAATTAAAAATACTTAACGAAATGACCACATCGATGTACTTTTTTCTTCAGGCTAAAAGTCTAGTTTTAGACTTCTATCTGCAGCTTTTGATCAACTTTCATATCCCAAACTCACAAGTTCTACTAGAACATTCAGTCCTACTCATTGCTTCCAGCAAGCCAACTTCATTTGAGAGCAATTAAAAATACTTAACGAAATGACCACATCGATATATTTTTTCTTCAGGCTAAAAGTCTAGTTTTAGACTTCTATCTGCAGCTTTTGATCAATTTTCATATCCCAAACTCACAAGTTCTACTAGAACATTCAGTCCTACTCATTGCTTCAGCGAGGCAACTTCATTTGAGAGCAATTAAAAATACTTAACGAAATGACCACATCGATGTATTTTTTCTTCAGGCTAAAAGTCTAGTTTTAGACTTCTATCTGCAGCTTTTGATCAACTTTCATATCCCAAACTCACAAGTTCTACTAGAACATTCAGTCCTACTCATTGCTTCCAGCAAGCCAACTTCACTTGAGAGCAATTAAAAATACTTCACTAAATGACCACATCGATGTATTTTTTTCTTCAGGCTAAAAGTCTAGTTTTAGACTTTTGCCCCAAAAATTAATGTTAACTTTGAGCATATTTGAATTTTCTCTCATCTGCGTGGAGTTTGTTCCTTTTATAATTTTGACCACATCGATGTATTTTTTTCTTCAGGCTAAAAGTCTAGTTTTAGACTTCTATCTGCAGCTTTTGATCAACTTTCATATCCCAAACTCACAAGATCTACTGGAATATTCAGTCCTACTCATTGCTTCCAGCAAGACTTCTTCTCAAAATTATAAAAGGAACAAACTCCACGCAGATGAGAGAAAATTCAAATATGCTCAAAGTTAACATTAATTTTTGGGGCAATAGCATTCGACTGAGGGAAGTAAAGCAAAATTGATCCAGCGAATGATATTTTGATAAGGTTTAATTTGCTTCACTTGAGAATTAAGTGTCGCAATGAACACAGTGGAAACAAAAGTATTCCAGCTCAATTGAAGAAAACGATAAATATGTGATTTGACAGATCAAAACTAGCGATCACTGCTCAGCAAACAAGTGATAACAGCCGGAGTGAGTGGTAAGGAGGAAAGTAATGAAACTAAAAGCAAAGAAAAGAAGATTAGAGTTTCCTTTGAACTGCTCGAGCATTTAACATATTATTGCAGTAGAGACAAAACACACACTCACACAGAGGCAAAGATGGTACGTCTAAGTGGATTAGACGACCTGCAGTAACAAAGCAAACGGATTGAGGAAAAATATTCAAGTTGAGTGCATATAAATTATGCATTCATTGAGATAGCTATCGAATGACGGGATAAGCTTCACTTCACTTCAGTTTGACGGCAAAACGATCAAACTACATGAGAAAGAAACCAGACACTCCAACTAATACAATTCATGACTAGAATACAATAGCAGCTAAAATTTTATCGACAGACACTAACACACGCGTGCAAATACACATCACTATACAATTAGGCAAAATTTCGGAAACAATCACAAAACAAACGGTGACCAAGATTTAGAGGAAAAACAGGATATAGCATTCCTTCAATTTATGTTTTTCAGCGGATATACCAAACGCTACTAACTAATCCATATCATTCGCCTTAAGAGGGAACGTTTAACCAATCAATACCACTCACAATTTATTCACGTTCAATGTGTTCAAACTAAACAAACAGCAGTGATCAATTAAATATTTTTCGTTGCTTAAAACACCATACCAAATTCAACTAGAATTGACACACCGTTCAATTTAACGATAACCAGTAAATATAATAAATTGGTTCACAGGGTTAACCGTAAAAAGCTCAACGAAAGAATCTATAATTATTGTTGCACATTGTGTTGCATGATGGAGAATAAGAGAAACTTAGTTTAACAGAAAATAGAACAAGGCAAATAATTTATATTAGGTGAGAATTTGGTTATCGAGAATAGAAAACATAACAGGCTAACGTCGAAGGAATTGCTCTCGAACGACTAGTGGGAGCTCAAAACGATTGCAGCCAGCTTCAGTCGGTAGAGGGGGGGGGGTAACTAAATTCTTTAAGGGTCTTCAAATGACATTCATTCGAGGTTATTATATACTATTAAAAAATTTTAAAGTGATAAAAATTACACCAATTTTGGCGCACTTTTCTTTTGGATGTTAGCTGTGAACTGCCGCCACTTGAGTTTAGCTGCTGACATTTGGGAATGAGAGAGAAATTTAGATCACGCAAACCAAAAAAATCAATAGCGTGAAGTCACTCGAAAAGTCAAAACGTTCAAGCAAAAATTTGGCATAAAACAGAGAGACACGTTTAAAATAATGGCTTCAACCTTCAATAGAAAGTTTTGCGGAAATTTTTGATTGAACGTTTTGACTTTTCGAGTGATTTCACGCTATTAGTAGAAAAAGAACAGAATTTAAAATTAAAATATTTATGAATAGGCCCCGTATAATTTGCTCTTTTTCTAACTTTTAGTCCCTATGGGACAATCTACTACAACAATCGATTGAAAGTTTTTGTGACAGTAGGTTTCAAAAAGTTAGGTGCTAGTGTTCGAGGTTACTAGTGGAATGAGAGGAGGTGGTCATCATATCATGAAATCAAGTCCCTTAAACTGCGTCGCTGAATCGCATACTTAGAGACTAGCGAGGCATAAGCGTCTAAAAGAACTTAATGCCCTCCGAGCCGCCTTACCTTTTTATGTTATTTTTGAGGACAAAAGTAAAAAGTCTCCGAAAAAAATTGGTCCCGCGAAAAAGCCGCAGCACTAATATAGTTACTACAAACTTTGTTTGAGATCAACTAATAAACGACCACAGATGACGACTCACTTGTCCATTGCAGAAAAATTCTTTTTCATTAAAAAATGCGATCTACCGCAATCCAGGCTTAGCTATGAAATATTCATGAAAAACAGTCAATTGATCACTATCTAATGTTAGCTATGAAACATAGTGCTTCTAAAACCAATTAGAAAGAACTCAACAAAATTACAGACAAAGCTAGCTCATTTTAACATAACCATAAGTGTCAAAAAGTATTTTAATGTGTTGTGCATTTGATTTCAGTTAAACTCTAATACTATACTTAATTCAGCTTTTAAACTAAAGCTATTCAGCTTAATACATGTCAGCTAGCAATGGCTCTAATAAACTTTGATAAACTAATTCTCTATGACTTAATGACCGGGCTTTATCGGTTTATCCCGTTTAATTTGATTTTGCTCTTTTGACATTGACCGTATTCACTCCAGTGCGAAACTCAATGTCTGGAAGAATTTAAAATCCATCCAGTTGAAACAATGAGTGAGGTACGTCACCAATCGAACGTGAGAATCTTGAAATATGTAAAACATAAAATGTGATAAAAAATCCTGAAATATAGCCCAAAGAAATGAATGGAAAGTTAAAAACAACTGGACCCGACCTGCAGACTAATTGAACTAATCCAAACAAACAGAAAAACAGCCTCACAGTCAAAAATTTGGAATATTTACGTCTTCGGAACGATTTCGTTGTCTCCAGAAACCATCCAATACCCAATTCTGAAGCTTTAAAAAATTCAAAAAAGCCCATAAGATCGATGAAAGCAAAACCTATAATTTAACCTATAAAAAACATGAAACCTATAAAAAACATGAAAAATTATTAACATTTTGGGTGTTTAAGTTTGCATTATCAAAACATATAGTTCAAAAAAATGACACGAAAAGGCCTTTATTTCATGAAAAAGACCTTTATCAACTTTGACAAGAATCAATTTAAAACTAAAAGAACCTCAAAAAAGACAAAGAACGTGATAAATTGCACAACTTGCGGCTCAAAAATCCCTTAAAATGATGTTTTCGCCTTGAGTTGAAGTTTTTCTCAGTAACTCCAGCACTCTAAACACTTGAGGGACCTCTAACGAAACTTGATGCCCACGCGGCGGTACCTGCTTTTCCGTTTTGACAGATCAAAGTCATCGAAAAATGAGTTGCATACAATTAAAAAACATAAATGGATATCTAGTGTTTTAATCTAGTGAAACAATAACAATACAAACACTTTATGAAAGTAATGACCCCAGTTATCCTTAGAATCAGTACACAATACAACCTAGTGGGAATCAATGGAATACAAAACAAAAAAGAGCAAAAACTAATGAAATTGAAAATGAGAAAAGTTTGAAAATCAATGGACCAAAGCAAAAAAAACACATAGCTGCACTCCCGAAATCTTAATACGAGCGAAGCACAAAACGAAAAGTTTTAAATTATATTTCAGCGGTTCTTATGGCTGAAAAAAGATGTAGAACTAAAAATGGAGGCAAGACACACAAACTCGCTCAAACATAAGCTCAAACATAAGCTACCTCAGTCAATGAAAAATTCAGCTAAAAATCGAAGCAAGTCAATTGAAGCAAAATTGCACCGCGCTACAAGGGCAATGAGAACTGTTATTTTTCAGAGAGCGACAAGACCAGAAAAACAACAAAAAAGCAAGACTTAAATATCAACTTTCATTTTGTAAAAAAAGTGTCAAAGTTAAATACGATTTCTATAGCTCAGGCACCTAATTACATGCACTTAATCCTCATTAGCAACCAATAAAATCTGTCAAATGACACTAAATAATAATGAAAATCAAAAAACAAAGAACTGGTTTCTACTTTAAGAAAATTAACAGTATAAAGGTCACCAAAAGCATTAGCTACGCACTGAAGCATCCTTGGCAACTGATTAGACCTGTCATAAAAGTACCTACGAGATAAGACAACAAAGTAAAAAAAAATTCAGAAAATCGATAATATTTCTTGAAACCAATTAGTGTCAATTCAAAAATCATGAGCTTTTTACTGAAAACTTTAAAAATGATCGCCTAAATCTCCATTAAGAAATTACGAGACCTGTCCCAAATGCGATTAAATGATAAGACAACAACAAGTTTGACAATACACGAGAAACTCGAAAATTCACAAAATCTGAGAACAATTAGTGTCAAAGGAAGCCACTAGCTATGGACTCTCTGCCTTTCTGTCTTTTAAGACAGCCCGTCAATAAAAAAGGAGAGCGCCTAAATAATAGCCGTTGAGATGCTGACAGAGCCTATTAATAACATTTAAGCCATCATAAATTTTTAGGCTCCTACGTTACTCAAATAGTACTTTCACTGTAAAAACTACATACCCTTAAGGGATAATCATTGACGAGTTTTAACTGATCTTTTAGACATTTCGCTTGAAACCGAAAAAAATGATATTTTTGAAACCAAAAAAAGTAAATTTAATCAGCGCAAGACAACGGCCGGGCGAATCAACTTTAGAAAACCAGGCTCAAGTTTCACGAAGAGCTAGAACATGAAATTCAAATTGATTTCGGTGCGTTTCAGAAAGAATGAACGGCCCAATTTTAATTTGAAAATGTTTCGCAAATGAAGGCTAAAAGATCTTTTCTAGGCTACAGATAAAAATATAAAATACGGAATAACCATGTCTGTCCGATTCTATTCTCGCAATCGCTTGCTACAAGCTCCCAAATACACCTCCTTATATAAAATCATGAACAATGCGCTTTTAAGACTGCGATGTATCAGTTCATTGATACTTGGAAGCCTACATTCGCAAAGCTACTCATGGGGAAAACAAGGCAGTTCTTCGTCAACAAGGCATTTTTTTAAAAACAAGTAAATTGAAAATATAACCCAGGGGTTAAATATTACAAGTTTAAAATGTTATATACAAAATTAGTACAATGTTAAAAATCAAAATTAGTGGTTCCGTTTTTTAAAGGTAAAAATAACTTTAGGAGGCACACCAACGTTCCATCCCAACGGTACAAGTTTAAATTGTTGGAGCAGATGCTGTTTTAACATGCGTTTAAACTGTAAGTGTGATTTGATAATCCGGACTTCAAGCGGAAGTTTATTTCATTTTGGATGCTTTTTTGTAATGATCGACTGCTCGACCTTAGGAGAAATAGCTGTTCAGTTCTGTTGTTTTTTCTTACTAAGACATTACCAATTAGAAAAAACTCTCAGTGCCGTCTGATTTCATTCCTAAGTTTTGAAACACTCATCTGGCTTATTAAAAGTTCTGCAGGCAAAAAGTCAGATTTTCCTAAGAAATTTCGAGAACTCTAAAACTAGATCTCTTATATAGCGAACTTAAATTTCCCAGTTGATTTGTCGATTATTTCGCTGCATTGCAGAGAAATTCAAGTTCTGAAAAAATAGAGCACTGAAAGTTAAAGGAGAAAAAACTAGGGATTTGAATAGCATCAAACGAGCTTTCAGAGGTAACTGAAAACGTATAATGTATATGGATCTAATCGCTGTGGCAATATTTGGTAGGACTTTGAATCTGCAGTGATTTTTCTCCTCAAAATAAAACAAACGAAACTGAAAACCCATCAACTTTATCAAGATGACTCAAGCTGAACAAAGGCAGAGTAAGAACGAAAAGAAAAAAGTAAAAAGAAAGGAGCAAAAATTGTACGCCAATTGCAAAAGTGCAACTGCAGAAGAAACAGATCACTTAGTTTCAGACAAATAGATAATGCGTGTAAAAAATAACCGAATAAATTGGGTCGAATTGTCATAAAAAGTTTGATAACCATTCCATTAACTCTAGAAGCTATGCAAAAACTTATCATCAAACGTTGGAGGATGTCCCTAGAGCCCTGGTGCCAGAAAAAAATGATAAAAAAAACTTGAAACTGCAAATATTATTTTAAAATTGTTTAAATTAGTAATATTAAAATGAAGAGAAACATTCCATTACATCTAGAAACTATTATCAGTAACCTGTTCTCCAGCTCTTGAGGCAGGAGAAACCTAAAAAAAGACAAAAATTTTAAACTTGAAAAAAATGTAAGTTCTAAAAAATTTCTAAAATTTGTGATAAAAAATTAAAAACTAATCCAGAAAGACATGAAAATTTTCCAGAATTTCCAGTAACTTACAATCGAACCCAAATGGAGGTTTTCTGACCCCATCGGCTGAAAAAAACCTGAATAATGACAAAAAATGTCGAAAAATTTTTTTAAAAAATGCAAGTTTTGTCAAAACATGTTTAAATCCGTGATGTTGAAGTCTTGAAAAACATTCAAGTCTTGAAAAACAACTCTTATAAAACAAACTTAAATTTCCCAATTGATTTGTCGATTATTTCGCTGCATTGCAGAGAAATTCAAGTTCTGAAAAAATTGAGCACTGAAAGTTAAATGCGAAAAAACTAGGGATTTGAATAGCATCAAACGTGCTTTCAGAGGTAACTGAAAACGTATAACGCATATGGATCTAATCGCTGTGGCAATATTTGGTAGGATTTTGAGTTGTACGTGAAAGTTTATTTAAGAATCAATCATTATACCCAAGTATCTGCAGTGATTTTTCTCAGACTAAAGAACTAAAGAATTTCTAAAAAATGTTAAAATTTGTGATATTATAAAGTTGAAAGCTATTCCATGGCAAATAAAAATTTTTCAGTAACCGATTATCAAACCCTGGAGGAAGTTTCCTGGCTGATAGTTCTCAAAAAACTTAATTAATGATAATAAATGTTGAGAAAGTTGGAAAAAAATGCAAGTTGTATCAAAAAGAATGCTAAAATTCGTTATGTTAAAATGTTGAAACCACTCCACTATCACTAGAAACTATGCAGTAACCTATTATCAAACCCTAGAGGTTCCTTGACACCTAGGGCTGAAAAAACTCAAAAAATCACAAAAAAATTCAAAAAGTTTACAAAAAATTGAAAATCAGTATAAATTCGTGTGTTTTTAGCGAGCGGTTCTTTGTCAGTAGCACGCCAGGGGGTTGGACCTGGGGCTGATGCGTGAGTCAATAGTGGGATAGGGCAGCAGCGCGGTGGGGGGGGCAAGAGTGGGGGGGTCAACAGTGGGGGTGTCTTCAACCTCTAAGAAGCGCCCTTCACACAATAAGTATAAGTCTCCAAAACAGTTTGAGCTGAAACAGAGCTGAAAGGCTCTAAGAGCACTTAATGTCCACTGGGCGCTAACTGTTTATCCCGTTTTTGAGGACGAAAAGTCAAAAGCGTCAGACGAAAAACCGGTCAAGCGAAAAATTGCATAAAAAAAGACCGACAGGACTAATATAATTGCTACAAATTTCATTTCAGAGCAATTAAACAATACTCTATTCATTTCGAGAAATACTGGCCCATCAAACTATCATGTTGTTTTTCTAACAATGCAATCAACAGAACGAACCTAACGCACGAATTTCACAACACAATTTATTGTAAAAAAATGATAATTGAGGAGAGCAAAAAATAAAAAATGGACAAATGAACAAAAATCAACAACATATAACTAATTCACATCAAATAAAAATATCATTAACTTAACAGCAATTAACTGCCACAACAAAAAAATTCAGAATAGATATTTAGAAACAACGCAAAAACAGCTGAAAAGTCTCTAAAATGGCAAAAGTGCATCCGAAAATCTAATAGTTGCCGATAATGGTCACAAAAATTCAAGCACACATTAACCTCAAACATTTCGTGAGAACAACCATTCATGCCAAACGAGCAGAGGTTCTAAGAAATTGCTTAGAAGAAGCCGCACGTGAACAGAAAAAATCCGATCTCAAAACAATGAACAAAACAACCCTTAATTCTCTCTCTCTCTCTCTCTCTCTCTCTCTCTCTCTCTCTCTCTCTCTCTCTCTCTCTCTCTCTCTCTCTGCATTTTAATGTAGTGTTCAGCAGAAAAAACTAAACACTAGTTTTTACGTGCACAAAATGTAAAAGATAAGAAACGAGGAATAAACCTTGCACTCCATCCAAACCACTTTCCTAAATAGCAACTGAAAATCTTCCAAATTCTATTACAAACATACCCGGCAGATTGCCGGAAAATAGCCGCCGTTGATTCCCATAACCAAGATAGGGATTGAGAGAAGAAAACAAAATAGTGAAAAAATGATTTTTGTACAAACAATTTTAAAGTGCGAACTATTTTGATATCATTTTGGAGGTGAACATACTCCTGTTTAGTAATGAGACTACACAGGGGCTAGTATCAACATCAATAAGCATAAGAGACGGTAACTAAGAACAAAGTTTGAGTAATGGCATCTAAAACCGGGCTTTATGGGTTTATCTTGTTTCTATTTCTGATTTTGTTGTTTGATGCAGTCTAATTTGGACTCTGTTCTTTATTTAAGGTAAGTTTTAATTATAAACTACATCATGTGAGAAAGATTAGAATGATAGAAGAGTGAAACTAGTCGAGAGCAGTCGAAAAGATTTCACGCAAAATGTTGAAAAAGCTGTAAACTAAGGTAAAGCGAAAAATTTTTTAAAAATGCTAAAAATTGTGATATTAAAAAGTTGAAAATTAATCCATGACCAACAAAAAATTTCCAGTAACTTAATAACAAAACCTAACGGAGGTTTTCTGACCCTTGAGGTTCAAAAAAAACTGAATAACGAATATAAATGTCAAAAAATTGAAAAATAAATTGGCAAAAATTGTCAAAAATATGCTAAAATTCGTGATGTTAAAATCTTGCAATACATTCCTTTTAATCTAGAAAATATAAAATAAATTATACACCGGGGCAGTTGGGGGGAAAACTGGGATGAGGGCAACAGCACAGTGGGGGGGGGGGGTGGGTGGGAATAGTGGGGAATAGTGGGGGGGGCGACAGTGGGGGTAACTTCAACCTCTAAGAACGGCCCTTCACACCATAAGTATAAGTATAAGTCTCCAAAACAGTTTGTGCTGAAACAGAGCTGAAAGGCTCTAAGAGCACTTAATGTCCACTGGGCGCTACCTATTTATCCCGTTTTTGCGGACGAAAAGTCAAATGGTTCAGACGAAAAATCGGTCCAGCGAAAAATTGCATAAAAACAAGACCGACAGGACTAATATAATTGCTACAAACCTCATTTGAGAGCAATTAATTGCTGCAAACCTCATTTGAGAGCAATTAAACAGTAGATCTAAGTTAGGAATTTTATGCAAGCGATATGACTTCAAGAATCCCTCCGAGAAATAGCTCTGAAAATGCCGAAATGAAAACAATTATAGGAGAATATTAACAAAAACGAGGCCAGATTATGAAATCAGACAAATTCATATTGAGGAGATCAAAAGCCTTAAGCAACTGTGTGCCTCAAGAGCACACTGCGGAATTAAAAAGAGAAATGGGAAGAACTCGGGCTCCTTAAAGGGGAACCCAGATTAAAATTCAATACAAGGTAAAATTCAATGAGCTGGCAAAGCAACGGCATTTACAGTGTACAACAGACAATTGTCCACTTCTTTAAATGCAAATTCGTTAAGCAAAATTGAAAAATAGTACCGTAGGTTATATAAACCTGCCCAATTCTATTTCACTCCAAAATTTTATCTCACACGACTAAATAAGACTTACGCTAGGCTGGCTTCTGTTCTAACTTTCTGTAACTTTCTTTTGGAGTCTAGTTAGCATCATCGGGTTGCAAGGGCAAAAAGAGTGAACGAGAGCTCAAAACTCACCAAATTTCAAAAATGCACTTAAAAAATTAAGAGTAATAAATCTCTAAGGGAAATCTACAGCGACTTGATGACCTTGGTCTTTTTAAGCTTATCCCACTTCTGATGACAAACTTCAAATCAGACCGACAAAAAGGTCAATCAAAATTGCATTATAATACCTTAGCGACAAATTTTGCTGCAATTGAAAGCAATTGAAACCCAAATCTTTCAAATTTTTCCAATCACGGAAGAGAAGAGCAGCAATTGACAGCTTTGCGAACTGCTAAAAGCTAGAGTTCGCCTCATGAGGAGCAGACCTGGTAATGGACACGCTAACAAGCCATTTGGGGAATGACAAAGTCGGACAAAGTGCTATATACAATTTATAAGGGGGCATGGGCTGGAAAAACTTTTATGGTGCCAAAATTTCTGACTGGTCAACTTCTGATCACTGTCACTAACATTAACCTCTACGCTACGCGGGCTATGTATGCTCATTACTCGCAATCGGTTTTATTTTAGCAATAGACTTAACCTCTGAATATGCGCATTTCGAATCACCCAAAAAATCACCCACGTCAGGCGTGAAAAAGTCACATCTAGGTCAAGCAAAAAATTTGCATAAACACACGTTGACACTGATTGCTTCAAACTTGGTTAGAGCAATTAATCAACTAATGGATTTTAATCGAACTATAATTTATAAACATAGCCGACAGATTGCTCGAAAATAGCCGCCTTTGACGCGCTTGATGCACATCGGGATTGAAATATAAAAAGAAAAAAAAGACGAGACAAATTCACTGAATTTTTTTCTGTTATTTTTTAGTGTCAAAAAGTGTTCCAATTTGGCGTTCCGTTAGATTCTAAAACTAAACTTAATTTAGTTTCTACACTGGAAGCAAATAAGCTTAATACCAATGTCAGCTTCCAAACACTCTAATGAACCTTGACAACCTAATTGTCAATGACTCAATGACCGGGCTTTATCGGTTTATTCCGTCTCCTTTGATTTGATCCTTTGACTTTCACAGTATTCACTACATTACGTAATTCAATACGTGAAAGATTTCTACGTGAAATATGTGAAAACAACATTCAATACGTTAAAATCTTTTCAGTTCAAACAGTGAGTGAAGTAAGTCAGAAGTCAAACGTGAAAGTCAAGATTTATGTAAAACGAAAAACGCGATCAAAAGGTAAAGCAAATTAAAAAACAGGAGAGCGGCTAAATAATAGCCGTTTGACGTCGGCTATTAATCAACTACGCGAGTGACTTCAATTTTGTGAAATGTAAGTCAACTAGCCCTTGTAATTGCGTTCAGCTGCAAAGAATTCTGAACGAGGATAATTTAATGTCATACAAAACACTCAAAAGTGAAAACAGGCACTGAGAATAATGTGAAATTGTTCAATCAAAAAACTGCCCATAGACCGAATAGACTCACGCTAACAATTTAATAATTGAAAACGTTATAACCAACATTTTTGAGGACATCTTATCTTTTCTGGAAGGATCATTTCTGGGATCTGTTCTGCTAGCCCCCCCCCCCCCGCTTCGTTTTGCACCCCACATTTATACATGTTTAAATAAACTGTTAAAGTTAAGTAAGTTTATATATGAAAACATGAACAATATGCATTTATTAAAAGCTGGTACAGCTATGCTTTTGAAAGTTTACGTATTTCAGCAGAAATTTCTTGCATATAACGTCAGCATCAATAAAAATTTCCGTATTATATCATTTTTGGTGTCATTGAATACAATAAGAGCTCGACTTTTAATTCTTTAAAGGAAATTATTCTAAAAGTGCCTTCAATCTAAGTAGACAATCTTGCTTCAATGAAATGCAAATATCGCTCTTACCTCTTACAATTCGAGAAAAATTAGATTTTTTTTTTTTGGGGGGGGGGGTGCTAAAATAACGGCTATATAAGTCTGTGGGCGCTAGCAGAAAAGATCCCACTTTCTGCCCCCCCGTCCACCCGTTCATTTGCTCCCCCCACTTACACATGTTATAGCATATTGTTTGCATTTCATACAATTACATATACAATTATGCACAAAGGCATTTACAATTCAATGATGCAGCAAATTTATTATGACTAAAATGTATCTCTAAGGAGCAAAAAGTACATATTTGGTGGGTGCAAACAGACCGGTTATATGGGACTGGGGGGGGGGACAGAAAAGATCCGATTAACCAGCCCTTTTTGAGAGATTTCCAAAACATTTAAGAAGCTATTTTGGGACTTTTTAGTATATTGTGATATACGTCAAGATATTAATGTCTTCGAAATAGTTTTAAAACTGAATGCCACTTCAAATGTTCAACAGCTGTTATGATACTGCATTTTAAATTTGCAGCCCACCCATTTAAAAATTCAGGCTATAAAATTAAATAATCCCAAAAATGACAGTAAAGTAACAAAAAGGAGTGAGGTCAAATAACAAAATCAACGTCTTCATCAAAACTAATTAGCTTACAAAAGAAGCGTTGTTTTGTGCTACTCTTCTGACCCAGATACTTTAGATAGATCTAGGAGCATATCCAAATTGAGCTTCCTATAATGGCAATAAACAACACATTTAAACCATTCAACCTAAAGTATCCAACATAACAACAACAACCTCATAGCCAGTTTGTAACAAACTGGTGAAGATATGAGCGGTAAAGTTCACAACGAATGTAAGACATATTTTCAATCAAAAATAAGAGCAACGGTTGCACCATCGAAACCATTTTCTGAACTGAAATAAGGGCAAACTAAAGTCGACTCCATTTGATTGGCGATGTCAAATTAGTCACACAGGGAATTAAAATTACTTTGGACAGGAAAAAAACGGGTTAATTATTATTGGAGCGAAATGAACAACAACAACGCGATCTGTCAATTTCAGTTTACCACTTTTGCAACCACCATTCATATGAGAACAGATGCTAAACGGAGATTGAGCTGCAGCAGTGACAGAGTATAAAGGCAGAGGAGTGAAAAGATTTCACAGCACAAATCTAGTGAATAAAACGTTTATTCACATTTTGGAGAGGAACCAAATTTTTTTAATAAAGAAGAGTGGAGGGGAAAAGTGAGTGAAGTGATGAACAAAAATACAAAACAAGTTTTCTATTATTTTTATAGAATATGCTCGAATATAATAGATACGGATGTTCCACTGCTACCATTGCTGTATTAGTTATAAACAGTTTCCGAGTAAGAACAAGAGCAGAAAAGTATATTTCAAAAAGCGGCTACAGACTAAATGTTGGTAAATATAAGCACATACATAATATATATGAATGTGCCATATCAGAATAGGAGGGGAGGAGGGGGCAAGGCTGCCTGCTCTGTGGCGAATGAAGAGACATAGTAGAAATACAATAAATAGAAAGTAGGAATGCCTGTGTCGGTGGTGCTGTAATAATTCATGCGTGTGACGTATTGGTGGTATTATCATCTTTGATTTTCACCACCTCCAGGCCGCATATAGGAGCATTGGTGACCTTGTCTCCAATTACCACGCCCACCTGACCGAAAGGTCATGACCTTCCAACTTAACAATTATATTTCTTACTTCATTATATGTTCAACAAAATCAGCTGCTTGTTAAATCTGCTTTGAATCAAATTAAAATCCGCATTAAATGAAAATTGAAGGCAAATTCATCAGACCATTCGTTTTCAGAAAAAAGTAGCCAATTAACCAACCAATTTAATGGAATGTAAAAGACTAAATACATATTAGAGAAACAGACGTCTGGCCAAGCGAGACCAACAGTACTAATGGGTGACAAAAAATTTAGTTCGCAAAAATCAATGGATAAAAAGTAAACGTTAAACGATTCAAGATACCGTTAGGCTATTTGCACAATTTTTTACAGTAATTTAGAGGTAGCTCTTCATCGCGTTTTCGAAATAATAAAATACTCACATCATAAATCAATGAATACATCATCAACATCGCCCTCCTCTCTCCTATTCTCTATTTCCCCAACTCAATTTTCATCCCAGATTCATTGCCATATATTTCCCATCCCTAACCACACAACGCTCCCTTTCTCCCTCTAATTCTACCTATTCACCATCTCCACTATACCTTTGCCCGTCAGCAAACATCCACAAACAAGGGGTGCGGGAGAGACAAGGGAATGTAATAAATATGCAAAGGAGCATCTTAGATACACTTGCAGTAAATGTGATGAGCGATGACGAGGGAGAGAGAGAGAGAGAGAGAGAGAGAGAGAGAGAGAGAGAGAGAGAGACCACGGCTAATCTCTGTCTAAACAATCTCACCAACAGAACAAAACATCTGTCCTTCAGCATACACAAACAGACGACCACTTAATCTATCTGTAATTACATTCAAGTAATGAGAATATAATCTCCAAAATATTTCAACTTCATGCTACAAAGACAAAAGCATACAGGTACCATTTTAAAATCTGAGTTCTGTTTATGCAAAACACAGCTCTTACGTTGACATCTTTCCATATCGAGAACCAAAAAAAAAACATAAAAACAAACCATACCTAAATAAATTGACAGTCGATAATTCAAATAAAATTTTCAAATTCCTCTTCGATGCGGAGAAACACTACGGTACACTGTCCCCACATTTACCCCCCCCCCCCAAAAAAAAATCTATGCATAACAGAGCAAACAAATGCAACCCGTCCCTACTGGAGAATTTCCAATTAAAAAACTGCTTTAGGTAGATTGTTGCAAAACCGCGCAAGCACGTTAAATACTATAATAGAATATTTGTACATAAGTCGAAGTTGATCTCGCAGCTAGCAAAGATTTTTAAAGCAGCCATGATGTCTAGGTGAAGAAAGGTTGTACCAAAAAGGCGCAGTCATGTTCACTAACCCCTACAATTTAACGATCAAATTGCGCTTTAAAGTATTAAGAGAAGGACATATATCAAAGATTGCAAGCACTGTACTAACGACAATTTATTTCCGCTGTTCAGAACACAGAAAACTATTCACTGAAAACAACTTTTTTATTTCAGTATCGAATTTTAAAACTTTGTTTGTTTATTTGTTGCTCTAGTGACCAATTTGAATTTGAATTAGTAGTGACGACACCTACTAATGTTTCCAGTAACGAAGAAAAATACTGTTCCTAAAGCATGTGACCATAGCAGTTCGTTAACGGTAGTTTCTTGGATAACAAAGAGTTCAATGAGTCTAAAAAACGAGAAATGGAACAAAATCTTCGTTAATACTTCTTGAAAACATCTTAGAAAATCTTAGAAAGAGTTAGTTAGCCCGATCCCGCGACCTCCGGCGTAATCAACTGAAGCATTACCCACGCAGTTATCAGTGCCTTGTGATAGCTAACCTCATCGCTTTCATTTTAACAATACCTACTCTCTGAATAAGCGCAATTTAACAAGATTTAAATTCTGAAGAAGCGCGATTTAGGTCACGTAAAAATCAAGAAGCCAAGCGTGAAAAAGCCACTCGAGAAATGATTTTCGGTCAACCAAAAAAATTTGAATAAAAAAGACACGTTTACAACAATTGTCTCAAAATTCGTTGGAGAGGAATTAAAAGACGTTATCATCTGTAAGTGAACAGTAAAAATTAGGTGATACCTTCAGGAGGGAGCAGTGCGAAGGTAGCTCTAAAATCACTTTAAAATCCTAATGATGGTCTATAATAATCGCTCATAACATGATTTTAAAGCCCTTAGTGAAATTGATTTGTTCCCCCTGAAATTCACTCTTCCCCCAACTGAAGAACGCTAAAAATTGAATGCAGCCAAAACCATTAGAAGTCATGACGTCATTGGAAGTTATTATATACCACTATCACCACTAAAATGTTTCCTTTAAATACAATTTTGGCGAAAAAGTCAAGCAAAAAATTTGGCATAAAAAACAGCCAGAAGAATTCTGGATGCGACTCAAAGCGTCGGGCCTTCCCTAACAACACAAACCGTAATTTCGAATTGCGTCCCAGACAATTATGTTTTGTCTGCAACGATTATTTTTTGCCACACAATAATTAATTGAAAAGATCGGTACAAAGTTCAATCCCCGTAGTAACACGAAAAATTTCTCTCAGCACTGACATCAAAGAAAGCAAACAGAAAAATTTTATCCTGACTTAGAAACCAAGCCAAAATACAAGTTAAAACATTGCACAGACTCTTTGACTGAAAACTAAAAGTAAAATATAACAAAATTTTGTGTTCTTAGAAACATCTGAAGAATAGCCGAAATAGTTAAGATGAACAAAAAACAATTAAGCTCGAGGACTGCTCGGGCTAATAGCTTTAACGAAAAAGTTGTTACAACAGTTCATAGGTCTTCAACTAATTCTGCAACCAAGGACACAAAGCATAAGGCAGTTAGCATTCCTAAAAATCATTTGCACAAAACAATGAGTTCAAGATAACTGAACTTTTCATAGTGGCATCACAGCATTTCAAAAAAATTACAATTACTTCTCTTGTCGGAGATATTATTCTCAAGTTGGATTCAAAATTCAAAAATTTAAAAACAGAAATTCATCTAGAAAAAGAAAGTAAACAGATTAAATTTCAAAGGCACAAAAAATCGAATCGAAATCTATCCTGCAGAAGAATCGCAGAAAAACAAACATCATTAAATTGAGCCATAAAATTAGCCAAAATCATAGTAGTAATTCCAACAGAATCTCAAGAGCTCTATTATATTTTAAAAAATCATTTGGAAAAATAGCCTGCAAATTGCCGGAAACAAGCCACCGTTGACTCGCTTGACGCACAATAGGATTGAAACAGAAGAAAAAAAAGAGATAGAAATTGACAGAAGTTTTCTAATTGTCATATTTTTGTTTGGAGAGCAAATTCTGAATGTGCGGTTAGATTCTAAAATTTCATTTAATTCAGCTTCTGAATTGAACGTTATTAAGCAAAATACTAATGCCAGCTAGCCATCGCTTTAAGGAACTTTGATAACCCAATGCACTATGACTGAATGACCGGACCTTATATGCTTATCCTGTTTCTTTTGATCATTTGATTTTGATATTTTGACGCGTAAAAAAAGCGCGGGGAATTTAAAATCCATTCAGTTGAAACAGTGAGTGAAGTAAGTCAAAAGTCAAACGTGAAAATCGTGACTTATGTAAAACCGAAAACGTGATCCAAAGGTAAAGCGAACTAAAAAATGAGAGCGCCTAAATAATAGCCTTTGAGAGGCTGACAGCGCTATTAAACAAATTGAAAACAAATCTGATTTTTTGAACAACTCAGGTGCAGCAAATAAAAGATAAAAAACTTAAGATATTTGTGGGGAAACAGAAGTCTTGCGGCAAAAAGTTAGAATATACAGGCTAGCGGCACATTCGAAAAGGAAAAAAGCAACATAGCAGGACAAGAACTGACACACAATTCAAAGAATTTTGACTGACTAAACAAAAGACTAGACCTACAATAAATAGAGAATGGGTTAGGAAAACCATTAAAAAACATTAAAAATCGGAAAAACAGTAAAAAATCAATTTCAAACTTCCGCATGTAAACCAAAACCAAGTACGAGAAAGCGAATTTTTGTTCAAACACCTTTTTCGAACTCAACTTTGAAATAAGAGCAAAAAAAATTTCACCCCGCAAAACCACTTGCTTTTTTGCTTTACTTCCTGTTTCTGCGTGCCCAAATCAATACTCCAATTTGACTTCAAGAGTCATGAAAATTTGTGAAAAGATCTTCAAATACATTTCTAAACAAACCCCTTCGTAATAGATATAACATCGGTTGCTAAAAGGTTCCTAAGAGAGAAACCTTTCACAGATCGCAAAAAACGCAGATAATCAGCGTCACAGCACCGAAGTCCGATTGGAAGTGACCACTGTCACTTCCAACCACCTTAAAAACTATCTTCATTTGAGTATCTCTATCTTGCATCTTCATTTAAGTATAAGTGATAATTTGAAAAACAAGCGCACCAAATTACCAGAAAACAGCAGCAATTTATTCCCATAGCCCTTGTTGGGATTGAAAAAATAGACAAAATAATCAGCAAATTGTTGTACTACCACTACCTCTATCACAATCAATTCAACAAAATTCTCAGCAGCAGTTCCTCGAAGCGGAAAACTGCTGCTTTTCTTTCCAAGTTTTTTATTTGGTTCTTATTTATATATTCACGAAAAGTAATATTCTCAGCATGGACCATTAGAAAAGACTTAGCACTCATTAGAAAAGAATATTGAGAAAAACCCAGGCCGACAGACAACCAGCAAGGATGAAATTAAACGTTAACTTAACTCAGTGCCAATGAACAATAAATTTTGACATTTAAACTGCCGTAGTATAGTTAATCTTGAAACGTAGTAACTAATCTTGAAAAGTGGGCCAAATACTAACTACGGGCTTAGTGAGATCTGGCTATCATTGGAAGATACCCACAATCTATAGGAACTTGATTGCGAATCAGTTACATGTTTCCACGAAGATCGCAAAGTAAAAATAACAAGCAAATCAAAAAGGCGGCGTTATGTTTCTAATTCTAAATTAATGGATTAACGCATAAATCATAAAAAACTTGAGCTACTTTACTTCAATCGACCAAACAGCCAACAAAGACATAAAATTTTTCTCTTACGAAATTTTAACATTGACTATCTTCATGACAATAAGGAGTCCTTAGATACCATTTCAAAGCCTTACACGTTGAAGTCTTGAGAGAAGTCTTGCCCCAAAACAATTCAAATTCTTAAAACAATATTTGTATAATTTTGGAGGTTTGAAAAACAAACTGATCAAATTTTGGAAGTTACAAGTGATAGATATTGCTTGGAAATGAAAGTTTAATAAAAGTACATAACCATCCTCCTGTCACAAAACAATAATTAAAACAAAGTGTCAAATGTCGGAAGAATTGCTCTTGAACGACAGGCCAGGCAATTTAAGTCAGGGTCTTTAGCCCATATCAATTTTTCTTTAGAGGTGCAAAAAACCCTTGCCCTCAACGGGATTCGAACCATTGACCTCCCGATCCATAGCCACCCACACTATACACTGTGTTTTGAGCCACTTATCTTTGCTAGGATGCAACCGATTATATATTAGCAGCAACCTTTACTTCGGAATGAGAGCAATAGAGATCAGTCAAAAATGATGAACGAAAGCGTAAAAAAGTCACTTGAGAAGTCAAAGAATGTTCTAGAAGAAAAGCGCAAAATTGTCAAGCGAAAAAATTGCATTAAAAAACCAACACGTTTACAATAATTGCTATAAGAGCAATTAAACACAATTTAAAGATTTTAATCACAAACATTTTGCCCTAAAATAGTGTTAAACTATTGTCCAATTAAAAATGTTCGAATGGATTTCCAAGATTTAACCAGAAAATTATCAAATTATGAACAACACGCCAGTAAAAATTGGTCGAAGCATGGCAAACTTTATTCTAAACATCAATAAAAAAAATGGAAAAAGTTTGCTAAAGTCGGATAATTAGGTCCACAATGTAGTAAAAACAACTAATTTTAAAAATAGATATTCAGAACTCGAAAAATACATTGAGTACAAAAAAATTGCTCACTGAGCAAAGGAAATTTTTTAAAAAACCGAAAATTAACTAAGCCAACTGAGATGTGAACCAAACTCTGAAGCGCATTATCAGGCTCTCATGAAAACAAAAAAAATCACTTGCAAGTGCTTGCTTAATGATGCAGAACCGCCTGAAAAAAATTCTACGAAACTACACTACACTACACTACACTACAAGCAATATCATTGAGCCAAATAGACAAAAAACAGTTATCTATATGCGCTAATTCCTCTAAAACAATTTTCAAGGCCAAAAAGTCACTCACTCTACGCAGTGTATGAAACAAAAAAAAAGTTGACACGTCAATTTCACTCCCTTTCGCTTTTATGACAAATCGCCTTCTGAATAAGTAGTACTTACAGCGAAATAAACAGCCGGAAAAAACCGGGAAGCAACTGGAGGCGTCGCAATTTTACCGTAATTGCAGCTGAAACCATTACCTCGTGTACTACAACATCAACTCTTTGTCTCATCAAGTTTGATTTTAAAAAATGGCTAAATTTGCACATTTGTATACGTTTTTTGGATACATAACCAAAATTCTAATGAGATCTTGACGCTCATACAAGACTTAAAAACAGAACTTAAATACAAGACGCCAAAACCACTAATCATTTACGATGTTTCTCCTTCTGTTAACAATGAAAGCAGAGATAGAAGAGCATTTGGTGGGAAGAAAAATCATCGAGCAATTTGCCCCTTCAATTTCAGCTATTAGTTGCAATATTCCCGACTTCATGGCATCAACTGTGTTAACTTTGATTTCACATTTCTGTTAAGCAGTTTCATATCCCGTAAACCAACCCCTTCGTAATATATAGGAACCTTTTAGCAACCGATGTTATATCTAATGAGTAAGA
This sequence comes from Convolutriloba macropyga, assembly GCF_964194025.1. Taxonomy (NCBI): domain Eukaryota; kingdom Metazoa; phylum Xenacoelomorpha; order Acoela; family Convolutidae; genus Convolutriloba; species Convolutriloba macropyga. The sequence goes on along the minus strand of NC_134474.1, from coordinate 47,210,534 downwards.
GCGACGCCTTTCACAGATTGCAAAAACACGCAGCTAATCAGCGTCATAGCACGGAAGTCCGATTGGAAGTGACAATTGTCACTTCCAACCACATTAAAAACTATCTTCGTTGAAGTATCTCTATCTTGCATTTAAGTACAAGTGATAATTTGAAAGAAAACAAGAGCCCCAGATTGCCGGATAATAGACGCGATTTATTCCCATAACCCTGATTGGGATTGAAAGAATAGACAAAATAAGCAGCAAATTGTTGTACTACCACTACCACAATCACAATCATTTCAACAAAATTCTCAGCAGCAGTTCCTCGAAGCGGAAAACTGCTTCTTTTCTTTCCAAGTTTTTTATTTGGTTCTTATTTATATATTCACGAAAAGTAATATTCTCAGCATGGACCATTAGAAAAGACCTAGCACTCATTAGAAAAGAATATTGAGAAAAACCCAGGCCGACAGACAACCAGCAAGGATGAAATTAAACGTTAAATTAACTCAGTGCCAATGAACAATAAATATTGACATTTAAACTGTCGTAGTATAGTTAAGAAACTCAGCGCATTAAAGGAACTAATCTTGAAAACTGGGCCAAATCTATAGGAACTTGATTCTGAATCACTTACATGTTATCACGAAGATCGCAAAGTAAAAATAACAAGCAAATCAAAAAGACGGCGTTATGTTTCTAACTCTATATTATTGGATTAGCGTATAATCCATAAAAAACTTGAGCTACTGGAATCGATCAAAAAGCCAACAAAAACATAAAAAAAAGCGCGGGGAATTTAAAATCCATTCAGTTGAAACAGTGAGTGAAGTAAGTCAAAAGTCAAACGTGAAAATCGTGACTTATGTAAAACCAAAAACGTGATCCAAAGGTAAAGCGAACTAAAAAATGAGAGCGCCTAAATAATAGCCTTTGAGAGGCTGACAGCGGCTATTAAACAAATTAAAAACAAATCTGATTTTTTGAACAACTCAGGTGCAGCAAATAAAAGATAAAAAACTTAACAGATATTTGTGGGGAAACAGAAGTCTTGCGGCAAAAAGTTAGAATTTACAGGCTAGCGGCACATTCGAAAAGGAAAAAAGCAAAATAGCAGGACAAGAACTGACACATAATTCAAAGAATTTTGACTGACTAAACAAAAGACTAGACCTACAATAAATAGAGAATGGGTTAGGAAAACCATTAAAAAACATTAAAAATCGGAAAAACAGTAAAAAATCAATTTCAAACAGCCGCATGTAAACCAGAACCAAGTACGAGAACGCAAATTTTTGCTCAAACACCTTTTTCGAACTCAACTTTGAAATAAGAACAAAAAAATTCACCCCGCAAAACCACTTGCTTTTTTGCTTTACTTTCTGTTTCTGCGTGCCCAAATCACTACTCCAATTTGACTTCAAGAGTCATGAAAATTTGTGAACAGATCTTCAAATACATTTCTAAACAAACCCCTTCGTAATAGATATAACATCGGTTGCTAAAAGGTTCCTAAGAGAGAAACTTTTCACAGATCGCAAAAAACGCAGATAATCAGCGTCACAGCACGGAAATCCGATTGGAAGTGACCACTGTCACTTCAACCACCTTAAAAACTATCTTCATTTGAGTATCTCTATCTTGCATCTTCATTTAAGTATAAGTGATAATTTAAAAGAAAACAAGCGCACCAAATTACCGGAAAACAGCAGCAATTTATTCCCATAAACCTTATTGGGATTGAAAGAATAGACAAAATAACCAGTAAATTGTTGTACTACCACTACCTCTATCACAATCAATTCAACAAAATTCTCAGCAGCAGTTCCTTGAAGCGGAAAACTGCTGCTTTTCTTTCATTATAAGTTTTTTATTTGGTTCTTATTTACAGATTCACGAAAAGTAATATTCTCAACAGTGACCATTAGAAAAGAATTAGCACTCTACAAGAATATTGAGAAAAACCCAGGCCGAGAGACAACCAGCAAGGATGAAATTAAACGTTAACTTAACTCAGTGCCAATGAACAATAAATTTTGACATTTAAACTGCCGTAGTATAGTTAATCTTGAAACGTAGTAACTAATCTTGAAAAGTGGGCCAAATACTAATTACGGGCTTAGTGAGATCTGGCTATCATTGGAAGATACCCACAATCCATAGGAACTTGATTGCGAATCAGTTACATGTTTCCACGAAGATCGCAAAGTAAAAATAACAAGCAAATCAAAAAGGCGGCGTTATGTTTCTAATTCTATATTAAAGGATTAACGCGTAAATCATAAAAAACTTGAGCTACTTTACTTCAATCGACCAAACAGCCAACAAAGACATAAAATTTTTCTCTTAGGAAATTTTAACATTGACTATCTTCATGACAATAAGGAGTCCTTAGATACCATTTTAAAGCCTTACACGTTGAAGTCTTGCCAGAAGTCCTGCCCCAAAGTAATTCAAATTCTTAAAACAATATTCATATAATTTTGGAGGTTGAAAAACAGATTGATCAAATTTAGGAAGAGTTACAAGTGATAGTCATTGCTTGGAAATAAAAAAAAACAAAAATAAAACCATCCTCCAGTCACAGTACAATATTTAAAACATAAACTGACAAATGTCGGAAGAATTTTTCTTGAACGACAGGCGACACAATTTTAGCCAGTGTCTGTAGCCCATATAAATTTTTCTTTAGGGGTGCAAAAAACCTTGCCCCCAACGGGATTCGAACCAGTGACCTCCCGATCCATAGCCACCCGCACTAACCACTGTGCTATGCGTTACTCACTTTTGCTATGATGCAACCGATTATATATTAGCAACAACCTTTACTTCGAAGTGAGAGCAATAGAGATCAGTCAAAAATGATGCACGAAAGCGTAAAAAAGTCACTTGAGAAGTCAAAGAATGTTCTAGAACAACTATCGGCTAAATAGAGTGCCACTCCAAAACAACTATCGGCAAATTAGAGTGCCATCCAACAAACGGTACATGGAGAAAGAGAGGAAAAGGAAAGTAAAGGGAAGGCAAACCAAAAAATGTCAAATTCACTATAAAAAGTTATTGTGGTACATAACACAGTTGTTCCAAAAAATCGCTTAGAAAATTTGTCTGCTCGATCAGTGACCCATCCCATTCCTCTCAGAGACATACTACTCGAGAACAGAAACCACAAATTGAAAATATAACAAAGGCCCACTACTCGTTCAAATACCCGCAGAACAGCTCTAGATTAAATAACCAAACAAACTATCATTGATTCCCATAACCCCGATTGGTATTACGAAAAAAAAGTAAATTTAACATTCAAATATTTTTATATTCCATAAAATATTGATATCATGCTGTAGCTGGACATACTGTATCTCAATGAGAGGATAAAAACACTAGTAAGACTTATTAGAACAAAGTTCGAGGAGCGGGCAACGAAAATTGGGCTTGATCGCGTTTTTATTTTTGATTTCATTTTCCGCTACTGACTATGCCAATTTTAGATCATTTTGGTGAGTAGCTGCTGCTTAAAAGCATTTTCAGCAAAATGAGACGAGTCAAAATAGCCCAGAAAACTCAAAAAGATTGCACGGAAAATGTTGAATAAGATGTGAACAAAGGTAAAGGCAAATGAATTTTTGTTCTACGAAACACAAATGCGCCGCCGCAATATCCCCTGAGAATATGAAGGCCACTAAAATTGTAAAAATTTTAAAATCGGATGGTAAAGGCGAAAAACAAGATGAATAAGAATTCAATTAAAACTACTCCATTTTCAACAAACGAATCTCAACCTCGCCATAGACTAATAAAAATTGAAAAAATTACAACCCTGCTGCACAAAAAGCGTCCTATAATGCGAAATGGCAAAAAATGCATTGAAAGCTTCATATTTGTTTCAAATGGTCAAAATGGTTCCGATCGAACCATTACTAGCATAAGAGTTAAAACTAGAACAAGCCGACAGATTGCCAGCAAAATTCCAAAGGACTTCGTAATTTAACATGCACTAAGTAATTTAACATGAGGTATTAGTGCCAGTATTTTCTCGGTTTATTTTCTTTTGATTCACTGAGAACTCTAAATTCCATTCAGTTGAAACAGTGAGGTAAGTAAGAGGTCCAACGGGAAATTAGTGACTAATGTAAATCGAAAAATATGATCGAAGGGTGAAACAGAGCTCCTAAATAAAAGCCGTTGAGAGGCTGAGGACGTCTTAAAAAAACTTTGCCAAAGCCGCAAGAAATGGAAAAAATACCGCTCGCTTAGCCAAAAATGTTTCACAACTACTGTTCTCGGTGAATTAAGCATGGACAGAAAACCACTCTACATTCACTCTATGATTTAAATTTTCAGCATATTGACCTATACACCTGTTTTCCCGCGCGGCATTTGAATTCCTCTAATGCAGATCATTCAAAAAAAGAATTCATAGATTTTAAAAAAATCGCCATTACTCCTCGTCGAGTCGTAAAAATAGGTAAGCAGTAATGGCCGACTGAGAAGATGAGAGCGGAACAATAGATTATTTTGAAAATTAACTTCCCTTATATTTATTCCTGAAATAAAAATTTCTGTTGAACAATTTTGTGACAATTTGTTTTGAAAAATTTGTCTGAAACGTTATTGCTTGATGAAATTTCTATCAGCTTTGAAAAGCCTATGAAAAGTAAAATTCAATTGCCGAATAAATTTATGTGGATAAGAGGCATCAAAATATTGTGACGGAGCGCAGATTACCGAGCCTCCTTGTTCAAAGATTAAGATCTGAATACTACAAAAAATCCTTAAGATTTTTCAAAGCAATTGCAACACCAGCAGCTTACGCAAGGGTTACGGGTGCAGCGATGAGCAGGGGTGAGGATTGAGGGGTGGGTGGGTAAGTAGAGGGGGGGGGGTGAGGTGCGGAGGGGTGTCAGAATCTCAGAACCGCTCTTCAATCATGAATTAATGTCTCCAAAACAATTTTGGTGCATCGCATACTTAGAGCCTTGTACGAAGAGAGGCTCTACGAGCCCTTAATGCCCTCGCGCGTTACCCGTTCATCCAGTTTTTGAGGACGAAAAGATAAGGGTCAGACGAAAAATCCGTCGAACAAAAATTCGCATTAAAAAGACCACAGAACTAATATAATTGCTAAAAACTTCACACACTTACACACTTAATAAAGGAAATTCTGCTTGACAGTCTTTATTTTATTAGAAGTCAAAATTGAATAGATTTATTCCAACAGACGACAGAAATCAGTTGCTTCATATACGATTACCTGTACCCGGCTTCATTTGTGTCAAACTCCTGCACTTTGATCTTATGTAAATGGCGGTTCAGCAAAAAGTTGAATAAAATAAAGGCCTCTTTTTAAAACAAGAAAATGGAAATTATGGATTGACCAATTACTCCTCTCCGTCAGTTTTACAGTAAAAACTGTTACAGAAGTGACAAAACGCCGAAAATTCTTGAAGTGCCCCAAAGATTTTCTATCCATATATTAACACAACAAACAACACTGAAGAAGCTTTACTAAGCCATACTTTGAGTAAGATGAGTAAGCACGAAGGAGTAGACAAACCGCGACGTAATTTTGTTTGGAGATCACAAAATAAGAAGCCATAAGGGAGAAACAAAATGATCTCTGCTGTCTGCCTACAGAGTCAGTCTGTACCAGATTGGCAAGCGAACATTGGTGTGTTCAAAGAAGCATTTTTATTGACTTCAATAAAGAAGTTAACGAACTCGGGGGCTCTTTCCACTGTGATGTCTGTTTGTCTATTAGCCACATCAAAAAGACACAAAAAATTAAACAGGAAAAATCCACGGCGTCTCTAACTTCATTTCAGTTCCCCTCTGCACTACAAGATTTTAGCCAGATACCTTCCGGCAGTTTACTTTTAAACAGCTTCCTCCTCAAAATTTTAATATCATACGTCATCTTAGTCAAATACGCGCCCCTTGCTTACGTAAAAACATCACTTTTAATATCAAAGTCTTTGATATTAAAGACAACTCTCGCGTGCAACAACTCTCGCGTGTGAATTGCTTTACTTTCTTGCCATGAAAGTTATTGCACGACTGAACTCAAGTGTACATACAACCACTTCTACCACCAACTGACTGAGCCATGCATATTAATTCTTCTTAGCTCATGAAATAACTAATCTGATTTGGATTTCCTGTTGAACCAATTCAAATGTGTCGATATGCAGATAGACAGGAGTCTGAAAGCCTTTTAAATATGGAAATGACGGCAAACCCTTTTTTCAATGTTTGCTTTTCCTAACCAGATACAAGGTCAGACTTTTCACTGAATTGCATGAAAACGTTACCAGAGAGTTGAATTCACAAGGCTCAGAGTAACTTTGTCATACAATATTTGCTTCCATTATAGCTAGAGGTATATTTAAACAATTAATTGTAAGTCAAGTTAAAACAATAAAGATTTCATGACCAGTTTTTGCTCCAAAGCGAGCATCACCTCCTACTAAATCATAAAACATAAAAATGATGCCGGCTTTTTGTTGATATGCTCTCTAACTAAAAGGAGAGAGAGAAAACTGAAATAAAAGAACGAAAAAATTAATTTTTTTCATTCTTTTCTTTCAGTTCTCTGTTTACTTAAAAATAGAGACAGATTGTTTCGAAGATGTTAATATCATTCGATTAAAGTTTAAAGTCTCAAATTTGGAATAATCAGCAAATGAATTTTTTTTGAAAAATTCTTAAATGAAGAAATTTTGCGTATTATTTCAAATAATACGCAATTATTTAGAAATAGTACGTAAATGAAAAAATTTTTTTGAATCAAGTACTATTTTAAAAAATGGGGCAAAACAAAATAAAACATTGATGGAAGATCGCCGGAAAATAGCAGCAATGACTTTGCAGATCTGTGATCTCAAACATAACCGGCTGATTGCGGGAAAGTAGCTGCTATTGATTCCTAAAAACCAGTTTGGGATTGAGAGAACAAAAAAAATCGTTTCAAGTTCACGAAATTTCGATGGAAATTTGCCATTAGACATACTCTTGTCTTTTAATGAGGGATACAGAGGCAAGTATCAACAACAATAAGCAATCGAAATAGTATACAAGACTCGGTATCCAAGCTGAGAAATCAAAATAACGAAAGAGCTGCGAAATGAGGCTAACCGAAACAGATATTTAATTCGAAAAGAGAAATCTGTAATCTATATATAAAGAATCTATATAACTTATTCCCGCTTCTGATAATAAATGCCCTCAAACAACCTTCAATTAGAGTGACATACACTCAGATGACCTTATCTCCTTCAATTAAATTAACCAAAATCTCGAGAGAGTCCTTTTGAGAGTGCGGTAATTCAAGTGTGAACGAACAAAAAATCTCCTAAGTAGGAGTGAAAAATGCCGTCAAGCACGCAATTCAGTCGTATTTGCATGAACGAATGAACAAGATTTGAAGTGATTGTAACATCATATGGTCGTAACAAAAATCTTGAAGACGAAATATAAAACCAAGTGAAGAGAAATATAGCCCCAGTTATCGCTTTCCGGCTATAAATAAAGACGGCGAACAAAATATCATAAGAGGAAAAAAAATTCGTGAGAAAGCATAGACCGGACTTCAAAAACCTATGAATAAGCTTTGAAAACACTGTTATATTTGCAAAAAAACAGGAAGCAACATGTTCACATTGCCCGCAAAGCTTTATGGATTAGAAACACTCAAGAACTGCTTCGGCATGAGAAAAATAATTTCTCTAATTTAACTTTAAAAAGATCAAAATTTGTAAATAAATCTTCAAAGACAGCCCAATTCATATTAATCGATAAAAAAAACCGCCATAGAAATCAATAATAGCCCAAGCAATCTACAAACATAGCCGAGAGATTGATGAAAATGAGTTCCTAGAGTATAGATAGAAACAAATACAGAACTGAGTTGGTCGAGTCTCCGACGTGATCCCATTCAAAACATTTACACTTATAGAACCAAGTTTTTTTTTAACAATATCTTAGTATTTATCACATTTGAGACGCGATAATTTAATAATTACAGTATTCAAGACAGTAGTCGCCTAATGACCACAAAAAGGTCTAGAATAAGCTTAAAACACCCTACTATTGGTGTTAAAAGTCATTTAGAGAGTGAGGTTAGGCATTTATGATCAAAAACAATCACGCAATTCTATTGAGTCTAAATGACGTCACGCACCAGTAGAGTGCGGTAAAAAAACATAGCCGGCAGATTTCCGGAACAGCTGTGAAATAGACTTCCGTGCTGTAAAATACAGATGGAAAAAGATACAGAAATGAGTTGAACGATGTTATCGCCGCCTATAAAACTTACAAGTTTAATTCAAAGGAGGTTGTTTTTGTGCGCAAAAAATATTTCCGTGCCGCGGCTCGAACTGCCAATCTCCTGATTAACCGGCAGTCGCACTGACCACTCGTCTGTCGGACCATACAATCTTTATTCTTATAATCAACTTTGTTTTCGCAACAGACAACTTCTGAATAACCGCAATTTAGGTCACGCAGAAAGCGTGAAATCAAGCGCGAAAAAACCATTTAAGCAGTGCCGAGACAGAATGTTCTAGAACAAATGTAAAACGAAAATGGAGCGTCAGACGGCAAAACAAAATAACAAGAGCACCGCAAAATAGCTACGCTCAGCTTACAGCTTCGCAGCTATAATAAAGACCACTGCATTAAAGCTACCTTCAACTTACAGCTTCGCAGCTATGAAAAACAATGCTAATAACTTTCAATTTTGGTCTTGGGATAATTCGCCTAAAAAAATTCGCTAAGGAGGCTTCAAATAACGTTATTTTATATTATTACAGACAGCTAATAGTATTCGTGAAAAATCGGTTGATTTTCAACAGAAAACTGCTAGTGCTGATACCAGACTCAACTGTTTTACTGATAACGAAACGAAGCTTAATCAAAAACATAGCTGGCAGATTGCCAGAAAATAGCCGCAATAGATTCGTTGATCGGCAGTCTAAAAAAACAGTAAAAAAGACAGACCAAAAAAAATTATCTTTTCATTGAAGGCTGATCTGTTATATTTTGATTTAAAATCTGTATAAGTTATTGCTGCCTCTATTAGCTGATCTCAAATAACCTTCATTTAGAGTGATACACACCCATTTGACCTTATCTCTTTGAATTAAAGTAAATAAAAGTCAATTTCAAATTGAGGAAGTCATTTTTGAGAGTGAGGTAAGTCAAGTGTGACCAAAAATTTAATCACGCGCATGAACAAAAAAACTCGCTCCACTAAGAGCGAAAAATGACGTCACACATGCAATTCAATTGAAATTGCATGAACGAATGAACAAAAGATGGCTGTGACGTCATATGGTCGTAACAAAAATCATGACGACGAAATAAAAAAAAACCAAGAGAAGGCCAATAATAGCCTCAGCTATCGCTGTGCGGCTATTAACCAGAAAAAGATAAGTGAGGCCTTACACGCTGACGCTAGCAAAATCGGTGAAGGAACTACCTAACTTTCGAAACGCGTTCCAGTTTAACAACACTCAACCTGATGTCAACTTAACTCAACAAGACTTATGTACATAACTTTCCGTGAATTTCCTCTCTCGTTACTCGCATTGCTAATTTTTACTCATGGTCACATCCTTTTCCTAATAGCTATATTTTCTAGAATTATCCGAGAGAATCTAGCACCCATATTTAACTACTACCCAGTTTTTTCAAAACGCTTTATAAAATTTCGCAGATTCCTTTCATTTTTCACAACGATCAAAAGTTTTGCACCCAAACACCTCAAATGCCTCACTTAGATTCATTTCAAGGTCAACCAACCAGCTGTGAGAACAGTAATTCTTTCTGTAATGTGAAGGCCTGCCCAACTTGTGAATCTAGACCAACTTTAGGTAAAAAAAAATGTCGCACTTGCGAAGGAATGTGACGGATTTTGAATAAATTAGTGAAATCATAGCAAAACAGTGATTTGAAAAGAACCAAAATGGAGTCATAGCAGTCTCCTAGGACGAGTCTCAAATATCAGAAAATCAAAAAATGCTTAAAAGTTCACAAACATAGCCGGCAGATTGCCGCAATAGCTGCGAAAGAATAGACCTGCGTGCCATATAATAGCGATAGAAACAGATACAGATCTAAATTGAAAAAAAAAATCGACGCTGCTCAAAAAACTAGGCTAAAAAACATTCAGCGATAAATTAGTAAAGCTTGTTAAAATTCATTCCACAGACGCCTCTTAGGGACCTTTACTGCACGTAGGAGTTCCTTTGACCTTAAATAAATTCAAATTAAATCTTCAAAGACAGCCCAATTCATATTAATCGATAAAAAAAAACCGCCATAGAAATCAATAATAGCCCAAGCAATCTACAAACATAGCCGAGAGATTGATGAAAATGAGTTCCTAGAGTATAGATACAAACAAATACAGAACTGAGTTGGTCGAGTCTCCGACGTGATCCCATTCAAAACATTTACACTTATAGAACCAAGTTTTTTTTAACAATATCTTAGTATTTATCACATTTGAGACGCGATAATTTAATAATTACAGTATTCAAGACAGTAGTCGCCTAATGACCACAAAAAGGTCTAGAATAAGCTTAAAACACCCTACTATTGGTGTTAAGTCATTTAGAGAGTGAGGTTAGGCATTTATGATCAAGAACAATCACGCAATTCTATTGAGTCTAAATGACGTCACGCACCAGTAGAGTGCGGTAAAAAAACATAGCCGGCAGATTTCCGGAACAGCTGTGAAATAGACTTCCGTGCTGTAAAATACAGATGGAAAAAGATACAGAAATGAGTTGAACGATGTTATCGCCGCCTATAAAACTTACAAGTTTAATTCAAAGGAGGTTGTTTTTGGGCGCAAAAAATATTCCCGTGCCGCGGCTCGAACTGCCAATCTCCTGATTAACCGGCAGTCGCACTGACCACTCGTCTGTCGGACCATACAATCTTTATTCTTATAATCAACTTTGTTTTCGCAACAGACAACTTCTGAATAACCGCAATTTAGGTCACGCAGAAAGCGTGAAATCAAGCGCGAAAAAACCATTTAAGCAGTGCCGAGACAGAATGTTCTAGAACAAATGTAAAACGAAAATGGAGCGTCAGACGGCAAAACAAAAAAACAAGAGCACCGCAAAATAGCTACGCTCAGCTTACAGCTTCGCAGCTATAATAAAGACCACTGCATTAAAGCTACCTTCAACTTACAGCTTCGCAGCTATGAAAAACAATGCTAATAACTTTCAATTTTGGTCTTGGGATAATTCGCCTAAAAAATTCGCTAAGGAGGCTTCAAATAACGTTATTTTAGATTATTACAGACAGCTAATAGTATTCGTGAAAAATCGGTTGATTTTCAACAGAAAACTGCTAGTGCTGATACCAGACTCAACTGTTTTACTGATAACGAAACGAAGCTTAATCAAAAACATAGCTGGCAGATTGCCAGACAATAGCCGCAATAGATTCGTAGATCGGCAGTCTAAAAAAAACAGTAAAAAAGACAGACCAAAAAAAATTATCTTTTCATTGAAGGCTGATCTGTTATATTTTGATTTAAAATCTGTATAAGTTATTGCTGCCTCTATTAGCTGATCTCAAATAACCTTCACTTAGAGTGATACACACCCATTTGACCTTATCTCTTTGAATTAAAGTAAATAAAAGTCAATTTCAAAGTGAGGAAGTAACTTTTGAGAGTGAGGTAAGTCAAGTGTGACCAAAAATTTAATCACGCGCATGAACAAAAAAACTCGCTCCACTAAGAGCGAAAAATGACGTCACACATGCAATTCAATTGAAATTGCATGAACGAATGAACAAAAGATGGCTGTGACGTCATATGGTCGTAACAAAAATCATGACGACGAAATTAAAAAAAAAAACCAAGAGAAGGCCAATAATAGCCTCAGCTATCGCTGTGCGGCTATTAACCAGAAAAAGATAAGTGAGGCCTTACACGCTGACGCTAGCAAAATCGGTGAAGGAACTACCTAACTTTCGAAACGCGTTCCAGTTTAACAACACTCAACCTGATGTCAACTTAACTCAACAAGACTTATGTACATAACTTTCCGTGAATTTCCTCTCTCGTTACTCGCATTGCTAATTTTTACTCATGGTCACATCCTTTTCCTAATAGCTATATTTTCTAGAATTATCCGAGAGAATCTAGCACCCATATTTAACTACTACCCAGTTTTTTCAAAACGCTTTATAAAATTTCGCAGATTCCTTTCATTTTTCACAACGATCAAAAGTTTTGCACCCAAATACCTCAAATGCCTCACTTAGATTCATTTCAAGGTCAACCAACCAGCTGTGAGAACAGTAATTCTTTCTGTAATCTGAAGGCCTGCCCAACTTGTGAATCTAGACCAACTTTAGGTAAAAAAAAATGTCGCACTTGCGAAGGAATGTGACGGAATTTGAATAAATTAGTGAAATCATAGCAAAACAGTGATTTGAAAAGAACCAAAATGGAGTCATAGCAGTCTCCTAGGACGAGTCTCAAATATCAGAAAATCAAAAAATGCTTAAAAGTTCACAAACACAGCCGGCAGATTGCCGGAATAGCTGCGAAAGAATAGACCTGCGTGCCATATAATAGCGATAGAAACAGATACAGATCTAAATTGAAAAAAAAATCGACGCTGCTCAAAAAACTAGGCTAAAAAACATTCAGCGATAAATTAGTAAAGCTTGTTAAAATTCATTCCACAGACGCCTCTTAGGGACCTTTACTGCACATAGGAGTTCCTTTGACCTTAAATAAATTCAAATTAAACTTAAGTGCAGAAGTCATTTTATTGAGTGAGGTAAGTCACGTATGATCAAAATCTAATCACGCAAATAACCTAAAAACTTTCGCTAAAGCGAATGAGAAATGACGTCACGCGCGCAAATGCCGTTAGTGAGAGGAAGAAGTCATTCAGAAAATTTTAATTTTTCAGCTTTGCTGTGTGAACAAATGTAAAACGAAAAAAGAGCGTCAGACGACGAAACAAAAAAACATAGCCGGAAGAATTCCGGAAGCGACTCGAAGCCGCAAAACCTCACAAACAAAACCCTAATTGCAGCTGAAGCAATTACCATTTGAAATCAACCATTACCTCCCCTGGTCTGATCTAAAAATTGGTGAAACTTAAACCACTGTCACCAAGAAAAACATACCCGGCAGATTGCCGGAAAATAGCCGCCGTTGATTCCAATAAGCATGATTGGGATTGAAAGAATAGAAAATATTGAAAAAAAAAGATTTTTGTACAAAAACATTTTTTAAGTGCGATTTATTTTGATGGCATTTCGTAGTTGAAGATAACGTACTTCTGTTTCTTAGAGACAGGCTACAGGGGCTAATATCAATACCAATAAGCATAAGAGATGGTAACTAAGACTTATAGGAACGACATTCAAATAGCGGGCATCTAAAATTGGGCTTTATGGGTGTATCCCGTTTCTATTTCTGACTTCAATTTTTTATTCTGACTCTGTTCATTTTGAATTGCTTTGCTGAGCAACTGATGTTCAAAATCACTTTTAGCAGAATGAGAGAAGAGAGAAACTAGTCTAGAGAAGTCAAAAAGATATCACACAAAATGTTGAAAAAGCGGCAAAATGAGGTAAAGCGAAACATTTTTTTATTCGACGAAGTAAAAAAAAATAGGAGCGCTATAATAGCCGGCTGAGATGAGGCGGCTATTAAAAATGCAGCAAAATTTTATATTGTTGAAAATGTTTGATAACGTTAAAAAATCCGAAATAGATAAGCAGGTCAAAATACAGATGGCCTAAAACAGCTGAAAGGGCTATCAATTGCCCTCAAATAATTCATGATTCTGATCTCAAAAAGATCAGAAAAGCAAACGGCAGATAACAATCTTAGAAACTAAGTTAAATTTTTTTTAAAAAAAAAAGAATACTCAAATTTAAGAATCAGAAAACCACTATAATTACAGTTCTAATCACTGCAATTAAAACAAAAAACGGCACATACTTCTCCCTTGTTCTGCATATGCTAGACAACATGATTTAAAACTAATTCAAAAATTAAAATAATCATAGAAAAGACAAGCAGCAGAAAAATGTTCAAAGGCAAAAAATCGTTTAAATTAACACCAAGGCCGGAAGGAAGTTGCAGTAGATAGTATTAAGTAGAGCTTTTGGAAAAAGCTGGCTAGCAAACTCTCAGTACTGCCTTGTGTTGAATGAAATCAATTGCAAACAAAGAAATGACGAATATCTAAGAAAATGCTGAAATCATTCAATTTTTAACAACTGAAACAACCAAAAATAAATGTGCCATAAAAAGCTGCCAGGACAAAACTAAAATGATACTAACTAGAATGATAAAAACATGGACACAATATGAGGAACACCGAAATAAAAACACATTCTTGATTTTTGAAAGTCAAAAATAAAAAAAAACAAAATTCAAGAAAAACGAATACATTTCATTGTTCAGCATTAGAGACGTAGAAAAGATAACTAGTCGTCCAATATAAAGATCTATCCTCCTGAAGTGAACAAAAAAATAAGAAAAACCAGATATCAAACATACGAAACATTAAATATTTTACAGAAAAAGCTCAAAAAACTTTTAATACTGCTTTCATGAAAAATGAAAGCTGAAAAAATCAATATACCAAAAATAAAAATAGGTGCCAGGACAAAGCTAGAATGATACTAACTAGAATTTTAAGAATATGGGCACAATGTAAGGAACACCGTAACAAAAAGGCATTCTTATTTTTTAAAAAGTTAAAAATCAAATTAAAAAATCAAGAAAAACAAATACAGTTCACTGCTCAACATTCGAGACCTAGAAAAGATAACTAGTCATCCGATACAAAAATCTATCCTCCTGAAGAGAACAAAAAAATAGGAAAAAGCAGCACTCAAAAATATAAAACATTGAAACATTTTGCAAAAAAAAAAATTATCAAAAAACTTTTAAGACTGCATTTACGAAAAAGCTTCAACTGTTTTTCAAAAACTGAACTCCAAAAAATGATTGAATTTTTATTAAAACGCAATTAAGGTCCCTCATGTTGCACAAAAAGACTACAATTACAATCAAAATACAAACAAAAAACTGACAAAAATCGGGAAAAAACTACCAAAATCGGATTAGCATATGTACAATTTTACAAAACAAAAATACACCGAGGTAGAGAGAGGCGTTAAGTATATTAATTATCAAAGGGAAGTTGCCAAATGAACTGATTTTTGACAAAAAGACGGTTAAAAGGTCTAAGAATGAAGAAATTAATAGAAAAAAGTCAAAAATTAACTAAAAAATCAAAAAATATGTGCCAATTTTCAAATTGAAACCCATATTCAGGCTCTGCAAAACACTGTGGCATCAATCTCTGATGTTGGCATTTCAATATAGTATCGAATAAAAATTATTTCTACAAAAAACCAAATTACAAGCAAAAAAAAATTACCCACTTAAAAACGGCTAAAAACGGTTATCTATATATGCCATTCAGTCAAAAACTACTTTTCAAAGTCAAAAAGTCATTCACTAAACGCAGCGCATGATCAAAAAACTTCTCTCGCTTAGCGAAAATTTGTTCACCAAGAAAGCTTTTCTCACTTTCGCTTTTAGGTCAAAATGCCGCGTGAACAAATCTACTTCCTGTAAAAAAAACCGAGAGAAAACCAATACTCCTCTTCGAGTCGTAAAAACCAAGAGCACCGCAATATAGCTACGCTCAGCTTACAGCTTCGCAGCTATAAAAATCCTCAACGCAAAAAAATCAATTTAAAAGAACTTGACGCCGAAAAATGGTAGGGCAAAATAAGAGATCAATTGGGCGATTTTAAATTTCTTGATCACAGTGCATCTTCACGAAATCTTGAACACTGGGAAAAAATTCTTTCGCAAGGTCACAAATCAGATTAGATAAATTTTGACAAAAATGTGCAGAAAAAATTTGGTGAGATTCTATTTCACTGAAATTGAGGTGAACCGACAAATTCAGAACCAAAACTACTTTTGGCAAACATTCCCACCAATGCAACTGCCTAATGTTCTAAATGTGAGCTTAGACCATGTATTACACAAAAATTTAGCCGCAAACAGAGTCAACCAAAAAGTAGCCCAATTGCCAAGAGCAACAATTGGCATAAAGTTAAGTAAGACTAACAGAATATAAATCTTTTTTTTTTAATTCCATATCAGAGTAATTTTTGGCGAATAGCACACGGTTATAAATTATTGACGAGTGTCGGGAGCTTACCAGAGCCATCGTCATGTGAGAAAGAGCCACTTCTTCCAGATTGTGGTGCAGTAGATCCAGAGGTGGGTATGATGTTGGAGTAATAGGCACCCTCTCCTGAGTCGCCCCTTTCCTCCCCTTCTGCAACTATGGCATGCTCTTCGTTACTATGACACAGCGTGCGCTCATTGTCTCCCGTGTGCCCCACCGGAGTAGAGGTGACATCCACCTGTTGACAGACAAAACAATTGAAATGGATAACACACTTGAAGAAGAACATAACCATATATAGAGCATAGAGAAAATTGTCAACCAATATATCTTACCATTTATGCTATGTTATAATAGATACAATTTAAAGACCATGAAGGAACTGTTTGTACAGACTGTATGTGACCATACATACGGCACCCCTCATATATGGTTGCTAAAGCAGGTCAGTTATTTCATCGCCAGTTTTTTTAACCAATAATTGCATGACTAACTGGCTATTTATTTTTGGTTAGAGTACTGAAATGACGGCATATATTAAGAAATAGAACTGGCGGCTCTACCTTCGTATTGGGCTTAAAATGAGATTCCATCAACTCATTGGCTTTCAGTTTAAGCAGCGAAACTAGATTCCTCACATTTCCAAAGATAACCAATTAAGGTCAGGCAAATTGTTCTCAACCGGCTGGTGAGCGGTTGGATTTGTCAGTAGTTACCGGTTGGCTTCGCCAGGGTCTCAAGGAAGTCGAGCGTGGCGTTCCGGGTGGAATGCTGAACCAGCTTCACACCATGATTTTATGTATGTCTCCAACATTTTTGCTGAACCGCATATTTAGAGACTAGTAAGGCGTAAAACTCTAACAACAGAACTGCTCAGCCGACTTAGTTCCCTCCTGTGAGGTTCATCCTGCTTTAGGGGACAAAAACTCATAGTCAAACGAAAAGTTGGCAGTGCAAAAAATCGGATATAAGACTAGCGGGACTGATATACTCATTACAAACTTCGTCTGAGAGCAATTAGAAATGAAACATAAACCCGCTAACGTCGGAAAAATTGCTCTCGAATGACAGGTCGCGCAATTTAGTTCAGGGGCAGTAGCCTAGAAAAAATTTTTCTTATGGGTGCAAAAAACATGAGCCGAAGGTAGGTCTCGAACCCCCACTTCCCGAGTCCCATTCCGCCACCTCGACGGAGGTATAGCAGGGCCTTGACATCTACTCTAACAATCGGTTTTGCTTGAACAACAAACTTTTTTTCGGAACTAGAGCAATTGAAACCACTCAAAAATCAAGAAGTGCGTGCAAAATGCACTTTAATAAAAGATAATTAATAAATAAAAAGATAATAAATAAAAGATAATTCTAAAAGCGCAAAACGGTCAAGCAAAAAAATTGCATTAAAAAAAGACATTCGTTTACAATAATCGCTTATCATTGGAGAGCAATTAATCACATTACTGAAAACTGATCATAATTGAGCACATAGAATCACTGGACATTTTTAGCATCTATCGACAAACATTATTGCTTGATATCGAGATTAACATATCCCGCAAATATCTAACGGACAAATTGTTCTCGAAAGCCTGACAGGCGCTCGATGCTATTCCGTAGGTTTCATCTGGGGTTGAGGTGTAGCCTGATAAAATTCACCCAAAAAAACAGAAACAGTCAAGCAAAAGCTTTGCAGAAAAAGAAAAAACAGCAACTGCTTCAATACAAATTCAAAATAATCTAAAGGAGCTACAAAAAATCTTTTCATTGCCATTTATGATTTATTATGTACCCGAAAAATTCCTACTAGATATTGGATCTCTGCCTAGAGCACTCAATTTTGCTCCGTTTAGAGCATGTATTTTAACTAAACCGTGAGAGCAGAAGCACCTTTTCAAATAAAAAATGAGAAAATGGGAATGCTATACAAATGATGAAGCCTATTGATACCTATAAAATTAAGCAAGTGTGGGCGTAAATTATGAGATTACAATTAAAAAGCCAATAAAAACGAAACAATCACACGCTCAAATTATATGCTCATATCAAGTAATGTAGATACAAAACATGCCGCTGTCGTCCATCCAAAAATATAGCCGTCAGATTGGCAAAGTAGCTGCGAAATAGACTTGCGTGCTGTAATACATAAGAGACAACAGATAGTGTTGACTGAGTTGCTGATGAGTTGATTGAGTTGCTGATGCATCATATAATACCTATTGATAATATGTGTTTACTATTTTTCACAAAAAAAATCTCATTTTTGATTTTATTTTTGGTCACCAAACTGTGTTAAAAACAGCATTCATTTTACTTCAAATCACTTCAATTTGACTTCAAAAAATTTGAAAATGTGTGAAAATGTGAAAAAATCAGGGCCACAATACAATTCAAATTCTTTTAATTGTACAAATTGTGTGCGCTATAGTAGGCGGCTGAGATGTGGCCGGCTATTAAAAAACAGAAGTTCACTATAACTCATCTTCCGAGTAGTAAAAACGATTATCACAAGAATATATATCTACGCTCAGCCCACCGCTTCAAAATTATTGTTTTCTCACTTTAATGTTCATTCAAGACTTTTACTTTTGTTTATAACTGCGAAGTTATAAGTTGAGCGTGGCTATATTCCTGTGATCCGCAATGCAACAGGATCTTCCGCGAAAGCTAAACATAGCCGACAAAAATGCCGGTAAATAACCGCCGCTGACGCACAGTGGGATTGAAACCGCAAAAAAAAGAGAGAAGAGAGAAATTGACAGACATTTTTGCTAGTTTCAAAAACTGCTCAAATTTGGTGTGCAATTTGAGTTACTTTCTAAAAATAAACTTATTTCAATTTCTAAACTGAAAAGTATAAAGCTTAATGCTAATATTAGCATGTCAGCTACAGTCGCTCTGATGAACTTTGATAACCTAATTCACTATGACTCAATGACCGAGCTTTATAGGTTTATCCCCTATCTTTTGATTTTGATTTGACAGTATTCACTACATTGCGTAAATCAAGGCATGAAAGAATTTACTATCCATTCAGTTGAAACAGTGAGCGAGGTAAGTCAAAAGTCAAGCGCGAAAATCGTGACCTATCGAAACGAAAAAGGTGATCAAAAGGTAAAACGTATTAAAAACACAGCCGGAAGACTTCCGGAAACGAATCAAAGTCGTATCCACCGAAAGAACTGATTTTTCAAATAGTTAAAGTCTGCATGTAGAACACATCAATGCAGAGAAAACAGCTATCTTAAGTCAAACAACGAAGGAAAATTTCGGCAAAATAAAAATTTAGTAAATGCAAAAAAAAATTAGAAAAGAATTTTGAAAAATTTCATTTTTTGTCAATTGCATAGAAAGAGACAATTTTTAGCGAAAGAAACATGTGTCCTTTGTAGTTAAAAAAAGCCTATATTCATGACGTTTTAATTCAATTACCAATATACTCAATAAAACGATGCCATGGGCCAAAAACCGCAGACTTGAAAATCAGCAATTTAGTTGAAAAATTTACAGAGTAGTCACCAAACCGACAAAGGAAACAGAATATACAGGCAAAAAACGTTCAAAATAAAAACTAAAACTTTTAATACTATTCGTAGAATTTAATTATCAGTCAAAACTCTTAAACGGCATTTCGAGTAAATCTCAGTGCAGCACTATGTCAAATGAACTCAATTGCAACCACAAAAATCTAAGAAAAAGGCTAATATCGTTATTTTATAACAACTGACAAAAGCAGAGCTTGACAAGATAACAACTAAAGATCTCGGGAAAAGGATACACAGATACATGCTAGAATGCCGAGAAACAAAAAACAAAAACACAAAAAAAGACTTGATTTTTGAAAGTCAAAATTCATATTGAAAAAAAAATGAAGTACAAAAACACTTACATTCCTTATTTAGCATCAAATTATGCGTTTTTTCTCCTGTATAGATTAAAATGTAGAAATTTAGTTCAAAGATTGGAAACAATAAAACATTTTTCAATAAAATTGACAAAATTGACAAAATGAAAAAATCAGGGCAACAATACAATTCAAATTCTTTGAATTGTAAAAATTGTGTGTGCTATAGTAGGCGGCTGAGATGTGGCCGGCTATTAAAAAACAGAAGTTCACTATAACTCATCTTCCGAGTAGTAAAAACGATTATCACAAGAATATATATCTACGCTCAGCCCACCGCTTCAAAATTATTGTTTTCTCACTTTAATATTCTTTCAAGATTTTTACCTTTGTTTATAACTGCGAAGTTATAAGTTGAGCGTGGCTATATTCCTGTGATCCGCAATGCAACAGGATCTTCCGCGAAAGCTAAACATAGCGGACAAAAATGCCGGTAAATAACCGCCGCTGACGCACAGTGGGATTGAAACAGCAAAAAAAAAGAGAGAAGAGAGAAATTGACAGACATTTTTGCAAGTTTCAAAAACTGCTCAAATTTGGTGTGCAATTTGAGTTACTTTCTAAAAATAAACTTAATTCAATTTCTAAACTGAAAAGTATAAAGCTTAATGCTAATATTAGCATGTCAGCTACAGTCGCTCTAATGAACTTTGATAACCTAATTCACTATGACTCAATGACCGAGCTTTATAGACTTATCCCCTATCTATTGATTTTGATTTGACAGTATTCACTACATTGCGTAAATCAAGGCATGAAAGAATTTACGATCCATTCAGTTGAAACAGTCAGCGAGGTAAGTCAAAAGTCAAGCGCGAAAATCGCGACCTATCGAAACGAAAAGGTGATCAAAAGGTAAAACGTATTAAAAACACAGCCGGAAGACTTCCGGAAACGAATCGAAGTCGTATCCACCGAAAGAACTGATTTCTCAAATAGTTAAAGTCTGCATGTAGAACACATCAATGCAGAGAAAACAGCTATCTTAAGTCAAACAACGAAGGAAAATTTCGGCAAAATAAAAATTTAGTAAATGCAAAAAAAATTAGAAAAGAATTTTGAAAAATTTCATTTTTTGTCAATTGCATAGAAAGAGACAATTTTTAGCGAAAGAAACATGTGTCCTTTGTAGTTAAAAAAAGTCATGACGTTTTAATTCAATTACCAATAAACTCAATAAAACGATGCCATGGGCCAAAAATCGCAGACTTGAAAATCAGCAAATTAGTTGAAAAATTTACAGAGTAGTCACCAAACCGACAAAGGAAACAAAATATACAGGCAAAAAACGTTCAAAATAAAAACTAAAACTTTTAATACTATTCGTAGAATTTAATGATCAGTCAAAATTCTTAAACGGCATTTCGAGTAAATCTCAGTGCAGCACTATGTCAAATGAACTCAATTGCAACCACAAAAATCTAATAAAAAGGCTAATATCGTTATTTTATAACAACTGACAAAAGCAGAGCTTGACAAGATAACAACTAAAGATCTCGGGAAAAGGATACACTGATACATGCTAGAATGCCGAGAAACAAAAAACAAAAACACAAAAAAAGACTTGATTTTTGAAAGTCAAAATTCATATTGAAAAAAAAAATGAAGTACAAAAACAATTACATTCCTTATTTAGCATCAAATTATGCGGCTTTTCTCCTGTATAGATTAAAATGTAGAAATTTAGTTCAAAGATTGGAAATAATAAAACATTTTTCAATAAAATTGACAAAATGAAAAAATCAGGGCCACAATACAATTCAAATTCTTTGAATTGTACAAATTGTGTGTGCTATAGTAGGCGGCTGAGATGTGGCCGGCTATTAAAAAACAAAAGTTCACTATAACTCATCTTCCGAGTAGTAAAAACGATTATCACAAGAATATATATCTACGCTCAGCCCACCGCTTCAAAATTATTGTTTTCTCACTTTAATATTCATTCAAAACTTTTACCTTTGTTTATAACTGCGAAGTTATAAGTTGAGCGTGGCTATATTCCTGTGATCCGCAATGCAACAGGATCTTCCGCGAAAGCTAAACATAGCCGACAAAAATGCCGGTAAATAACCGCCGCTGACGCACAGTGGGATTGAAACAGCAAAAAACGAGAGAAAGAAATTGACAGAAATTTTTGCAAGTTTCAAAAACTGCTCAAATTTGGTGTGCCATTTGAGTTACTTTCTAAAAATAAACTTAATTCAATTTCTAAACTGAAAAGTATAAAGCTTAATGCTAATATTAGCATGTCAGCTAGCAGTCGCTCTAATGAACTTTGATAACCCAATGCACTATGACTCAATGACCGAGCTTTATAGGTTTATCCCCTATCTTTTGATTTTGATTTGACAGTATTCACTACATTGCGTAAATCAAAGCATGAAAGAATCTACGATCCATTCAGTTGAAAAAGTGAGCGAGGTAAGTCAAAAGTCAAGCGCGAAAATCGCGACCTATCGAAACGAAAAGGTGATCAAAAGGTAAAACGTATTAAAAACACAGCCGGAAGACTTCCGGAAACGAATCGAAGTCGTATCCACCGAAAGAACTGATTTCTCAAATAGTTAAAGTCTGCATGTAGAACACATCAATGCAGAGAAAACAGCTATCTTAAGTCAAACAACGAAGGAAAATTTCGGCAAAATAAAAATTTAGTAAATGCAAAAAAAATTAGAAAAGAATTTTGAAAAATTTCATTTTTTGTCAATTGCATAGAAAGAGACAATTTTTAGCGAAAGAAACATGTGTCCTTTGTAGTTAAAAAAAGTCATGACGTTTTAATTCAATTACCAATAAACTCAATAAAACGATGCCATGGGCCAAAAATCGCAGACTTGAAAATCAGCAAATTAGTTGAAAAATTTACAGAGTAGTCACCAAACCGACAAAGGAAACAAAATATACAGGCAAAAAACGTTCAAAATAAAAACTAAAACTTTTAATACTATTCGTAGAATTTAATGATCAGTCAAAATTCTTAAACGGCATTTCGAGTAAATCTCAGTGCAGCACTATGTCAAATGAACTCAATTGCAACCACAAAAATCTAATAAAAAGGCTAATATCGTTATTTTATAACAACTGACAAAAGCAGAGCTTGACAAGATAACAACTAAAGATCTCGGGAAAAGGATACACTGATACATGCTAGAATGCCGAGAAACAAAAAACAAAAACACAAAAAAAGACTTGATTTTTGAAAGTCAAAATTCATATTGAAAAAAAAAATGAAGTACAAAAACAATTACATTCCTTATTTAGCATCAAATTATGCGGCTTTTCTCCTGTATAGATTAAAATGTAGAAATTTAGTTCAAAGATTGGAAACAATAAAACATTTTTCAATAAAATTGACAAAATGAAAAAATCAGGGCCACAATACAATTCAAATTCTTTGAATTGTACAAATTGTGTGTGCTATAGTAGGCGGCTGAGATGTGGCCGGCTATTAAAAAACAAAAGTTCACTATAACTCATCTTCCGAGTAGTAAAAACGATTATCACAAGAATATATATCTACGCTCAGCCCACCGCTTCAAAATTATTGTTTTCTCACTTTAATATTCATTCAAAACTTTTACCTTTGTTTATAACTGCGAAGTTATAAGTTGAGCGTGGCTATATTCCTGTGATCCGCAATGCAACAGGATCTTCCGCGAAAGCTAAACATAGCCGACAAAAATGCCGGTAAATAACCGCCGCTGACGCACAGTGGGATTGAAACAGCAAAAAACGAGAGAAAGAAATTGACAGAAATTTTTGCAAGTTTCAAAAACTGCTCAAATTTGGTGTGCCATTTGAGTTACTTTCTAAAAATAAACTTAATTCAATTTCTAAACTGAAAAGTATAAAGCTTAATGCTAATATTAGCATGTCAGCTAGCAGTCGCTCTAATGAACTTTGATAACCCAATGCACTATGACTCAATGACCGAGCTTTATAGGTTTATCCCCTATCTTTTGATTTTGATTTGACAGTATTCACTACATTGCGTAAATCAAAGCATGAAAGAATCTACGATCCATTCAGTTGAAAAAGTGAGCGAGGTAAGTCAAAAGTCAAGCGCGAAAATCGTGACGTATCGAAACATAAAAGGTGATAAAAAGGTAAAATGTATTAAAAACACAGCGGGAAGACTTCCGGAAACGACTCAAAGTCGTATCCACCAAAAGAACTGATTTTTCAAATAGCTAAAGTCTCCATGTAGAACACATCAATGCAGAGAAAACAGCAGAAAGTTATTCAGATGCCTGAAGAAGGGTCAACGGTGAAATTCAAAAATTGGCAAAAAAAACTTTCAAATGCCCTTTCGTGGTTTATGCGGATCTAGAGGCTCTCGACGTTCGAACTGAGGCTTTTGAATCAGTTGAGGAACTTGTCAGAAATGGCTTAAATGAAACTCTGCTTCGAGTATTGTCGTTGAAAAACAGTACCCTTGTCGTTTCGGTGCTGTATTAGTTGACAGCAGGAATTCCAACGTGCAACTAAAGAAGTTTTATAGAGGAGAAGACTGCATTTCAGTTCTGATTAGTACTTTGCGAAGTTGGGTTAAATGGGCGGACTCCGAGCGACAACGTTATCGCTTTCTAAAAATGTCAAATTCTGCGAAACAAGACTTTGTTGAGAACTGGACAGCGCCGTGTTGCATTTGTGAAAAAAACTTTCTAATCTTTGAGGAGAAAGTAGTCCATCACTTTCATTTAACTGGAACTGTGCTTGGAGTGGTGCACTCAGCTAGCAATTTAGCTGTTACAGTTGGATCGTTTTTACCGGTTCTCTTTCATAATTTGTCGCGATACGATGCTCATCACAGTGAAGTACCTTGTGTTGGAGGAAAACGAAATTCTCTCTGCAATATCAAGAACTGAGGAGACTTTTATTTCTTTTTCGGTTCAAGTTCCTGTTAAGACCTACATCAATAAATGTGGTGTTGAGAAAATTGTTCGAAACGAAATACTCTTTCTCGATAGTTTCAATTTTATGGCTTCAGGTCTTGATTCTTTGGCTCAGACGTTACAAGATGGTGATCTTAAGTTGCTTCGTAGTCATTTTGCTCAATACTCAGATGCTGATTTCAAAAGAATTAGAAGCACAGGAATTTTTCCCTACTCCTATCTGGACTGTTTTGAAAAGTTTAAGCATGGTCTCCCCGGTTACGGTGAAGAGTGGAAAAACACATTAACAGGAAAGATAGATATCACAGAGGAAATGCATCAGAAAGCTGTTGAAATGTATTAGTTGTTTAAATGTGACAACTTTGGAGATTACCACGATGCTTATTTGGAAACTGATGTCTTTTTGCTGGCCGATGTATTTGAACTGCTCCGTTCAGTGTGCATTAATGTTTACCGTCTAGATCCAGCATACTTCTACA
This sequence comes from Convolutriloba macropyga, assembly GCF_964194025.1. NCBI lineage: Eukaryota > Metazoa > Xenacoelomorpha > Acoela > Convolutidae > Convolutriloba > Convolutriloba macropyga. The sequence goes on along the minus strand of NC_134474.1, from coordinate 47,185,066 downwards.
GTGCACCGAATCTCAGCTGGGACTCAATGTTGATAACAACGGACGTTGAACTTGGATTGCTTTCGGATGTTGATATGCTCCTCTTTTGCGAAAAAGCAATCAGAGGTGGTCTCAAAGGAGTAGGAGCCCTTCGCCACTTTCGAGCAAACAACAAGGATCTGAATGGTTACAACAAGGATCAAAAGTCAGTTTATGGGGCGTTTTTAGACGTAACCTCGCTTTATGGTGGGATAATGATGAAAAAACTGCCAAAAGACAGATACCAGTGGACTGAGTTTGCTGATATTGATTCTCTCATTGAGACTTATAAAAACAAAGATAGTGTCGGTTACGTTGTCGAAGTTGATCTCAATTATCCCCCCTCAATTCACAACGATCATTCTGATTTTCCACTGGCTCCTGAGAAACTTTTTATTAGCGACGACTGGTTGTCACCCTATAGTAAGCAGTTAGCTCAAAACCGGGCATCTGTTCCGAAGCTTGTGGAAACTTTATTTGATAAGAAGAATTATATCTGTCATATTGAAAATTTGTTGTTTTATCTGGAACAGGGACTGAAAGTGGTTGCTCTTCATCGCGTGCTCCAGTTTAATAAGTCAGACTGGTTGCGTCCTTATATTGAAAAGAACACTTCTATGCGTAAAATGGCATCAACTACCTTCGAAAAAAATTTCTACAAACTTATGTCCAACGCCTGTTTCGGGAAAACCATGGAGAATAAACGAAACAGAAAAAACATTCAATTTGTTTCGGATCAGGTTAAAGCTTCGAAACTAACATCAAACCCGAATTTCAAATCGTTCCAAATTATCAGTGACAACTTATGTTCCGTTTACTTCTCCGTGCCAACCGTTAAATGGGATAAACCAACGCCTGTGGAAGCGGCCATCCTTGATCTTTCTAAACTCGCACTATACAATTTTCAGTACAACGAGATGACACCAAGATACGGTTCGCGAATTTGCGTCACGTATAAGGACACGGACTCACTTTTGTATCGCATAGAGACTGATGATCTGTATAAGGACATGGAGGAGTTCAAACATTTGCTAATTTGAGCGACTATCCAACATCTCATCCACTTTCCAACCCGACAAACAAAAAAGTTCCTTTGACAATGACAGATGAATTAAATGGATCAGTTTTGGAGGAAAGTGTAATCTTGCGATCGAAAATGTATGTATCAAATTTGTCAGCGGTGTTAAACAGAGTGCAAAGGGCGTTCAGAAGGTACTTAAGAAAACGCTTCATCACGACAAATACCTCCAGTGTCTTCAAACAGGTGTTAGCAGCAGGGCGCCAATGACCAGAATACATTCCCCTAATCACCAGATACAAGTTACCACTACAAATAAAACAGCTCTGAGCTGTTTCGACGACAAGCGGTTTATTCCTGATAATGGCATTGACACCTTACCGTACGGTCATTATAGTCTTGGCCAGGAGCCACCAAAACCTTGCACAACCAGTACTGACTTTTCAAGCGATTCCGACGACGACGATCGAGCTTCACTGTCAGCTGACGAAGAGAAGAACTTAATTGAGTTCAAAGAGCTCACTCCACATGACGGAGATTCTGTCTCCACGGCATCAACTTCATCTTTCGGTTGTTAAATGTTTTTTTTAACAATGCAATTAGAAAAAATTTTATAGTGACTATGTTTTAGCTCGACCTGATCCCGGGTTCTTTCCGCGAGAGTTTGATCAAAATGAACCTACTTTGAATTGGAGTGATCTGAGTGACAATGAGCAAGAGGATGATAGCGAGAAAGAGTGTGGGACTCGGAACCCTTTCATTTATGATGAGGCGATAGAAGACGAATTGATTGGCGAGAGCGATAATGAAAGTTGTTCAATTGAAGTATTGCCTGCAAAGAGATCGAGGCTGATTGTTCCTTACTCTGACTCAGACTAGAGAAATTAGAAATGTCAAATACAAATTTTTATTACATAATTTTGAACGTATGTTTTGACTGCAGTCGGCTATTAAAAAATCGTATCAAATTTACTTTATTAATCAAACCAATATTTTTAACTGCGCTCTCAACAAGGTGTCGAAATTGCTTCATCGCACTTATGCAGTCTTTTGACTCATTGTAGTAGGCATGTCCTATTTTTTCAAAAATTTTGAATGCGGTGTAAAGACAGTACATGCCACACAAATTGGAAGATTGGGATTGTGGATGAGGTGATGAGGCAATTTCATGAATAGTATATTTGTCACAATTTGAATAAATAATATGCACCCTTTCGTAGAAATCGACAGAAACTTAGTGGAATTGGCAAGCTATTCCAAATTACTATATTAGTTATTGACTTCTTTGCTGGCTTAACATGACCCTCTACCACGCCGCCTCTTATTTGAGTTTGTAGTAGTTCCAGAAAGGGTTGAATGAATAGCAACAATCAGTATCCAATGGGTCCCCCTCATATAAGAAGGGGAAGTGTTTATTATTTGGAAACGAGCGCTGCGTTGTGCTATTTTTGAAAAATTGTTGGCCGACCATACGCCTCCAAAAGTAAACTTTAGGAGACAAAACTTTTTAGCTACTTTCTTAATAGACACGTTATCCATTGAAAATAGTTTGGTTTTTGGAGATGTTTCTTTTTGCGTCAATAAAGACCTGACTGAACCTTTCTCCAATCAAAAAAAGTTCAACTGCTTCTGGGAGAGCTTCAGAGAAAAATAATTTGAGTGTTATTGGTGCTCCTGTCAATTCGGGGAATAATGTGAGGTTTTTAGACGCCTCCTGTGATGATGTCAGATCAAAGGTTACAATGAATTTGTTTGCAAAATCCTTCAGAGAAAATTTGTTTCCACCGTTTTTAAATCCCAGAGCCGTTAAACTGTCGTGATATATGCGGACTTTGTTGTCGACGGGAGTGCCTGCTATTGGTAAGCCGTTACCGCGTTTTATTTCGATTCGTTTCATGTCGTACTTGTGATACAAGAACGGGTTTGTGTCCTTCGAACCTCTAAACTTGTCGTTCGCGACAATGCACAACGTTAAGCGTCTGATTGCCTCAGTTCCAATTATGGACTCTTTAACAAAAGAGTTTTGTCCAGATTGCATGATGAAGCTTTTGCACAAGGATTCTATATAAGGATACCTTGCAGGAGCTTTTAGCAGTGCCCTTTCAATTGAAAGCCGAAGGGACTCGGTCACAGTAATTTTGCGAACGAACAGCGAGCCTTTTTCAATAACTGCTGTAAACATTTTGTCTGAGTCGTCACCTAAGCTAATCAGACTGAACTCATTACTGGCGCGGTAGAGTTTTATTCGAATGTCAACTTCCGGGAGCATTAGTTTTTCGCAACTGAAAAAATCCACATATAGAGAGCTACAGAAATTGAACGTGTATTCGCCGGTCAATGTGTCCTTTAAGCGGTATTGCAGCCATTCTGATTTATTGGCATCTGAGGACGGTTCTGGATCGTAAGTGTATCCCTGACAAGCTGCCCAAGTCTCCTTACTATCACTGTTTGTTGTCAACTCGGTCTCCAAAAAAGCGCGATGATGGTACGTGTTGTTGCTGTCCGAAATCAGAATTCCATTAGCGTATAGTATACTTCAACTTGTGAAAACAGACTGTGTAGCGCGTTATTTGCAAAAACAACCTTGCTTGCGTCGCTTGTCTTGATACGATCTTTTCCATCGGGCGTGTAAATAGCCACTTGAAGACCTAATTGTAAAAACTTGAGGTTGATGCAATTGCGTTAATCTCCACAAATCAGAAAATGCAAGGTTGGACCTCGAGAACCAACTTTTGGGTAGATTTCCTGGTCGAATCCGCTTTCATAATTAACAAGAACATTGGGTTTTTCGAAAAAATCTAGCGCTGTATGTGTTACAGGGTTGGCAATATCTGCTGCTAAGGTCGTAAACTCGGTCATTTAGTACTTTATCTTTGACAAAATATCAGTTCGACTGCGTTTGGCTTTTGAATTTTTAAAAGTGCTGCCGCTGATCGTTTTTGCAGTCCGCTTGCGAAAGGTTGTCTTTCTTATCTCTCGTGTATTTGCTGATAAGGATTCCCTGGGGGGGGGGCTCCCGCCCGCTACCGGGCGTACGGACGGCGCGGCGACACGGCCGGGCGCCCGATGCGTGCGTGGAGCGCGGTCCTTTCGGCGCCGCACGCGAGCGGGATAGCTTCACGGAGTCCGAGATTGTTTTTGAAACTGATTTTTTGATCGAATCTTTCGCAACAGCTTTTAGCTTCTTTTTTCCGGCTATCATCTGACCAATTTCTGGAATTGCTGCACTGACAAGATTCCGTCCAACCTTCTTGGCAATCGGCAATGCGTATTTTTTCAAAAGAGGTAATGTGCAACGGCCAATACGCACAGCTAGAGCACCAAGACCAGCGGCACCTGAACCAAATTGTCTGGCAGGGCCTACATGGGTAACAGAATTGTCTTGATTTCTTGAAATTTGAGCGTCGTAATGTGCGTCCATGAGCGACTGCTTTTTGTGTTCGTAATGGGATAAATTATTTTTATTGGGGCAAAAGTTGGAATTTCAGAGTCAGCCAGCTGCGACCTATTGATAGAAAAGGCATAAGTTGGCCTGTTTCATCGCGAATAGTTAAGGTTATTGATTGAAATGATGACTTGACTACATCTTTCCACTGCAGGTTTGAGAAGGATTGGTGACAAATAGTTGCTACCTCATCTAGTTTCCTATTTGATGTACTATTGATCGCAATTGATCTAAGAAGAGATGTGAAAGTGTTGCCCAGTATTTCATCCTGTATGAGGTCACAATAGACAAACATTGTATGGCGCCCACCTGAAATGTCAACTGGAAATTTTGGGTTGACGCCAACTTTAAGAATGTCTGTACCAAGAATATTTTGAAGGTCACTGGAAATGAGTTCTATACTGGATGGTGTTTCAAAGGGTTTTGTTCCGTTCCATGTCTGTTGGCCTTCATCTTCACTTGAGCTGGCGGCTGTCAGAAAATCGTCCTCCTCGTTTTCTGTAGACTGGAAATCATCTTTTTGGTGACCTCGTGGCAATATTTTTAGCTTTTGACTGTGACTTGATATACACCAATTGTAAGGCCAATCAGTTGCGGGTCTTGATCGAAAACTCTTAGCAAAAATTTTCCTTATCAAATGATCAATCGATGGGTAGTAGCCGGTGTCAATTGTGCATCTCGAGTTGGAAATTTTTGCAGGACTTTCCGTCGCACCTGTAGGTCGACGCCGACGACGGCCTATGTCAACGTAGAGCTCGTCAGCACTTGTTGGCTCTATTACCTTATCGCCATCATCGTCATGATCATCGTTATCATCTTCAGAGGACTCTGATTCCCCATGATTAGCTTCTAGTAATCCTTGTGTATCGTTTTGAAATTTAGCGGGCCATGAAATTTCGAGCAACGCCACTTGCCAGCGGCCAAAATTTTTGTTGAGATCAATTGTTTTTGGCAACAAGTTGGTAAAAGATGCCATTGTGTTGCCGGGGTAAGTGTTTGTGGACGAGTTTGAAATTAAATTTATTGTGAAACTTCTAAGGCTGTCTAATGATGTCATAATAAATTTCTGAATATTTTGTTAGTTCAGCTTCGTAAAATCTGCCGTCTATCGCTTCACTTGTTTCATGGGAAACTACACGGTATGTTGGAGGGTTGAGTGTGAGGACCTTATCTATTCGAAACATCTCGTGACTGAATTGTATCTGATAACCACGATGAAAGGTTTTAACATTTCTCTTTATCCGAACCGTTTCACCAACTGAAAATTTTGGTTTTTGGATCTTCTCGTTCAATGTGAGGGATACCAAGAAGCTTGTATGTTGCTTGGTCACTTTTTTCGGAGCGAGACCAGTCACTCTGTTTACACGCGAGTTGATTACATTGACAACGTTTTGTAGGTTATCTATGTAGCTGCTTGTATGGTTTTCGTTCAAGTACTTGTAAATCAGAGACTTGATTGATCGGATGTTTCGTTCTGCAAAAGCGCTTTTCTTTTCGTTTCTAGTTTGGTAGAGATTTATATTTTTCTGTTCGCAAAACTGTTTGAAAGAGCCTAAAAATTCCTTTCCATCGTCAGTCCACAATTTCTCTGGTCTGATTTTTGTTGTCATTGTTGCAAAAGCTCTCCTAGTTGTGGTGGCGTATTTGTTTTTCATTGGTTGAACACGCAGGAAACGACATAATGTGTCGACAGCGACTAGTAAATATCTGGTGTTTCGGTTGTCGGCAGATAGTGATTGCATATCTGCGAGATCAAGGGACCAAATTTCATTCAAGCGGTATGATTGCACCTTCAGTCGGGGAAAACGGTGCCTTGTCTGTATGTTGAGTTTGTTTTCAGATAGGTCTCTAGAGTTTTCCGCTTTAGTCCGGTTTCTTTTATCAATCTATTGACACTGCCGTAGGCTGAGGGGTAGTTTGAGTTGGTATAGAATTTTTGTGCAGTTTGTAGGCCACAGCTATGGGTGGTTGCTGATGAGATTACCCTTTCATTTCTGCATTTTGTGCAAGTAAAAGTTTTGCTGTTGTAGTCATTTACATTTTGTAAGCCAGAGCACTGGCAATGCACCCAACCGCATATTGTGCAGTAGAAAAGCGGTCGTTTTTTTGTACTTTTCCCCAAAAATTTCTTGCAGCTTCCACATTTGAGTTTCCTGGCTGGTCCCGGGTTTCTCTCCACTCCGGCAAGTATTAGGAGCAATTCAATAAGAAGGTGTAGTGTTGAGATGTTCAGTATCTGGGAGAAAACATGGAAAGCCATGTGGTGTTCGAATCTCTCGTAAGTTTAGGGCTGACTGCCTTGGCGTTTGTATTTGCAATTAAGTGTTGAGCAATTTTCAATGCTCTAATCAATTCAAGGTCTGCAGGTGAAAATTTTTTGTGGGATGCTGAATGTTCATCAAAAGTTGAAATAAATTGCTGTCTGATGGAGGTCCTCCGGATTTGTTTTGTAATTTTCCTTTTTGCTTGTCAATTGCTGTTGTTTCTGATTTCTGCAACAATTTGATTATTGCTTTTGATTTTTCAATTTTTCCACTTGACAGTCCAGTTGATAATAATTGTTCTACTATTTCGTTTGCTTCGTCCGAACTCAAATTATTTTGCTGATGTTTCCTAGCTATCATTTCATCTGTTTCTTGGTTTGACCCACCAGGCTTAGGTACTTGATTGAGGGTGGCTGCAACACTCAATTGAGCTGCAACGTCTGTTTCGTTGTTTTTGTTGCTGTGAGAAAGTAATTATTCTTTAGTGGTGGAGGTTGAGGTCTGGCTGTCTTGTACTGTTTTGTTTCCGTTCAACAGCTCGTTATAGGTTTGTAACTTTTTTGCTTCTACTTTAGTTTGCTTGCTCATCTTTAAAATGATTTTGAACGGGCTCATAAATTATTTTAATTAGCTGCAATCCCTGATTGGTTGCGAGAAAATTTTGTTTCTGACTGAACTTCACTTTCTTATTACAAACAAATGTTAAAATTATTTTAAATTTTTTAAATTTGCTCTCATTAAAAGTATTTTGAGCTAATGAGACATTCCCATGAACAAATGAGACATTCCCATGAACAAAGTTATAAATACAGTCCAGTAGAAACTTTATAAACTCATTATGAAGACGGAGAATTGCGAAACGCTTCAATACAGGTTTGAAGCCCATAAGCAGTTTGAAAGTAGTCAGATGATGTGAATGATTCATCGAGTTGAATTTTATTATCTAAGGTTTGTGAACTGTAAAATATTGTAAAATTGTCCGTCAAGTTTGAGCATAACCGTAGCTGCTCACAGCATCGAGGATCCAGGTCAATCAACAAATGTCCAAATGGTTCCTTGGTTGCAGTTTTATACGCTGACAATAAAAGATTACGGCTGCCCAATTGACGGCCAAGAACGTGAATTTGTATAATATCTCTGGGGTTTTTCAGCAAAAGCATATGCGTAACATTAAGATCGATTGTTTTTGAGTTTTTACTTTTTTGATACAAATTATGCTTCAATAAAATTGCGTGTCTGTTTTGATGGCGGCCAGAAATAACTAGGTTTAAAAATTCTTCTTGTTCGCTGGCTTCATTGTACACATTGTCGAAAACCATAGTTGACGATTTTTCTCATGAGTAGAGTTGATTTTGCTCCAATCAAGTCCATGAATGAAACTTATTTTGTGTCAAGAATATTGGCAAGCTCTGTATAAACTTTTTGCCAATGCTGATATACATATGTCACTTTGTCAAAGCTGGGAGAAAATAAACGTTCTTGTTTGATGAGGATATCTGCAACCAGGCGTGTTTTTCCTGATCCACTGGGTCCGACGACCACCATCATCAAATGAGGTTCCGTTACAATAACTTTATTCATTTGGGTGTGGGAATAAAACAGCCAATACTAAATGCTAAAAGCGACCAAATTTCTGGTCTTTCGGTTGAGAACTTATTGATGAACAGAAAGCAAAGGCTCGTTGCAATCGCTCCAATCAAAAGAAAGATGTGAATATTGTTAAAATACCAAAGATCTTTCATTGTTTCCACACAGTTTCCACGGTGGGCGCTCCTCATTGTTATCATCAAAAATAATCTTACTGGCAAAATCCAACTGACAATCCGGTGAGTCGGCCATGACTATAGTGTACTCCTCGGCGGTGGCTCAGGTGTTGGCGTCTTATTCGATTGCTGTGATATAGCGACAAAGTATTCCAACAGTTTAGCTGCCTCAATTAGCAGTTCAATTTCATCTCGAGTAAGATCAATTTCGGTTTGAACGGGAACACATCTCTGACCCACCTTTTTCCAACACAGTTTCCGCAAAATAATTTCTTCATTCTGATTTTTGTTTAAAAATTGCAAAGCTGCGAGCTTTGAAATATGCAGTGCAAAGTTATCTAAGTTATTGCTAGTCATCTAAAATGGCAACGCATCAAAATAGGACCAAAAAACTAGTTTGAATATTGTCCAAAAAAGAACACCGGTAACGTGCCCGCACAGAAAATGGCTAGGAATCTTTGAAACAATGTATACATAGCCGGGCCCAGTTGCGTATTGTTCTTCCATGAACCCAAAGGCATCATGAAATGCAGCATGCGTTCTCAAAATTTTCAAATGCTTGAGATATTTATGAAGTCTGCTATCACCAGGTCCTATCAGTCCATGTGGGGCCAATTTGTTGATGACCTGGAGATCAGAATTTGGTTCAATGAACATACAAACTGCCAAAAAGGCATTCTTTGTTGTTTCGTTCCTAGTAAAATGCTTGGAAACAATTTCAAAGTCGTTCAATACTTTATTAATATCAGGAATGTTTATCATTCAAATGCCCCAACCAACTGATTTACAGAGTGTATATAAAGAAAATGATGTTTATAGTTACAGTTACTTTTATCAGTTTTTGTTTGTTTAGATGATTCATCGGAATTTTCCACCTCTTCTTTGCGCGCCTTGTTCTCCCAGTCCTCCTCTAAAGGAGCGTCCCAACATTCCCAGCAAGTACACTGCGCATTATTCATTCCACATTGAACTTCCAAGTAGACCGAGTGATCCGATCTGTAAATTGATCCCCAGCCAGGCGCCAATATATCAATGTAGTCTTCTAAAGTGTTCCTGAACGGAGAATCGTTACTCTCAAGGCTTTCAATTTTGTCAGAATTCTTCTCTGATAATCCGTCATGCCTGCTGGCTCTAATCGCCGATTTGGGCAAGATCGTTCAATTTCCCACACTGTCTCCATTGCGCTACATCTTTTGGGTGAAATGTCCCTTACGGTATCAGCGTTTCTTGTGAACTGCTCGAAGATGTCTCCCCGTCTTGTAATGTCTAGCTGCCTCAATTACAGTTTAGCTGCCTCAATTAGCAGTTCAATTTCATCTCGAGTAAGATCAATTTCGGTTTGAACGGGAACACATCTCTGACCCACCTTTTTCCAACACAGTTTCCGCAAAATAATTTCTTCATTCTGATTTTTGTTTAAAAATTGCAAAGCTGCGAGCTTTGAAATATGCAGTGCAAAGTTATCTAAGTTATTGCTAGTCATCTAAAATGGCAACGCATCAAAATAGGACCAAAAAACTAGTTTGAATATTGTCCAAAAAAGAACACCGGTAACGTGCCCGCACAGAAAATGGCTAGGAATCTTTGAAACAATGTATACATAGCCGGGCCCAGTTGCGTATTGTTCTTCCATGAACCCAAAGGCATCATGAAATGCAGCATGCGTTCTCAAAATTTTCAAATGCTTGAGATATTTATGAAGTCTGCTATCACCAGGTCCTATCAGTCCATGTGGGGCCAATTTGTTGATGACCTGGAGATCAGAATTTGGTTCAATGAACATACAAACTGCCAAAAAGGCATTCTTTGTTGTTTCGTTCCTAGTAAAATGCTTGGAAACAATTTCAAAGTCGTTCAATACTTTATTAATATCAGGAATGTTTATCATTCAAATGCCCCAACCAACTGATTTACAGAGTGTATATAAAGAAAATGATGTTTATAGTTACAGTTACTTTTATCAGTTTTTGTTTGTTTAGATGATTCATCGGAATTTTCCACCTCTTCTTTGCGCGCCTTGTTCTCCCAGTCCTCCTCTAAAGGAGCGTCCCAACATTCCCAGCAAGTACACTGCGCATTATTCATTCCACATTGAACTTCCAAGTAGACCGAGTGATCCGATCTGTAAATTGATCCCCAGCCAGGCGCCAATATATCAATGTAGTCTTCTAAAGTGTTCCTGAACGGAGAATCGTTACTCTCAAGGCTTTCAATTTTGTCAGAATTCTTCTCTGATAATCCGTCATGCCTGCTGGCTCTAATCGCCGATTTGGGCAAGATCGTTCAATTTCCCACACTGTCTCCATTGCGCTACATCTTTTGGGTGAAATGTCCCTTACGGTATCAGCGTTTCTTGTGAACTGCTCGAAGATGTCTCCCCGTCTTGTAATGTCTAGCTGCCTCAATTACAGTTTAGCTGCCTCAATTAGCAGTTCAATTTCATCTCGAGTAAGATCAATTTCGGTTTGAACGGGAACACATCTCTGACCCACCTTTTTCCAACACAGTTTCCGCAAAATAATTTCTTCATTCTGATTTTTGTTTAAAAATTGCAAAGCTGCGAGCTTTGAAATATGCAGTGCAAAGTTATCTAAGTTATTGCTAGTCATCTAAAATGGCAACGCATCAAAATAGGACCAAAAAACTAGTTTGAATATTGTCCAAAAAAGAACACCGGTAACGTGCCCGCACAGAAAATGGCTAGGAATGTTTGAAACAATGTATACATAGCCGGGCCCAGTTGCGTATTGTTCTTCCATGAACCCAAAGGCATCATGAAATGCAGCATGCGTTCTCAAAATTTTCAAATGCTTGAGATATTTATGAAGTCTGCTATCACCAGGTCCTATCAGTCCATGTGGGGCCAATTTGTTGATGACCTGGAGATCAGAATTTGGTTCAATGAACATACAAACTGCCAAAAAGGCATTCTTTGTTGTTTCGTTCCTAGTAAAATGCTTGGAAACAATTTCAAAGTCGTTCAATACTTTATTAATATCAGGAATGTTTATCATTCAAATGCCCCAACCAACTGATTTACAGAGTGTATATAAAGAAAATGATGTTTATAGTCAAAGTTACTTTTATCAGTTTTTCTTTGTTTGTTTAGATGATTCATCGGAATTTTCCACCTCTTCTTTGCGCGCCTTGTTCTCCCAGTCCTCCTCTAAAGGAGCGTCCCAACATTCCCAGCAAGTACACTGCGCATTATTCATTCCACATTGAACTTCCAAGTAGACCGAGTGATCCGATCTGTAAATTGATCCCCAGCCAGGCGCCAATATATCAATGTAGTCTTCTAAAGTGTTCCTGAACGGAGAATCGGTACTCTCAAGGCTTTCAATTTTCGTCAGAATTCTTCTCTGATAATCCGTCATGCCTGCTGGCTCTAATCGCCGATTTGGGCAAGATCGTTCAATTTCCCACACTGTCTCCATTGCGCTACATCTTTTGGGTGAAATGTCCCTTACGGTATCAGCGTTTCTTGTGAACTGCTCGAAGATGTATCCCCGTCTTGTAATGTCTGATATGTTGAGACGCAAGAATTGCTGATTGAACGTCTGAAACGCGCTTGATGGTGCAAAAATTCTTGCCTTGATCTCAAAGAGGATTTTGCTTTCATGGCGAATATAGGATTTGATTATCTTCTCCATATGTTTTGGATTATAGTTTGTATAGACAGGAAAGTGTTGGTGCTGAAATGAGATGTCGTCGCACCATCTGAAACGCTGTTGAGTCTTTTCTGGCTCATGGTTAACAACAGCAAATTGCCATTCTGTGAACTGATCAATCCAGTGTGCAAGGCCTTTTGGCTGAACTTGGGTTGTCTGACTGGCCTCTCGTTGGTCGGTCTTGCGTCTCTTGCTGTTTGAATCGAATGGAAACTGAGAGGGAATGAGGACTTGAGCACTGTAGACTATGATTCGAAAATTATCTGAATTTTCTGGACAGCTACTCATGGTAACTGCTGAAATTGAATGATTGTAAGTTTTGGAGCTTAGTATTTATAGGGTGGCTTATTTATTTGAACTCAGATAAAATTCCAAAATTGTGATAGCATTGTTTGTTCAATCATGATAAAAAGTAATTTTGTTTACAAGAAGGCAACTTAGCCCAGTTGGTCATAATGACGTACCATCTGGGCCAAGTTGCCTTAGAATTTGCGGTATTTTGAATTGTTTTAAAGATAATTTGATGTTGTGTAGCTAAACGCGTTTAAAATTTCTGAATTTGTGGATTAATCCAACAATCGCAAGTTGTGTTACCATGTATTAAACATAACAAAATCCAATAACCGTAAATAGTGATACAATGTTAGCAGTATTTGGGTTTTGTAGCTCAAGGGAGTAGGCAGCTTTCTAGGTGTTAGATAGAGTGATTTTGGCGTAGGTTCGAGACTGTGTAGGGAGGGATCCTATATCTGTGCGGTAGACCACCCCATTTTTCACTACTCATGATCAAAAAACCTCTAGCTAAGAGAACAAAAATAGTTCACACGGCAATTTTGCTCTCTTTCGCTTTTAAGTCAAAACGCCGAACAAATAGTACTGCCGGTAAAATTAAAAACCTTAAGAAAACCCATACTCCTCTTCGAGTCGTAAAAAACAAGAACTCCTAATAAATAGCCGCCACGAGGCTGACGGCGGCTATTAAACAACGTCTAAATATAATCAAGATAACTTAAAAATGAGGCCAACGCTGAAAAGTTTTCCATTAATGAACAATTGAATAAAAGAAACACAATTAAAAATATTCAACTGTTCTATTTCACGAACACAAAACTGAACAAATACATCAGAGAAGAGTTGTTAATCCTAATTACATCCCTCAGGAGCAATTTCAGGGCAACGTAGATATTCTCATTAGAGTGCTAAGCGTGCACCTCAACTAATTGTGCCAGAAGTTTATCCCGCGCCAGAAGTTTATCCCACTTCTTACGATACTAATTTTGGTCGAGCCGAAGAGCCCCTGAAAAGGAAAGCCAAAATCATTTCACACAAGCTTCAAATAGTCAAACAAAAAAAATATTTGCGGCAGATTGCCGAAAATAGCCGGAGTTGATTCCCACGACTCCGATTGGGATTTAAAATAAAAAAATTAGCCACCAAATTGCCGGATAAAAGCAGCCGGTGACAAACAGAGAAAGAAAAAGCAGCCGTCGACAAACAGAGGAAGAAAAAAGAGCAATTGACACAATTTTTCTACGTGTTAAAAAGTGTTCTTATTTGGCGTGCAGTTTCAGTTAGATTGTAAAAATGTATTCTAAAGTGAAGGCTATTCAGCTTAATTCCAGGTAGCAATCGCTCTTATAAACGTTGATAACCTAATACACTGACTTAGTGGGCTTTATTGGTTTATCCCGTTTCTTTTGATTTTGCTCGTTTAATCCTGGCGGTATTCGCTACATTGCGTAATTCAATGAGTGAAAGAAGTGGCGTTATGGGAAGAAAAAATCAGAGACACATTATAATCCTTACTCACTGCATAACATACAATTGTGTAAATCATTAACCAACCATTAGCAGTTTTGTTAGGTGAAAGAAACAGAACGCCAAATGAAGGGAGGATTCAAAAATATACGGAAATCCTTCAAAAAAAAACAAATGGCACTTATGTCAATGAAAAGAATCGCTAAAAGTGGAAGTGATAAAATGTCAGCAATTACGCCGCACTAGAAGGCCAAAGCGAACAAAAACGGGAGAGACTCAAAATCTGCAAACATTTTTTGAAAAGAAATAGTTAAAAGTCAAAATATATCCATGCTACGAACTCGAACTATTAATTAGATTCATTTAATCCTCATTATAAATCGATGACGATTGTCAATAATGCGACAAAATTCTAAGACAATAAACAATAAAAGTTGAAACAATTAATTCGAATATTTAAGCCTCATTAGCAGCCGATGATTGATCTGATGAATAATCAGATCGACTGATCAAACAACAAAAAGTAGAACAAACACAAGCAAATCACACAAAAAAATTTCAATAGTTTTTGAAAACAAATAGTGTCAAAATCATGAAACCATTAATTAATGCAAAAAGTGAGAACTATTATTCATTCAACTTGCTGATAAGACAAAATAATGAACCTCAAAACTGCGCGTGACTTAAAAAAATCTTAAGACAATTTTTTCAAAAATAAATTGTGAAGAAGTGCTGAAAACCTTTAGATACCAATTGAAGTTTAAGTACACCATATTAGAATTCCATTACGCCTCATTAGAGAGACGATCAATAGTGAGAAACAGAAAAAATAAAAAAAACAAACTGGTTTAAAAAATCACTGTTATTTTATTAAAAGAAACAGCGTCATAAGAAACAAAGCCATACAAAATATTATATTATTAATTTCAACAAATACAAATATGCGTAGTTGGAACACATGTATGTTTTTCTGAAACAATTAGCTAGGAAAATCAGAAAAACCATCATAAAACGTCAAATTGCCTCACGTGAAAAAAAATCTGGTTTCACAATTGAAAATTTGTTCAGACCCCAGCTCCACTTTAACAGTGAATCGAAAAGTCAAAACTTCAAATCTACCAACTACTTCAGCGTGATTGAAATCACCGCTTCAATTTAATTTCCTATTGAAATCAAAAAGTTGAACGCAAAAGTGTGAACAAATCGCACCATACAATCCTTTGGTTGTAATAAGGACGAGCGACTCAAAAATAGCCGTTGAAAGGCTAGCTTCGGCTATTAATAATGGCCAAAAATGATAGATAAAAGTAAAAAATCGCTAAAAAAAACTAAGATAAAATACGATGCAGTAAATATCCCTGAGCAACGAATGAGACCTGCTATTTGACTAAGTGATAAGATAACAGCCCAACATTAAAAAAATCACCAACATTTTATGACAAATTGGTTTTTAAGTCATAAAAAGTATTAGCTGCCGGTTCATGAATTCCAGCAATTGCGACTAGTCGGAACTAAAGTACATGTGTAACATTTTAATAGTGGTCAGAGAAAAACGCTGAAAGCAGAAGTCAAATTGCCGCACGTAAATGTATTTACTCCCGAAAATCTAAGATTAGTTCAAACACCAAATTCGCACACTATAAAAGTACTGCGGTAGAGAGGTAATATTAGAGAGGTAATTTCCGTAACGCTGGAGAAGTAAACGGATCGAAATGACTATTGTTTTAGTGTGATTTTTTTCAAACTACTTTTATAGTGTGCGAATTTGGTGTTTGAACTAAAGTAGTTTGAAAAAAATCACACTAAAAACAGTAGTCATTTCGATCCGTTCACTTCTCCAGCGTGACGGAAATAACCTCTCTAAATTGACTTCTCATGGACATTAAAAAGAAAACTCAACAGATATTAAAAAAACAGCACCCCAATGCAATTCAAATTCTTTGGATTGTAAAAAGGAGAGCACCTAAATAATAGCCTTTGAGAGGCTGAGGGCGGCTATTATTAACAATTGATTTTTATCGAGGAAAAGTTGTTCTAGCCAAACGGAACCGACTACCGCCAAAAAGAACCGACTGATTACACGAACGACAAGTGAGGGGTTGTCGCTGCCTTTAGCCAGCATAAATTCAGGAAGGACGGCCACAATGGGTAGGCAGGGGCAGAAAAAAGGAAGGAAGTTGGTTAAAACCCCGTCCAAAGTTCTAAATTGTCCTTCACAACATGAAGTTCTACTGTTTCAGTAGATTCGGTGAACCGTACAATAAGCTCCGTACACAGGCAAAAAGAGGAACAGATCAACAATGAATTAATGACATTGATTTCTTTAACCACTTATTTTACGAACAGTCCAATCACTCAAGCATGCGAAAAAATGTTACGATACTCGTTTCAAACATAAATTTTGCTTCATGATACACGAGTACCATAATAACATAGTTTTTCTTAAACTTAAATGAAATTGGTCAAAGATTTTTTATTCGAAAAATT
Organism: Convolutriloba macropyga; assembly: GCF_964194025.1. Lineage (NCBI taxonomy): Eukaryota > Metazoa > Xenacoelomorpha > Acoela > Convolutidae > Convolutriloba > Convolutriloba macropyga. The sequence continues at coordinate 47,168,642 of NC_134474.1, read as the reverse complement.
ATCAGTAAAGTTGAAAATAGCTCAGAAACAGGGAGCACAATTTTAAGCTGAAAATTCGCTCGCTTTTCGCTTCACTTCTTTTTTGGGGTGCTCAAGATCAACACCCAAAATAACTGCAGAAGCCTGACCAAAATAACCTAGAGAATTTCGGAAACGATTCCAGAGCCCATCGTGTACATAATTCCTATACATAAACGACTAACAACTCGAACTACAGGCGGGTCGGCATGGCAAAAAGACCATTTTAGGAAACCAATTCTCGATACTAACATTATTATACTTATTGCGCGATTTGAACAGATGCTTGAAACTGGAAGAACCGCTTCCGCGTTTTTTATGCCCCGTAAAATTAACGGCACCAACTGACTGCTGGCGACTTTTATTTTGGAATGATCCGGAATGTTGTGTCAACTGATGGTGCTCTGGAGGGGGAGCACTGGGTCGGCGTGAAAACACCGACAGATTTAAGACTTGTAACGAGAATCGACGTAGAGACGCGTTCGATTTTGGGATTTCCAATTCGTCCATTGTTGCTGCCTTCGGGATGTTCTCGACATCGCCATATTGGTTATTTTCGGAATCCATTTAGAATTGACATTCGTAATACCACAACCCAATTCAATGTCACCTCGAGTCGAACAATTAAATGCCACAATTTGACGTAAAGGAGTAAACTTAAATGTCACTCTTGAATTTTTAATGCTCTAATAGTGACGCTTGGTGTACAATTTCAATTTTAAATGGTGCCCATATTTGGATGGAACAGTGTCAAAATTTCGGGACTGCAGTGGGAACAAATGTAATTACAGTTTCCAGGATGCTAACCAAGCACAAAAGCAGCCTCTTTCGATATTCAATAACGTGTGCTAATACGACAGGGTAAAGAAATGAAGCTAACGAGGGTTAGAGAAACGTTAAGTTGTTAAAAGCTTCCGGTTTTGTAGCTTTAAACTTCATAGTTCCAATTTGAAGTTAAGAGGGGACTTCTAAAAGAACAAGTTAACGATTCAAGAACAGTGGTAAATGTTTGGCCACGTTTGAACATGTGGCCCACTCCATTAAGTTGCATTTACATAACAGCAAAAAGTGTAAAGGTGTGCAACAGCTATTAGGTTGCGAACTGGCCGACGTGAACAGAAAAGAATAGGGAATAAAGAAAGGAAATTCGAAGAGAGCCAAGCCACTATTAGCTAGACAAGTTACCCTTGGGAATACGAAATGAAAAGAGCTGGCCCAAGTCACAAAACCCTTCAAAGTAATCAACGGCAAAACAGGGACGAAAGAAAAGGTGACGAGCGGGGGGTGGGGGTAAAGTAGGGGAGGGAGGGTGGTAGAGGGGCAAATGGGTTAACAGTTGTTGCACCGGGTGACAAAAGTGAGGGGGACAATAGAGACCAGAACGGAAACACGACGCAGTTTGACAAGGCCTCAGAGTCTCACATAATGAATCGGTTGGCTGGTGTATTTATGTTTTAACTTATAGTCAAATGTTATTATAATACAAAGTTAGGTGCTCCTTTCTTACCTCACTCACATACGTAGCTTGCTTAGTAATATTTCCATAAATCACCTATGCTTCATTGGGGGTAATTACCCTAAGCACGGTTAGTATTTCCTCACTTCACCGATCAAGCTTAGACGCAATTCCCACGTTAACACACACTACAAGATTCAGGTAACATGTTGAGCACGCTACAAAAGATTTCCATACAATTTGGGAGCCAATCCCGGATATCAATAACAAAATAACACCCGTTAAGCTATCAAATCACAGCAATCAACCACTTCAGCAAATGCAGAAAACAATGCCTAAAATGACTGTCCACAACAAAATTAAGTCAGTGACCCGTTTTAAGTACCAAAAATATACCAACCATAGTTAAATTAACTAATTATTATATCTAATATCACGACCATAACTCTACCTAATTATGCTAACAGTGACCGAAAGGAAACATTTTGGATTAAAATTAACTCTCAAAAAGAGGCATTAATTGACTGTTTTTTTCCGGTTAACGAAAAAAGAGACTTCACGTCCCCAGTAAAAGGAACCGAAAAAAGAGAACTGCTCTAATGACAATCAATTATTACTTACAGAAAACATAAACCAACTAACGTCGGACAAATTTCTCTCCAACGACAGGCGGGGCAATTTAATTCTCGGGCTGTAGCTTAGATTAAATTTTTCTTTATGGGAGAAAAAACTCCGACTACGGAAGGATTCAAACCCACGACCTCCGTAGTCCAGCACAGATGCATTAATCACTCGGTTATCCACCCCTGCTGTTCTCCTATATTACAATCGCTTTTTATTTTAGCAAAAAAATTTATTTTGGAGTGAGAGCAATAGAGATCACTCTAAACTGAAGAGACAAGCTTGAAAAAATCAAAGAATGTTTTGCATGAGAAGTCAAAAATGTTCTAGAACAGAAGCGAAAAAGCGGTCCACCAAAAATTTTGCAGAAAAAAGACGAATACGTTTACAATAATTGCTTCAAACTTCGTTCGAGAGCAATTAATAGTAATATTGGTTAATCGATTTAAAGAAATTGAAGAGTGAGGAAATTCGCCAGAAAAAATAAACACTTTAGATTGTCACTTAATTCTTTAATTCTAATTAATAGGTCAGATCATAGTCAGCACCTTATCTCAGGTTATGTCCAAGAACTTTTTTAAATTGGAGCACAACTAGGTGCAAAAGATGTCAAGTGAAATGGAGCTCTGACTTTCAAAAAAGTAATTTGAAAAACTAGCAAAGCATACTGAAAAACTGTATAACAACCGGAGCCCAACAAACATTAATTAAAGAAAAGGAAAGTTTGCAATTTACGTGCTGCATCGAAAGACTAAAGCAATTAAATTTAAAAAGTCTTTCAAGAGATCACCAGATACCCGACCGATCATCGGTCCACCTCGGTAAATGTAGTCACCAAATTGCCGGATAATAGCCACGCGGTAGACCACTTAGATCTTTAGATAATACCTACAACCAAATAAAAACAAAAATTGCGCTTAGCGTAAGAAATTGATTTTCAACACTTCATTTAATCAAAAATTTCAAAAAAAAATTCGAATCCTCAAACAGTAGAGCCCAGCAAAAACTGAACACCTACAAGTTTCACTCGCTTTACTTTCATCTAGTATTTGTCCACATTTAAGATTCAATAAGCGAGGAAAAATTGCTTCTTTCATCAAACACGTATCAAGCAAAAAAAGCCCCACCAAACAAAGAGAAGCGACGATACTGAGCGGTACAAGTCACTGAAAATTTTTAAGTGAAGCATGATCTAATCGTCCACGAATCGCCGATGCAGAGAAGTGAAAAAACAACAGGACAAATCCTGAAATCAATCAGAAGAGCAGAATGAAGTATTTGAAGATGCTTGACTTGACCAGTAGACCTATCGAATAATACGAGCCACGTAGATGAACAGTTTCAAAAATTCAGTAGAGAAAATAATAGCGATTAATTGTAGATGCTTTGTTGTAAAGGTGTTCAAAAACAAAGTGTCATATTAAAAACAGAGGTAGAGAACAAAAACATGCTAACTAATCGATTTTCAGAGGTATATGAAAAGAACGCAAACGAAAAGCAACGAAAACTTTCAAAGAACTTAGCGAAAACTCAAATTACCAAAAAATTATTAGCAATAAGATTACTGGTAATAAGTGGCCTTTTCACCTCAAATGTAGGCCCTCCCGGCAAATAAGTCACAATTAGAACAAAAAGAACAAGCCAGCGCAATTTTCAATGTTCCTACCCCACTCATCCACGTTTTGATTTAACTGTCGAAATGATAAGAAAACTTTCCACAAATTGGTTCAAGAATGGTTCAAGAAACAACAAAGTGAAAAAATAATGCTGGATTAGATGGCTGAGACTTGTCATTTATGAAAGTACTGGACAAGACAAACGAAAATCAAATAATAGCAACCACTAATTAAGACCAAAACTCGATGTCTATTTAAAAAAAACTTAATAACAAAAACGAAAATAAAAATCAATTAAATTTAACAAGAAAGCGGTGTCGCAACCGACACTGGCTATTCAGGGAAAACATTGAATATCTACAATTGCAAATTCATTCACCTCCAATTGGGCAACCCCATTACTGTGATAATGCGGCAAAAAAAACATATGGGCAAATATCTTAAAATCACACTTCTCGTATGGAAATTCGTAGTACCAAAGCCTAGAAACCATTAGTTGAAAATAAAACCATTATAAAGATTGGATTTTGGTTCAGTGGAAAGTGGATGCGACCTGCCGTTACAGAGACCAAGCTATAAAATTGACAGAAATAAGCTGCAAATTGGCAAAGCTCAAAATCCACTGATTTATTAATATATATTTTCACAAAACATTTGTTCAAAAACTCAAACAAACCATAATCTTTCAACTTAAAACAAAAACAGATTAACTTCCAACTGCTCAGGAAGCTAGTTGCGTTTATTATCACAGAGACCGAATCATAAAAACATCTAATACGGAATAAAGACAGAATTCTAATTTTCACAAACAAATTTTCGAAGACATAGTGCTGAACCATTAAAACTGTAAGACATTGAAAACCATTAAAAATTTTAAATCGACAGAACGATTGGAATATTCCGTTTGCTTCTGCTTTGATTTTCAATGTACTTCCTGAAAAGGGTGTTATGAAAAGAGACAAGAAAAAGAACAACAAAATTGACAAGTATCGAAAACACATAATTTCTTACAAAAACACATATCTTAGCTCTTAATACGTCAGTAAAAACGTAATCAACAGCGAAAACATTCTTCGGAACAAAAGAAAGTTGATGAGCACTGCCAAAAGGAGACTAAATTACTTGTCGACAACGAGAACAAAAATTCAAATGCAAAAATGTTTTCTTTGTTTCAAATTAATTGAAAGTCAAAAAAACTCTTAGCTCTAGACTGTAATCATCGAATAAATTCATTAGATATCCATAAAAAATAAAGACTTTCGGCAGTCAAGAATATGCCCTACGACAACAAAAAACGACAATTATAGACAAAAATTCTCAAAAATTTTACGAGAGAACGGCTTCCAGCCGTCAAAACTGCAAGCTCTTCAAAAACTCGTCAAAAATAACTTTTTGTGTACTCTTTCAATGCCAGTTGGAATTATCCTTAATGTGAAAATTTCAAAAGGGAAAAAGTACAACCTCAAGTCTAGGCAAAGATGGAAAAATCACAAAACTTTTATGAAATTTCGTAGTAAGAAAGCTATGATACCTTCATATATAAATACCATTCTTCAGAGTATTTTGTACATCAATTGGAATAAGATCTAGCCTGTATATATATACTGAGATTACGCTACACGTGGACAGATACTTCACTGACTTTTTCTTAAAACCAATATAATAAGTCCTAAGAGGCATTAGATAACAACTGAAAGCATTGCGTAGGTCCAATTAGAGCTCTCAAAGAACCCAATTGAACGATTAATTAATAAGACGACGTAATGAGCCTGTAAAATTATAACAAGTAAAGTGAAAACAAATGAAAACAATTAAAAATTACTCAGACATATTGTCAAAGCGAAAAAAATGAGCTTTTCTCTGAAGATAATATCTATTTATTTGGTCCCATTTTGTTGTCAATTAACTCTGCCATGAATTGGGCGTGGATTTGAAATCATTCTCGTCGGTAATCAACAAATAACACAAATGCGAAAGTATTGTGAAAGGGACCGCGCCCCAAAATACTACAAATAATTATTGATTGTAAGAATCCAAGATGAGTCCAAACCTAGCCCCGATGTTGCTGCGTGTCCGAGGAAAACATTTAATTATTCCACATTTTTGCGAAAAAGATAAATTAGCAAGTGCAATATTTCGATAAACCAAAAAAAAGTGATGCGTTTTGCATATTTTGAGTTAATTTTTAGAAAAATCAACAAAATTTTAATTCCAGAAGACTCCTATAGGAAACGAAAGTACAACTAAACTTTGTTGGAGTTTTCACAAATTGTTACAGCGTGTGTTAGGTCTCTACTTCCGGCATATTTAAACAAGGTGGTGCAAAAATGCGTATTTGGAGCAAAAAAGTAAAAAAAAAATCTCTGAAAATACTCGGATAAAGCTAATCGACAAGCCTCCTCTATCCTTAAAAGTAAAATCAATAACAATGTTGTGAACAAAATTAACGTATTTTAGCAAAATTGACAAAAGTTTGGTCAAAAAGTAAAGAACGTGTTTTCGTCTGTTATTCACAAAACTTTCAATTTCGATAACTCCCTGCAAAACCGAAAATCAAAAAACTTTAAATTCCACGTTCTGCGCTATTCACGCTGTCTAATGATACCAGTCTCAACTTTCTAAGATGAAAATAACGATCGGCCAAAAGTGACTGAACAAAAAACCCATTTGAGTATATAGTTCCTCCCGTCACAAGTGGGTCGAAACAATAAAAACAAGGTTGAGATATTAACGATATATAGCACCATTGCCACCCTTGACGTCTAGGGTCAAGGTCAAGGAGTTTGTTTCCTTTAAATGCAAGACAATGAAAACACAAATAAAATAGGCGTCTAGGAGAAAACTTGCCTGACATATAAAAACAAGCGAAGGCAGCTAAATAACGAAATTGCCGAAAACTTACCGATTCGCTAGAATTTCCAGGAAATAAAGTCTTCGGAAACACTTCAACACAAAACAGTTGAAATACTGTAACATAGCCGGCAGATTGCCGGAATAGCTGCGAAAGAATAGACCTGCGTGCCATATAATAGAGATAGAAACGGATACAGATCTAAATTGAAAAAAAATGGACGCCGCTCAAAAAACTAGGTAAAAAACATTCAGCGATAAATTAATAAAGCTTGTTAAAATTCATTCCACAGAAGCCTCTTATTAGGGACCTTTACTGCACATATGAGTTCCTTTGACCTTAAACAAATTCAAATTAAACTTAAGTTTTAAAGTGCAAAAGTCATTTTATTGAGTGAGGTAAGTCACGTATGATCAAAATCTAATCACGCAAATAAATTAAAACCTTTTTGCTAAAGCGAGTGAGAAATGACGTCACGCGCGCAAATGCCGTTAGTGAGAGGAAGAAGTCATTCAGAAAATTTGACTTTTTCAGCTTTGCTGTGTGAACAAATGTAAAACGAAAAAAGAGCGTCAGACGACGAAACAAAAAAAAACCAAGAGCACCGCAATATAGCTTCGCTCAGCTTACAGCTTCGCAGCTATAAAAACTCGGCTTTTTTCAAATTTTACGACTTCAAAACCAACTATTTTATTCTCAAATCTACAAAAACAACTCATCTACAAGCTTGCAGAACCCGGTTGGATATAGAGACAAACAGAAGGAAAACGTCCAAAATTATAATAAAAAGAACGCCCATTTAACCAAGATTTCAAAAATGAGAAAAATAGTCTTTGAAAGTGACGGTGGCTTTTAAAAACATGAACTGCAGAATTTTGAGCTCAAAAAAATTTAAGTGACCTCAGCTCCTTCAAATTAGACCCTCCCAGCAATTTTGGCAAGAATCGCTTCAACTCTTAAAGCCACCTTAGGAAACCCAGCTTCTTTGAAATTCATGTTGAAAACAGAAACGGATTAACGAAGCACGAAGCTGCTCGAGAAAGACTGGCGAGGCAAACAATTTAGTAAAGCGAATAGGCTAGAAAATTCTGTGGAGCAACAAATGACTAGGGAGGGGTTCGATCCCGCACCCTCTCCAAATCAGTCCGCGCACATTAAAGACTAGGCTAAAAGAGCTTTATACGGTCATCGCTTAAAATCGGTCTTATTTTAGCAACAGACTTAATTTCTGAATGAACTCAATTCAAATCACTCCAAAATCAAGAAAGTCACTCAAGAAGTGAAATCAACAAAATGTTCTGCAAGAAAACCGTCGAGCGAAAATTTTGCATACAAAAGACGCGCTTTGAAATAATTTCTTCAAACTTCGTTCGAGAACAGTTAAACAAAACGATCAGATAATCGAAAAAAAACAGTGCAAAAGAGAACTACAATTAACACAGGAATAACAAGTAATTAACCAGAAAGCATACTTTTGTTACCCTACTATACAATCACAATGGAAATATTCAGGTTGCTCAACGTAGTGTATCGGTTCGATAAAAATCACTGCACTAATTCTGCTTGAAAAACATCCAAGAGAGAGTAGATCATTAAGAAAATACAGCGAGAACTCCTTTATTTACTTTATAATTTTAACTTCAACTGAAAATCTTACCGACTAACGTAAAAAGAATTGCTGTCGAACGACCAGTGGGAGCTCAAATCTATTAGAGACTGCTAAAGTCAGGGGTGTGTAACTAATTGGGCTTCATATTACGTCATTAGAGGTTACTATATATCACTATAACCACTAATTTTTTTTTAATTACACCAATTTTGGCGCTTTAAGTTTGACTTTTAGTAGAGAATTGCTGCACACTTAAGTTGAGCTGCTGAAACTTGTGAATGAGAAAAAAATTTAGATTACGCAAAAGGAAATAGTCAAGTACGTAAAAGTTCCTCGAGAAGTCAAAACGCTAAAGATCAACGCAATTACAATAATTGCTTCGAGCTTCCTTCGAGGGCAATTAAATATTTTTTCACTGTGAGAAGTCATTTAAAGAGTGAACTAAGTCATTTATAATCAGAACGCCAATCGTGCAGTTCAAAAAATTCACTACATTTTGCAATATCCCATAAATTGATCCCCAGAAAACTTGTGATACCATCTCTTCTCAATCAAAAACAGGAGCTCATTGAGTGACCACTAGCACGGTCCTAGGCAAACACACCCGTCGCACGCAAGTTGAAATATCATTTGTTCTGATTTTTCAACTCAAATAGATTCTCGCAAAAAGTGTAAGGCGGTTCAGAAAGCTGGACCACATTTGATTTAACCAGCTTAACAAAAACTCTCGCAAGGAAAGCTAAGCACTCCACCGACAAAAAGTTCCTGGAAGTCTTTGCTAGGTTGAGTAATTACGCAACGGTTTTTAAAATCATAACTATTCACATCGTAGAGTCAAAATAAGGCTTCCTTTGATAATACGCTTTACGAAAATGCATAACAAACTTGATAAACATTAAAGTGAAAAAGACATAAGGAACACTTTATTTTAAAACATAGCCGGAAGATTGCCGGAAAATAGCCGCCGTTGACTCGGGAAAATAGCCGCCGTTGATGCACATCGGGGTTGAAACAGAAAAAAAAACAGAATTTGACCAATTTGTTTTTTTTTCTGTGTCAAAAATATTCTCATTTGGCGGGCAGTTTCAATTAGATTCTAAAATTAAACTTAATTCAGCTTCTAAACTGAGAGCTATAAAGCTTAAGGTCGGCTTGCAACAGCTCCAATGAACTTTGAGAACCTAATGCACTTTGACTTAATGACCAGGCTTTATCAGTTTATCCAGTTTCTCTTGATTTTGCTCTTTTGACTGTGACTGTAATAACTACAATGCGTAATTCAATGCGTGAAAAAACTTAAAATGCATTCAGTTGAAACAGCGAGTGAGGTAAGTCAGAAGTCAAGCGTGAAAATCGTGAACTATGTAAAACGAAAAACGTTATCAAAAGATAAGCGAAATTTAAAGAAGAGCGCCTAAATAATAGCCGTTGAGATGCTGATGGCGGCTATTAATAAACCAAAATTTGAAAAATGAGCTGAGAACAACGATTCAGCTAGTAATTGCTTTCAAGGAAAGAACCGACTGACGTCAGAAGAATTGCTCTAAACGACTAGTAGAAGCCCAAACCTATTACGACCTGCTTCCTTCGGTGGAGGGGGGAGTTTAAAATCACTGAAGGCTACAACTTACGTCATTTGAGGGCATTATACACCACTAACAAAAACGGACTAACGTCGGAAATGTTCTCAAACACACATACGGAGGGCAATTTAATTTAGGGGTGTAGCTCAGTTATTTTTTGGGTGCAAAAACTCTAGCATAGTGTTCTATGTTCGAACCCGCGACCTCCAGAATAGCAAACACCCATTTTGACTAAGCTAGAACGTCTTTAACTCTCAACCGCTAAAAACAGTTTCAGATTATCAACGAACTTTATTTCGGAATGAGAGCAATTGAAATACCTCAGAATGAGGGAATGAAACGTCAAAACGTCACTTGAGAAGTCAAAGAATGTTCGAGAACAACAGCGCAAAGACAGTCCAGCAAAAAAATTAGCATAAAAAAGACCAACACGTTTCCAATACCTAACCACGTCAAAAATCGTTCGAGAGCAATTAATAACCACTAAAAAACATAACCGACTAAACGTCGGAAGAATTGCTCTCGAACGACTAGTGAGAGCTCTAATCAATTGCAGGCTGCTTCAGTCGTGAGGGAGGGGGGGGGGGGGGGGGGGGGGGGTAGGCGAGGGGGAGCCTAAATGGGACTAAGAAGTTCAATAATGGGCTCAAAATAATCACATTAGAGGTTAAAATTTACCACTATTACGATTTAAAGTAAAAAAGTTTAAAGTGATAAGTTTCGGCGCACTTTTCATTTGACTTTTAGTATTAAATTGCCGCCAATTGAGTTTAGCTGCTTGAAATTGTGATTGAGAGAGAGTTTTAGATCACGCGAAACGCAAAAAGTTAAGGGCGTAAAAGTCACTCGAAAAGTCAAAATTGTCAAGCGAAAATTTTGCATAAAAATAATTCGTTCAAGAGCAATTAAAAATTTAAGTGGAAAAAAATTACATCAATTACGTCGACCTTTTCAACTGACTTTTGGTACTCAACTGCCACCAATTGATTGCAGTTGCTTGAAATTCTGAATGAGAGAGAGAAATATAGATCACGCAAAACGCAAAAAGTCAGGCGGGCCGCAAAAGTCACTCCAAAAGTCAAAACAGTCAAATCACAAAAAAAAACTGCCTGTCACAATGATTTTACATACACTTGATGACTGTACGCTTGGTGACTAGCAGGGCCCTAAGAGCTATTCAGCAGTTAATGCTTTTCGGGCATTATTGTTTAGGAGGTCGAAAAGACATAAGTGTCCGAAAAACTGATCAAGAGAAATTTCGCGAAAGATCGCACGAACAATATAATTGCTAAAAAATGAGACTGACCGCATTAAAAAAACATACCCGGCAAATTGCCGGAAAATAGCCGCCGTTGATTCCAATAAGCATGGTTGGTATTAAAAGAATAGAATGTATTAAAAAAAAAGATTTTTGTACAAAAACATTTTTTAAGTCCGATTTATTTTGATGGCATTTCGTAATTGAACATAATTCTGTTTCTTAGAGAGAAGCTACAGTGACCACTATCAATACCAATAAGCATAAGAGATGGTAACTAAGACTTATAGGAACGACGTTCAAATAGCGGGCATCTAAAATTGGGCTTTATGGGTTTATCCCGTTTCTATTTCTGACTTCAATTTTTTATACTGACTGTTCATTTTGAATTGCTTTGCTGAGCAACTGATGTTCAAAATCACTATTAGCAGAAGGAGAGAAGAGAGAAACTAGCTTAGAGAAGTCAAAAAGATTTCACGCAAAATGTCGAAAAAGCGGCAAAATGGTAAAGTGAAGAAAAGTTCGACGAAGTAAAAAAAAAATAGGAGCGCTACAACAGCCTGCTGAGAAGATGAGGTTAGCTATTAGTATACGGATAACAATGGCGAATAGCATAATCTCATATGCCATTTCTAGATCTTGGAAATCTCTGAGAACACGTGTTTTCATAGCAGATACTGGGTCACTACATACACTGTAGTTCAGATCATAGGCCCATGAATGTCCATTGCCGTATTCATTAACAGGCGGAGGCTGTAGAAGTAGTCCTAGTAGTACTTTGGCAAGTTGCCAACCTAACAAAGGAATACACAACCATCTTGAGGAGCATATACCTTTATTGCCACGATAATTGCCTATTGTTTGATCTTTTGTCAGCGGTATTGAAGTTGAAAAAATCCTGTTCAAATCGCCAGGTGTAAGAGGGTGGACGGGGGAGTGTGTCTGTGTTGGGGAGGGGTGGTGAACGGGGGAGTGTTGGGGGTGGACTGTGGGGGGGGGGGGGGGTTGACCGACCTTCACAGCATGAAATTGTCTCCACAACTCCACAAACAGTTTCGGTTAATCGCACACTTTGAGACTAGTAAGGCTATGAGAGAGCTGCTCAGCCACTTAATGCCCTCCGGGCGTTACCTGTTTATCCCGTTTTTGAGGACAAAAAGTCAAGAGTCAAACAAAGATTGTTCAAGCAAAATATTGCATAAGACCGCACGACTATAATTGCTACAAACTTCATTTGCGATCAATTAAAAATGTCTTATCAAAAAGCTCTCGGCGATAAGACCTGCTGGTCAAACCTGTACAACCGAACTTTGTCTGCAATGATGTCTATAATGACGAGAACGGCAAGGGATAAAAGATTATTGAAATTAATAAATTGAAACTCCTATTTGATGAAATAAAATCCAACAAGAATAACTCCATAGAAGAGGCAGAAAGTTAAAATGGCCGAAATAAACATTTTAACGCCAACAAAAATTTATAAATGGATTAAATGGTTAAGAGATCATTGCCTTGTAAATAGGTTAAAGACGGTACCGACATAAAATGACAAAAACAGAAACTCGTACAACAACGATATGCAGAAAATTGGAGCACGCAATGTAGTGAATGCTTAATAATGTGGGGGGAAAATGTCATCAATAACCGGCTTCAACCCAATTAAATTAGCCGAACAACGGGTTTCGAAGGAAAACAACGCGCATGATTTGGGCAAATTAACAATCGAGCGCTGCAGAATCAACAATGGGCATATATTTGGAGCCTATTTCGACATAATAAGGCCTAGACACCAAAACGGATTGGAAGGGATTTTAATGTTATAAAATATGCTCGGAGGATAAAAAGGTCCGGATAAATTAGGAAAGCCATTAGATCCAAACAGCGGAACTGAGCTGAGCCGTTGCCGGGTATAAGACAAATTGATTGAATTGCTCTTCGATCTAGCTAAGGGAACAGGTATTAACTTGGAGATAAATAACTCCACCCCCTTCAGATGTGGTGTGGGTAGAGAAAATTAAATGAGCATATGTCGAGCATTTGGAATGCGGCAGTCCTCCTCAGAGACCAGTAAACATATTAAAGTTAGTAGAGTAATGGTAAACAAAACGGCATGAAAGTTGTGATCGCCACCGCGGAGGCAAAGGCAACTAAACCATATATAACACTCTTCTCAACAAATATTCGTCATATAATCGATGAGCTGATAGCCATAATATGGTAATAATAGCTCGTTAATAGGTACTTGAAATCTATTCTTTTAATCAAATTTATACATTAATACAAGCAGATTTTACTCCAATTTACTTCAATTTGAGCTGCCTTCACAAACAAAATGTAATGCAGTTCAAAGTGAATTAAGGTGCAGAGCTATTCCCAAATCAGGGACAAAAAAATCTTGTCACTTCACTGGTGGTAATCTCCAGACAAGCACTGCTCCCAATAAACAAGCGAATCTCTCAATCTCAGGTCGTAAAATTGATAAGCATTCAAATGACATTTTAATGCTATCTTTACAACCGAACAAAGGCCCTTTGAAGCCCCACTCTAATGACCATTTCTCAGCTCAAATTTATTGTCTCGAAAGGCGGCGCTTCACTAATTCGAATCCTAGCAACGCCTTTCCAAAAAACAAATCGATCTATTTCATACTTAGAGCCTCCTTTTTTTGAATAAAATTTAATACCACACCACCTACTATTATGTTACTGAACAATAATTCGCCATAATATGCAAAATAGCGGCTTGAAGCGAAGCAGCTACGCATCTTGGTGTAAAAATATTATCTCATTGAATTATTAAGCCCTGCATTGATCAAAAAGAAGGCGGCAGTATCCAGCCAGAGAAAATTGTTCACTAGCACAATGCATATTCAATTCGAACCACATTCCGCTATTTCCAGAAAAACCAGTAATTCACCTTGCAATTCTGCCGGAAAACCATTGCTTTCGTTTTCATATTCAAGGTCACTCAGTGCATTAAACCTCTGCAAATAAAATGTCCGGAACGATCACAAAAAAACTTCGTAAAGTATCCGTCTGGCGGGTATGTTTTCGAGACCTGCATTTAACTTCTCTCCCCACAGAAGCAACTACCCAGATTTCACCTAGAATTTTTTTCCCAAACCCCCTGAGTCTCGAATTTTGAGTATCAGTCAAAAACTCTTATCCCAAACCCTACGTATCCCTTATTTCGAAAGTTAGTTGTACAGTTAAAAAAGTATATATAAGGGTGAAAACTATAGGAGGTTAACCACTTAGGGGTGATGGTTGTAACCATGATTGGTTCAATTTAATATTAAAGCATACGTAACCTCTTAAATTTAAGTGTGTAGAATCTCTTAAAGAATTCCAATTCGCTCAAGAAATTGACCAAAAATCAGGCGCAATTTATAGGTTCAACTACGTTAATGTTAAAGCTAACCATGCTATAATTAAATCTCATCACAATGTTCTAGGTTTTAAAAATTCTGGAATGCGAGGTATAGGGGAGGAATAACAAATGAGACTAAAAATCTCTCCAAATTTTGAGAAAACAATGCTTCATTTAGTTTTCATTGTGTCGCGCAGCCTTCAAAAGAACCAAAATTGCAACTGCACTTCATCTATGTCGGTTGAAAATCAATGAAAGTAAAACATTGTCTCGGTAGCAATCGACTTTACACTCTTGAAAATCTATTGTATGTACTGGTAAAGATAGACTTTCTAACAAGATTACCAGAGCGCATAAACCAATAAATAAATCTATAAATCGGTTTTATGATGCAAACTATACGATTCACGAATTGAAAAAAATGGGAAAACAATGCCGCCGTTTTAGAGAAGCTATCACCAACTATAACCAGAAATAATCCAGAGATAGGAAAGTTGTTGACTTTGGAACAGTGTTATAAGTTGGATATAGCATTATACATAAAAACGGCAGATGTTTGCTAATCTATCAAATCGGTATTTTAAGAGTGCAAGTGCCGATATGGAACACTTGCCGCTCACAGTGAAGTTGGAAGAATGCAGCGTTACTTTTTGAATTCAAATACAAAAGAGCATTCTGTGACGTAAACAAATTACTACAAAACACAAACAGACATCCATGGCCAACTTCTTACACTTCAGTCCCTACTTAACAACAAAACTAAATCCATTTCTTTTCATGTTATCCAGATATTTATTTCCGACAGAAAAGCCATTTAACAGGAATAAACAGATGACCCAAAATTACCGCTCACGCACTGATCAAGCGCCAGTTGAACTCAGACAGGAAAAAGTAAAACAACCGCAAAATAATGCAAACAGAAAAATCAAAGATTATAAGACACAAACCAAATAGTGCTGGCATACAACCGTGGTGCTAACCCAATGCTCAAACAAATCTTTAAAAAATAGCCGACAGATTGCCAGAAAATAGCCGCCACTGAACACGAGGTCTGTAAAACGAAAAAAAGTAGAACGACTTTAAAAAAAACATAGCAGGACAAACCTGAATAACAATCCAAAGAAATGAATTAATTTAGGACCCGACTTTCAACCAGATTAGGGAGCACCCTTCAGAGTTAATTAGGCATAGAACCGGAGATACACGAAAATCAAGGGGGAAGTTGTTGAACATAATTCTTGTTTTCTTCTTCTTTCAGAGAATCGGTATCGTCAAAGTAATTAGACATGATAAAAACAAAAAATACCGATAACATAATGGGTCCTTAAAAAGAATTAATCAACATTAAAGAAAATCAACAAACGCAAAGTAGTAGAACATCAAGAAAAATAAAGCTAAAATCACCTGTCTTTCACAATTAGCGGCGTAAAACTCATCAAAACACGATATCGCACAAAGAGCCAATGAGAGCTGTCACTGCAAAGACCAAGTGAAGTTTTTCAAAACGAGTAACGTCAAAAGTCATTTGAAGTGTTAGCACTAAACTTAAACATTAAAATTATTCAAGCTTGATCAGATGATACCGTTCATTATTAACAAACAACAAAATCATGAACATAACCGACTAACCTAACGTCGGGCGAATTACTCTCAAACAACCGGCGAGCAGTTGGCTTCGCCAGTAGCTAGCCATGCTTCGCCAGTAGCTAGCCACGGTTTATTGAAGCTAGATTTAGCTTGATTCGACTCTGCAACTTTTAGTTTTCTAGCCCCGTTAGTAAACAAAACAGATCTTTTGAAAATTTGCAAAAGGAAAAGCTTCCTTATTTGGCAAGGAAAATGTTTAAAACTATTTTTTGTCTCTGAAGTTATGTCAAGTGACCCATCTACAAGACTTGAAAAGCTTCGTTGGCCAGTAAAAATCGTTAAACTAAGAAAAGGACAAAAATAGTCAAAAAAACAATTTCAAATTTTAACAAAATCTTGCTAAAATTCAAGATATTAAAATCTTCTAAACAATTTCATTGTCTCAAGAGACTATTCAGTATCCCCATTTCAAGCTTCAAATATTTTCACTGGCTCATAAAGATCCATAAACTTGGAACCTGATAATAATTTTCCAAAAATTTGAAAAATTTAATTTTATCAAAAAACTGCTAAAGATGAAGTTATTAAAATATTGCTAACCATAATCAAAGATTGGAGAACGTCGCCAGGACCCTGGTGCCGGAAAAAATGACAAAAAACTCAAAGTTTAAAAAGACTTGTAAAAATTGCGAATATTTTTTTAAAATGGCTAATATTAAAATCTTGAAAAACGTTCCATTAAGTCTAGAAGCTATGCAGTTACCTATAATCAGCCATAGAGGAGGTTATGTGGCTGGGAGGTTAGGAGATTAAAAAAAGAAAAATGTCAAAAAAATAACAAAAAAAGTTCGACGAAGTAAAAAACACAGCAGGACAAGTCCTGACGCACAATTAAAAGAATTTTCATTGACTAAACAGAAAACAAAACCTAGAACGTACTATGAATGGATTGGGAAAACCATTTAGAAAAAAATCCGATCCAAAAATCGAAAAAACAGTAAAAACCAAAGTGAAATTGCCGCATGTGAACAAAAAAACACCAGAGAGAAAGCGAATTTTTGTTCAAACGCCATTTTCTCACTCTACTTTAAAATTAGAGCGAAAAAATTCAAGCCGCAAAACCACTCGCTTTTTCGCTCCACTTCCTGTTTCGGCGTGACCAAAATCACTGCTCCAATTTGACTTCAAAAATCATGAAAAGGTGTGAACAGATCTTAAAAAAACACAGCCGGAAGAATTCCGGAAACGACTCGAAGGAGAAAATTGCCCATAATTATGACTAAACAACTAGAACAACAATTGTGAACCCTGACCCTCCAGAAAAACTGCAAAAAACAATGAAAAATGGTTTAAAATTTCTCAACTTTTCTGTCATTTTTCCTAAGAAAAAAAATGATTTGCACGAAAAAAAACTTTAATCAATTGGTATCTAAAAATTCCTTAAGTAACGAGCGTCAATTCAAATGCCACTTAAAGCAGCAAAACAAACAAACAGGCAAAAAATTATTAAATTTCGTATAAAAAACGGCAAAACTGATCAAAAGCCTCCAAATTAGCATTAAACTCAAATTAACTACTGGAAACCGTCAATTCCTGTCACAACAAGCCTAAAACTAACACAATATTATAAAGCTGCAAACAAACTGCTTTTAAAAGCCGCACGTTAGCAAAGAATTTGCTCAATTTGAGAAACTTTGTTCACACATCAATATCTCGCTCTCTCAAAAAAAGCGGTATGAACAAAAACCACTCTCTTTTCGCTCCGCTCTTTACTTTCGTTCAGCTCCAAAATCAAGCGCTTAATTTTTTCACGCGTTTCATTTCCGCTTCAAAAATCACTCCAATAAAACTGATTAAAAAAAGGACTTCTCCAATACTCCTCTTCGAGTCGTAAAGAATACAGCGCCCCAATACAATTCAAATTCTTTGAATTGTAAAAAAAGAGAAGGCGAATAATAGCCCCAGCTATCACTGTGCGGCTATTAAAAACGGTGTTGGAAAGTTAAAGAAAAAATTAACTATCAACCTTGCCTCATTCGTTCCCCCGCTCGACAAGTGTCCGGTCAATAATCAAGAAATGCCAATTTAACTCTTTTGAGAAAAATCAGAAGTTAAGGTGGAGTATATTCACTAATATCTCAATTTTCGATATTGCCTTTCGGCACTGGCATAATTAATACATCGTAAAAACGTAAACTTTGCTTTTATTCGTGCGTGTTTTCAGGTCTCATTTGAAATAAATACAATATACTTCTCGGACACTTCAAAACTATTGAGTTTGATTTCAGAATGGGACTGTCTTAAGGAGGACAAGCCCCTGGACAGTCCCGATAAAGTATCTTTAGAAAAATCCGTCTATACACGTCAGGGGATTGAATTTTTCATTTATTGCTGCTTTGGCGGAACACCAATACGGACTGTCATTAATAACCTGAGCAAAAGGACATCCAAAAAACAGTGAAAACGGCTATCACATCACCGCGCGTGAAAAAAATTGGTCTTGCAATCCCAAAAATCTGTTTAAACGACAATTAAAAAGAATTTTGAAAAAGCTTTTTAAGCATTTAAACTAAGAAGATCCTTAAGAGGCTTCAATTTACGTAATCAGAGGGCTTCAAATGACGCTATTAGCCTCAAATGACTGCATTATATACCATTATAAGACAACTTCGGAAAAAAATGAAACATTTTGGCAAAATTTTAGCAGTAATCTGCCGCCAATTGCGTTCAGCTGGTTCAAATAATAGATGCGAGGAATTTAAATCACATAAACTGCAAAACTTCACGGGCATAAAGTTCAGCCAGAAAATCTAAACGGTCAAGCAAAACCTTGCGATAAAGACACACGTTTACAATATTTGCTTCAAACTTCGTTTGAGAACAATTAAAAAAAATACGCTCAAGGGCAAGGAAATCGAAGATCTTAGATAATCCTATAAGTAAATCCAGATATATTCCAAAATACAAAAACCCTTAATTATTAGAACACACCCTTTGGTAGTAGTTTAGGTGCTTTCTGCTCACCCTCAGTTAGTCTAAAGTTGATTTAAATTGAAAGAGAAAGTGTAATTCAGTTTTTCGAGTGAGGTAAGTAAAAACACCTTTCAAACAATTGACCTAAACAGTCTAAATCAAATAGCAGGAAGATGACAGAACGTTAACAGCTCTTGATTCTTCCATGGGAACTCATCTATGCCCGAAAAATCAAATTTCTAGACAAAAAAACATCTCAGAAAGCTTCCACATCCACCAAAAAAGATCTGAACTCAAATACACCCAAAATAGCCGTCTGATTTCAAGAAAACAGCCACAGTTGACCCGAATGACCGACGTTGGGACTAAAACAAAAACAGAAAAGTAAAGAAAAATTGACCAAAGCCTTATGTAACAAAAAGTGCTCTTATTTGGTCCACAGTTTCATTAAATGGCGAAAACAGCCTCTAAATTGAAGCCTAGAACTAATACCAATTAACAGCATAAATTAAGGAACTTTAATAACTTAATGCACTAACTCTTAAACATTTTGTCACAGTGCCTCGGTTGACTGGTTTATCCATTTCCTTTAATTTCGCCTTTTGAAATTGACAGCATTTGAGTAAATTTGCTGCTTCAATTGTAAAATCCGCTCAGTTTAAACAGTGAGAAAGGCATGTCCAAAATCAAATATGCAAGTCAAGTAAGTGAGAAGTCAAACCTGAAAATCGCGACTTTTGTAAAAAAAAAAAACGCCATCAGAAGGTCAAAGGAAACAAAGAAACCTAGCAGGGCAAATCCTAAATTACAATCAAAAATTGAATAAGCTAGTGACCTGACAATCAAAATTTTTCCAGCATCATCCAAATATGACAGTCAACAAAACAATTCATCCTATATACGCAAAATTAAAAAAACAGAAACTCAAAACAAAATCTTTTTTCTAGCACTTTCAAAAACGCTGACACTACGCTTCCTCAGCTTTAGGACACAATAAAAAACGAAGGTGGTGACTTAAGTAAAAACGGAAAAATAAAGCGAATTAAAAAAAACGAGACCAGTCCTGATGCACAATCCACGGAAATGTACAACGTATTGACTAGAACTTTTTTTAATTTCACAGCAATATCAAACTACTCTAAAAACCCGTGACCCTGTATGGGCAAAACAGAAGAGACAAATCTAAATAACATTGATTTTCATTTTTCCAAGATCTAATTTTTCAAGAATCAATAATAATGTTAGTAATTTAATAAAATATGTTCTATACCCATCATTAGAATGAGAAACAAAACGAAAGAGATTGGCGAAAGTCAGTGGCGTAAATATAAAAATTAAAACTAAAGGCCAACTGAGATTAAAACTAAGATAACTGCTATAAACTTCGCTTGAGAGCAATTAAAACCTGGTACACCATCTGTTAAAATTGTCTTTAAATTTCATCTACAAAAAATTGTTAAAAGATCTTGAAAAAAGGAGATTTCGATGGAAAAACTCAAACAATATTCGATAAAAATCTAATAAAACTCTGTACAACACTGCACGCTGAACTTCTCCAGAATTATTCATAGGAAAATTTTATTACATCTTCCACTAGATCAGTCAACCCCCCCCCCCCCGCCCCCCACTACTTGCCAATAAAAAACTTTAAAACAAAAACGCAATGAACAAAACCTGAAAAAGTAACTTGTATAGAATCTTTCGCTGAAAAAAAAAACATGTATAGTTTGGTACTCGCAAGCAGATCGCGATAGATCAAAAGTACAAAAAACCGAAAGCGAAAACTTTCGACATGCGATCCAAATTGAAAATCAGATTTTAGCTCTCACTGATAGAAAAATGCATTAAACATATAATGAAAATCTGTTCGGTTAAGATAAATTCATATCAAGTCAGCCACTAAAGCATGACAATGGCTCACAAAGCATGGCCAGATGCGGTAATTTTATAACCGCTCACAAAGAACGCATAAATTCAGTCAATGAAAACAGAAATCAACTTCCGAACTAACAACACAATTTCACCGTCCAGCTTTTGGGTGTCTTCCAACCATTATTCAAAAGATCAGTCCCCCAGCCAACACCGCAGAGAAATATTAAACAACAATTAGAAAAACAAAAAGAAAAAAATTATTTACAGTAAAAATTCACTGTCTGGTTTTCATGCAACACCTATAGATTGGCATCAAAACTAAGAATTGATTAGGCAAACTTCAGCGAGAAACACAAAACTAATAGACATAGTAAAAAAAAATCTTTAATAAGGGACAAAATTGAACATACTATCAAAGATGACACCAAGTACTTTGACTTGGATCATTACTGATATTGGTTAATTTTAAATAGTGTTGTGTGTCAAAAGTTGGCCCCCTTGCTCCAGGTTGTGCGCACAGTTGCACTCAATTTAGCCGTTGACTACTTAAGTTTTCTCGTCTCTAGCCAGCCGTAAAATATTTAGGTACGAAATTACTATGTCACTAATTTTCCAACCTGTGCGTGATATGTATGCCTTTGGGTAAGACATCATGTTTATGCCTTTGGGGGCAGAGACGGCTTGCTCATGTAGATAATGAAGAGCACTGGGGATATTACATCACCTTGGGGGACAACCTGCTTGACTTTTCTCCACTTATTATTATTGCATTCTACCGAAAAAAAAATGCCCGGTAATTATGAAGCAACTCATTTTTGTGCTATTCGGTAGTGGTGCCTCAGGTATGGTTTAGAGTATTAAAGTGTGATCAACCGTGTCTAAAGCGGAGGTGAGATCCAAAGCAACTAGTAGAGTACGGTTTCGCGTCATTAGGGGTTTCTGGATATCGTTGGTGACATTATTGAGTATTCTTCATTTTACCCAGTCGTGTAAACAAACTATGCATGGAGCTATTAAGCTCCGTAGATTTTCATCTTGTGAGTGAGATGTTGTTAAAGTTGAATCATCAGCGTAGGACGTGATGTTTATACCTTTCAGGGACAGAGGCAGCTTGTTCATGTAGATGCTGAAGAGCATTGTGTATTGCGGCTGAGCTTAACAACTCAGAAATCAAAATGAATAGCGCTTCAAGGCCATTTCAAGCCTTAAAGCTAGAATAGTGTGACAAGCGAAATTTAATGCTACATTCTATCGAAGCCAAACGGATTTGTTCATTTTGTTCAACATTTATATTTAGCAACTATTATTAGTACGTAATCGTCATATATGAAGTGAAACAGAAACTCAAACTTTAATTACGCAATTATTGCCACGTATTCAAGTGTTCACAATCGCACAAATTTAGCTCAAACGGAGCAAGAGATACCCAACTTGGTAAGCCAGATTCGATGAATTTTGCGATTTTCATACTAATTCAGAGAGTGCGGGGCACCGTATAAGGTATCCCGAACCCCAACTTCAGTGCATTCAGAGAATCTTACGACATAGTAATCTACAACCAATCAGAGATGCAATTTTGACATGTACGGCAGTATAAATAGAGCTTGAAAAACTACCAAAAATCAGTTGAAACTCATAAAATTTGGTTATATCAAACTGACATACAGTGCGTATTGAAGCACACTTTCTTGAGCGGTAAATTACTTGTTATCGTGTCTTGTTTCTGTAGATCATATTAGTGATTGTACAGTTTTAACTTTACTTTGACTTGTGAAAAGAGAATTAACTTTGATATTCTCAAAACTTTCTTTCTGAAGGAACGAAGTTCCTAAGTAAGAGAAACTTTGTGCAAAGCATAAAGTCAGTTTCTCTTACTGGCTTTAACGAAGCCTACTCTAGTTTGATATCGGTTGTTATTGAAACCAATAGAGAGACTTGTTAACTTTGAATTTAGAAATTATTATTATCAAATTTGCAAATGGTAAAACTGCCCGTTTAACAACTGTTAACTGCAGCAGGTTGAAACTTTGTAGAAGTATAGCCAAATTACAAGGCTACAATTTGTTGGAAATAGAATTCCTAAATTCGGTTTATAACTTGAGTTATTAACAAAAACTCAACAAAATTTTGATTGTTTCAATTTGAATTATTTTGTTATTCTGAGAGAAACAAGATTGTTAAACAGCAAAGCTGAGCGATTAGTTATCAGAAGTAATTGAGCAACAAGTAATGCAACGGCATTCTACAGTATAGCGGATAATACAGTTCACAAAAGTTAACTGCAAAAACACAATATCCGGACAGATTTGAAACCGCTGAAACGAACTGGGCGGTGTAAAGTTTTCCTTGACTTTGATAGGAGAGCAGCCGTTACATTTGGTCCGCCGACCCGGACAGTGGAAGGCAAACTGCTGTCCAATCTCATGAAGAGAGTGCCGAAGGCACCCCCCAAAGAGAATCAAACAAATCAACAGCGCAACGCCAGTGAGGCAGAGCGAAAGTTGCGAGTGCACTTCACAAATTACGTTGAAGAACTAACCTCGCTTAAAAGGAGCAAGCAAAGCAAAAGGCAATCAGGCAATCCTAACACAATCAGCAGAGAGGAGCTTCAATCAACAGCTCAAAGGTACGACAAGAAGCTCCAAGATTTACGGGAAGAAGTCAACACCAAAACAGGGATTGGCTACAAAATAATTGAAGATTCAGATCGACCCAACAAACTAAAGGTCCTCTACCAACAGACTGTTCACCTTCTAGAGGAAGAAATACCCAAGCAACTTCAGCGTCGAAACAAGCTTGTGCCCTATCAAGCTAATTTCGTTGAAGAGCATCTGAAAGAAGCAAGGGAGTGCAAAGCAAGTTTGGACTATCATTGGCTTGCATATATAAGCAAAGTCACGCAACCAGCAATGAATGCAGAGCAACGCAACGCAACCCAAGCAGTGAACAACAGCGAGAGCAATAGCAACTACCCAACGGACAACCCAGCTGCTCAAACAGTGCAAAATGGAGCAACAGCAAGTGGCCAAGAGACGGAGAATGTTTCGGAAACATCTTCATCAAAGCAAAGGCGAGAGGAAAGGATGAAGAAATTCGATATCGAATTCGAAACCAAGATGCGACTCGAACAAGCACGGTTCGAGCGAAGGAAGCTAGAGCTGGAAATGCAGATGAAGGAACTGGAAACCAAGCATCAACTACTGGAGGAAGAGCGCGAGCTAGAGCGCAAAGTGAAGAGAACAGCATTAGAGAACGATGATGCTCGTTCCCAATCAACTGGTGCTCGAGACAAATCACCTTTCAACTGGACCCCCAAGAAGAGAGATGTCTCTGACTGGGCCAGCAGAATCGACAACCTTCTAACACCAGATCGATCAACAGCTCGCTTCGAAGTAACCCCTGAAGTGAACAGGCAAAGTCACTTCTCACGATATCGCAGTTCACGAGACCGATCCTCAAGTGTTGAAGACCGAAACGTTTCCCCCAGAGCTGGTCTATTACGATACAACACTGGCTTTTCAGGTAATAGTAGCCTACCAAAGCTGAAGTTGAACAACTTCGACGGGAACCCTCTCGAATGGCCGGAGTGGTCTAGTATGTTCATTGCTACAGTGGATCAACGACCAATACCAGACTCAGAGAAGATGAGCCATCTGAAGACTCTACTGACAGGCAAGGCAAGGTCAGCAATCTCTGGAATGGGCTATTCTGGACAGTTCTATGGTGCTGCATGGAGTATTCTGGAGAGGAAATTTGGAAGGCCTCATGTGATCATTGATGCACAACAGGAGAGTCTTCGCAAAGCAAGTCAGGTGAAACCACACGACTCAACAGGTCTGATCAGTTTCTCAGTTATTGTTTCGAACTTTGTGAATGTGCTCAAAGAGTACAAGCAGATTGGTGATCTGCAATCAAGCTCGACACTCTATATGGCAGTAGATAAACTACCCCAAGTTCTCAAAGAGAAGTGGTGGTTCTATGTTGATGAAAAGATGAAGATTGGCCTGATCTGATTATGTTTGAAAAGTGGCTATCTAGGATAGCATTCGTGCACGAAGGGTTTTCAGCTTTCAAGGGAGAGCGAAGAGAAGAAGACCGAAGAAGCACAAATAGAGACAAACGGTTCTCGAAAACGTCGAACTTCAGTGCAAGTTCCAACGTGAAAGAAACGAAGCAAACGCAAAGTGATCACTGTCCGCTAGCTGATGGCACTCATAAAATATGGAACTGTCCACTATTTCAGGAACATGAGTGTGAATTATCGGTACGCAGCAGTGAGAAAGCAACGCTTATGTTACGGATGTCTAGGCAAAGGACATGCAATCAAAGATTGTAAAGTCAATGCGTGCGGCATCAATGGATGCATCAAGAAGCACAACCGATTGCTACACTCAGAAAACCAAATGGATGAGGGCAATCATGCAGTCAACGTAAGCGCAGCAACAATCAACCAGAGTAACGAAGTTACTAGCTTTCTTCAGATAGTCCCTGTCTCAATACAGAGCGGTGGCAACAGGCTGAACACATATGCTTTCCTCGATAGTGGATCAACAGTTTCATTCATCGATCAAAGTGTGCAAGAGAAGTTACGAGCCCAAGGCACCGATGTGACGCTCAACATAGCTGGCATACACGGAACGAAGGATCTGAAGACAGAAAAGGTTCCTCTCAAAATAAAGGGACTACATTCAAAGGTGCATTCAATCGAAGCGTTTGCACACCCGTCAATCTCCTTGGGAAACACAAACTACAACTACAACAAGCTGAAGCAAAGCTTCAACCACTTGAGTGTTTTACCAAACAAAAGCTTCAACTTGATGGAAGTTGGCATCATCCTCGGTCAAGATGCTTATGAGCTACAACGACCATTGGACTACAAGATAGGAACACGAAGTGAACCTTTCGCCGTTCTAACAGAGCTAGGATGGGTAGTCAGTGGACCCATGACGGGCAAAAGAAGACAAAATGTTTGTCATTTCGCCTTCACTGAAGATGTGAAAGTGGCCGAGAATATCCAAACCTGGTGGGACATAGAAACCTATGCTTCCAAAATCAACGTCGTCAGTCAGTCAAAGAAGGAACTGCAGGCACAAAAGATGCTAGAGAGTACGACAAAGTTCACAGGCGAGCGGTATGAAGTGGGAATGCTGTGGAGTGAACCAGAGCCAAACCTACCGAACAATTACAGCTCAGCCTTGGGTCAGCTTTACTCACTGGAGCGAAGATTCCAAAGAGACCCAAACCTGAAGAATTTGTATCAACAGTCAATAGATACAGACGTAGAAAAAGGATTCGTAAAGATATTGGACGAGTCCGAAATGAAAGGCAACTTCGGGAAAGAATGGTATTTGCCACACCATCCAGTGCTAAACCCGAACAAACCCGGCAAAGTAAGACGTGTTTGCAACGCTGCCTCAAAGTACAAAGAAGTATGCCTTAATGATAAGCTACTAGCAGGACCTGATCTGCTACATGGGTTGATTGGAACAATATTCAGATTCCGTGAAGGACCAATAGCCCTAACAGCTGACATCGAATCGATGTTTCTACAAGTGCAAGTTCCCGAACAGGATAGAAGTTGCTTGAGATTCTTATGGCGTCCAAGAACTAACGAACCTGTTCAGATATACGAATATCCGCGTCACGTATTTGGAGCTAAGAGTTCTCCAACTTGTGCAAACTATGCTCTCAAGCGAGTGGGACTGGACAACGAAAAAGAGTATCCAATAGCAACCAAGGCAATACAAAACAACTTCTACATGGACGATTTCATCAAATCAGTAGAAACCCCGGAAGAAGCAATTGAAGTCTTCAACCAACTACAACCTCTTCTCTCACAACATGGATTTGAACTGAAGAAGTGGATAAGCAACAACGATGCAGTTACCGAAGCAATCCCAGAAGACTTGAAGTCAATCAGCAACACAAAGCAAGTCGAAGTGGAACCCAGTACGGAGGGATCTTCAGTGCTAGGACCACAATGGACCGTTACTGATGATAGCCTTCATGTATGCAGAGGTACAAACAAGGAAGTTGAAGCACCTATAACCCAGAGGAAGATTCTGTCACTGGTATCTTCAGTATTCGACCCGATCGGATTGTTTGCTCCGTTCAGTGTTCATATGAGACGACTTCTGAAAGGCATCTGGACTAAGAATGGACAACATTGGGACAACGAAGTGGAGCCTAGTGAAGAACAAGAATTCCTGAGATGGAAAGAACAACTTCCAATAGTGGCTGAAACCAGCATCGATAGAAGATACTTCAACAGAGAGAGGGATAAAACCGAACTTCATGTGTTTGCTGACGCATCTGAAGACACGATGTGTGCAGTGGCCTATCTACGTTCACAACCAAAAGAATACTCAGCTAACTTAGCATTTGTCATTGGAAAATGCAGAGTGGCACCGATGAGGCATCTTTCAATACCACGATTGGAGTTGCAAGCGGCAGTCATGGCAGTGAGGTTGAAAGGACAGATAGTCAAGGAACATGAAATGAAGATAAATAGTTGCAGTTTTTGGTCAGACTCAACTACGGTATTGCAGTGGATACACAGTTCCCATCGCAAACAACAAGTGTTTGTGGCCAATCGAGTAGCTGAGATACTAGATACAACTGATGTTTCACAGTGGAAACATGTCAGCGGTATCAACAACCCAGCGGACATTGGCACCAGAGCAATCAACATTGAAGAACTCAAGAGAAGTGAGTGGCTCACTGGGCCGGCCTGGTTGAAGCGACCAGAAAGCGAATGGCCACAGCAGGTGAACCTCATATTTGCCTCAGATGAAGAGAATATACCCTCGTCAGTTTTCATGATACAGGCTAAAGAGAAGAAAGCTGTTATCCAGTGGGAACGATTCAGTAACTTCAACAGACTAGTAAATACAGTGGCATATGTACAGCGAGCATTGAACAAACATAAACCAGCAACACTCGTAGTCAGCATTGAAGAAAGAGAAAAAGCAAAAGCAACAATCTTCAAGTTACTACAGCAAGAACAGTTTGGTGAAGAGATGAAATCTCTCAAAGCTGAAAAGGAAATTCCAAAAGTCAGCAAAATTCTACAATTCTCCCCCTTCCTGGATGAAGAAGGACTTATTCGAGCCAAAGGCAGAATAGGCAAAAGTCAGTTGGACTTCAATGCAAAGCATCCAATTTTGCTACATTGGAAACATCATGCGGTTGAATTATTCTTGCGAAACGAGCACAAGAACAATCAACATGAAGGCACTGAGCATGTAAGAAACATTGTTCAGCAGAAGATGTGGATCCTAGGCATACGAAATGCCTTGCGATCAATCAAGAACAAGTGTGTAACCTGCAGAAAAGGCAGAGCACAAACGATAGCACCAGTAATGGCAGGTCTACCCGAAGAACGGTTAGATGCTTCTACAGCTTTTACAAATGTTGGAGTTGACTACTTTGGCCCTTTCATTGTGAAGATTGGGCGAAGAAATGAAAAGCGATGGTGTTGTCTATTTACTTGTCTAACTATGAGAGCGGTGCATATAGAAGTGGTACCTAAGTTGGACACTGATAGTTGTCTCAATGCAATAATGAAATTTATTGCTCGAAGAGGCAAACCGAATACGATCATCAGCGAAAACGGAACAAACTTTGTTGGAGCTGAAAGAGAGTTTGCAGAGTATGTTGCAGCATGGAACAAAGAAGGGATCGAAGAACATCTAATTCAACGAGGGATCAGATGGAAGTTCAACCCACCCGCAGCACCACACTTTGGAGGAGTATGGGAGCGGTTGGTGAGAAGTTGCAAGAAAGCCATGTATGCAGTGTTGGGGAACAGATCAGTCACCGAGGACGTTCTTTCAACCACGATGTGCATCGTTGAGCAGACTCTGAATGCAAGACCTTTGACTCCAGTCAGTTCAGATGTTAATGACTTAGAAGCATTGACCCCCAATCACTTCTTGCTTGGCAACAAGAACGTTTGCTTACCCTACCTACCATGCGCGGAAGAATTTGTTGATCATCGAAAGCTCTTTCGACAAACTCAAGCCTATGCAAATCTCATATGGGACAGATTTCGTAAAGAATATCTGCCAACTCTGAATATTCGGCAAAAATGGCGATCTACGGCGAACGAAACCCTTAAAGAAGGCGATCTCGTTTGGTTGATCGAAGACAGCGATAAGCGTGGATATTACAACCTAGGTCGAGTTGCGGAGACCATCGAGGGGTCTGACGGTGTGATTCGATCAGCAATAGTTCGAACGAACGACGGAGTGTACAAGAGACCAGTAGTGAAGCTCGCCCCAGTACTACCTGGAAAAGATGTTTTCGCGATGGAAAACAGGGCCGGCGATATTGCGGCTGAGCTTAACAACTCAGAAATCAAATTGAATAGCGCTTCAAGGCCATTTCAAGCCTTAAAGCTAGAATAGTGTGACAAGCGAAATTTAATGCTACATTCTATCGAAGCCAAACGGATTTGTTCATTTTGTTCAACATTTATATTTAGCAACCATTATTAGTACGTAATCGTCATATATGAAGTGAAACAGAAACTCAAACTTTAATTACGCAATTATTGCCACGTATTCAAGTGTTCACAATCGCACAAATTTAGCTCAAACGGAGCAAGAGATACCCAACTTGGTAAGCCAGATTCGATGAATTTTGCGATTTTCATACTAATTCAGAGAGTGCGGGGCACCGTATAAGGTATCCCGAACCCCAACTTCAGTGCATTCAGAGAATCTTACGACATAGTAATCTACAACCAATCAGAGATGCAATTTTGACATGTACGGCAGTATAAATAGAGCTTGAAAAACTACCAAAAATCAGTTGAAACTCATAAAATTTGGTTATATCAAACTGACATACAGTGCGTATTGAAGCACACTTTCTTGAGCGGTAAATTACTTGTTATCGTGTCTTGTTTCTTTCTTGCAAACAAATCTTTAATAAGGGACAAAATTGAACATACTATCAAAGATGACACCAAGTACTTTGACTTGGATCATTACTGATATTGGTTAATTTTAAATAGTGTTGTGTGTCAAAACTTGGCCCCCTTGCTCCAGGTTGTGAGCACAGTTGCACTCAATTTAGCCGTTGACTACTTAAGTTTTCTTGACTCTAGCCAGTCGTAAAATATTTAGGTACAAAGTTATTATGTCACTAATTTTAAAACCTGTGCGTGAGGTGCTATGCTTTTGGGTAAGACGTCATGTTTATGCTTTTGGGGGCAGAGACGTCTTGCTCATGTAGATAATGAAGAGCATCGATAATGTAAAGAATATCTGCCAACTCTGAATATTCGGCAAAAATGGCGATCTACGGCGAACGAAACCCTTAAAGAAGGCGATCTCGTTTGGTTGATCGAAGACAGCGATAAGCGTGGATATTACAACCTAGGTCGAGTTGCGGAGACCATCGAGGGGTCTGACGGTGTGATTCGATCAGCAATAGTTCGAACGAACGACGGAGTTTACAAGAGACCAGTAGTGAAGCTCGCCCCAGTACTACCTGGAAAAGATGTTTTCGCGATGGAAAACAGGGCCGGCGATATTGCGGCTGAGCTTAACAACTCAGAAATCAAATTGAATAGCGCTTCAAGGCCATTTCAAGCCTTAAAGCTAGAATAGTGTGACAAGCGAAATTTAATGCTACATTCTATCGAAGCCAAACGGATTTGTTCATTTTGTTCAACATTTATATTTAGCAACTATTATTAGTACGTAATCGTCATATATGAAGTGAAACAGAAACTCAAACTTTAATTACGCAATTATTGCCACGTATTCAAGTGTTCACAATCGCACAAATTTAGCTCAAACGGAGCAAGAGATACCCAACTTGGTAAGCCAGATTCGATGAATTTTGCGATTTTCATACTAATTCAGAGAGTGCGGGGCACCGTATAAGGTATCCCGAACCCCAACTTCAGTGCATTCAGAGAATCTTACGACATAGTAATCTACAACCAATCAGAGATGCAATTTTGACATGTACGGCAGTATAAATAGAGCTTGAAAAACTACCAAAAATCAGTTGAAACTCATAAAATTTGGTTATATCAAACTGACATACAGTGCGTATTGAAGCACACTTTCTTGAGCGGTAAATTACTTGTTATCGTGTCTTGTTTCTGTAGATCATATTAGTGATTGTACAGTTTTAACTTTACTTTGACTTGTGAAAAGAGAATTAACTTTGATATTCTCAAAACTTTCTTTCTGAAGGAACGAAGTTCCTAAGTAAGAGAAACTTTGTGCAAAGCATAAAGTCAGTTTCTCTTACTGGCTTTAACGAAGCCTACTCTAGTTTGATATCGGTTGTTATTGAAACCAATAGAGAGACTTGTTAACTTTGAATTTAGAAATTATTATTATCAAATTTGCAAATGGTAAAACTGCCCGTTTAACAACTGTTAACTGCAGCAGGTTGAAACTTTGTAGAAGTATAGCCAAATTACAAGGCTACAATTTGTTGGAAATAGAATTCCTGAATTCGGTTTATAACTTGAGTTATTAACAAAAACTCAACAAAATTTTGATTGTTTCAATTTGAATTATTTTGTTATTCTGAGAGAAACAAGATTGTTAAACAGCAAAGCTGAGCGATTAGTTATCAGAAGTAATTGAGCAACAAGTAATGCAACGGCATTCTACAGTATAGCGGATAATACAGTTCACAAAAGTTAACTGCAAAAACACAATATCCGGACAGATTTGAAACCGCTGAAACGAACTGGGCGGTGTAAAGTTTTCCTTGACTTTGATAGGAGAGCAGCCGTTACATTGTGAATATTATACGACATTGGGAGACAACCTGTTTGAATTTTCTCCATTTTGCTTTTATTGTTATATTCAACGTAAGAAAAGATGCCCTTTAATTAAGAGGCGACCCTTAACTGAAGGATAATCTGTTCAGTTAAGATAATCTCATATCAAGTCACCCACTAGAGCATGACAATGGCTCACAAAAAAGCATGGCCAGATGCGGTAATTTTATAACCGCTCACAAAGAACGCATAAATTCAGTCAATGAAAACAGAAATCAACTTCCGAACTAACAACACAATTTCACCGTCCAGCTTTTAGTTGTCTTCCAACCATTATTCAAAAGATCAGTCCCCCAGCCAACACCGCAGAGAAATATTAAACAACAATTAGAAAAACAAAAAGAAAAAAATTATTTACAGTAAAAATTCACTGTCTGGTTTTCATGCAACACCTATAGATTGGCATCAAAACTAAGAATTGATTAGGCAAACTTCAGCGAGAAACACAAAACTAATAGACATAGTAAAAAAAAATCTTTAATAAGGGACAAAATTGAACATACTATCAAAGATGACACCAAGTACTTTGACTTGGATCATTACTGATATTGGTTAATTTTAAATAGTGTTGTGTGTCAAAACTTGGCCCCCTTGCTCCAGGTTGTGAGCACAGTTGCACTCAATTTAGCCGTTGACTACTTAAGTTTTCTTGACTCTAGCCAGTCGTAAAATATTTAGGTACAAAGTTATTATGTCACTAAATTTAAAACCTGTGCGTGAGGTGCTATGCTTTTGGGTAAGACGTCATGTTTATGCTTTTGGGGGCAGAGACGTCTTGCTCATGTAGATAATGAAGAGCATCGATAATGTAAAGAATATCTGCCAACTCTGAATATTCGGCAAAAATGGCGATCTACGGCGAACGAAACCCTTAAAGAAGGCGATCTCGTTTGGTTGATCGAAGACAGCGATAAGCGTGGATATTACAACCTAGGTCGAGTTGCGGAGACCATCGAGGGGTCTGACGGTGTGATTCGATCAGCAATAGTTCGAACGAACGACGGAGTTTACAAGAGACCAGTAGTGAAGCTCGCCCCAGTACTACCTGGAAAAGATGTTTTCGCGATGGAAAACAGGGCCGGCGATATTGCGGCTGAGCTTAACAACTCAGAAATCAAATTGAATAGCGCTTCAAGGCCATTTCAAGACTTAAAGCTAGAATAGTGTGACAAGCGAAATTTAATGCTACATTCTATCGAAGCCAAACGGATTTGTTCATTTTGTTCAACATTTATATTTAGCAACTATTATTAGTACGTAATCGTCATATATGAAGTGAAACAGAAACTCAAACTTTAATTACGCAATTATTGCCACGTATTCAAGTGTTCACAATCGCACAAATTTAGCTCAAACGGAGCAAGAGATACCCAACTTGGTAAGCCAGATTCGATGAATTTTGCGATTTTCATACTAATTCAGAGAGTGCGGGGCACCGTATAAGGTATCCCGAACCCCAACTTCAGTGCATTCAGAGAATCTTACGACATAGTAATCTACAACCAATCAGAGATGCAATTTTGACATGTACGGCAGTATAAATAGAGCTTGAAAAACTACCAAAAATCAGTTGAAACTCATAAAATTTGGTTATATCAAACTGACATACAGTGCGTATTGAAGCACACTTTCTTGAGCGGTAAATTACTTGTTATCGTGTCTTGTTTCTGTAGATCATATTAGTGATTGTACAGTTTTAACTTTACTTTGACTTGTGAAAAGAGAATTAACTTTGATATTCTCAAAACTTTCTTTCTGAAGGAACGAAGTTCCTAAGTAAGAGAAACTTTGTGCAAAGCATAAAGTCAGTTTCTCTTACTGGCTTTAACGAAGCCTACTCTAGTTTGATATCGGTTGTTATTGAAACCAATAGAGAGACTTGTTAACTTTGAATTTAGAAATTATTATTATCAAATTTGCAAATGGTAAAACTGCCCGTTTAACAACTGTTAACTGCAGCAGGTTGAAACTTTGTAGAAGTATAGCCAAATTACAAGGCTACAATTTGTTGGAAATAGAATTCCTAAATTCGGTTTATAACTTGAGTTATTAACAAAAACTCAAAAAAATTTTGATTGTTTCAATTTGAATTATTTTGTTATTCTGAGAGAAACAAGATTGTTAAACAGCAAAGCTGAGCGATTAGTTATCAGAAGTAATTGAGCAACAAGTAATGCAACGGCATTCTACAGTATAGCGGATAATACAGTTCACAAAAGTTAACTGCAAAAACACAATATCCGGACAGATTTGAAACCGCTGAAACGAACTGGGCGGTGTAAAGTTTTCCTTGACTTTGATAGGAGAGCAGCCGTTACATTGTGAATATTATACGACATTGGGAGACAACCTGTTTGAATTTTCTCCATTTTGCTTTTATTGTTATATTCAACGTAAGAAAAGATGCCCTTTAATTAAGAGGCGACCCTTAACTGAAGGATAATCTGTTCAGTTAAGATAATCTCATATCAAGTCACCCACTAGAGCATGACAATGGCTCACAAAAAAGCATGGCCAGATGCGGTAATTTTATAACCGCTCACAAAGAACGCATAAATTCAGTCAATGAAAACAGAAATCAACTTCCGAACTAACAACACAATTTCACCGTCCAGCTTTTAGTTGTCTTCCAACCATTATTCAAAAGATCAGTCCCCCAGCCAACACCGCAGAGAAATATTAAACAACAATTAGAAAAACAAAAAGAAAAAAATTATTTACAGTAAAAATTCACTGACTGGTTTTCATGCAACACCTATAGATTGGCATCAAAACTAAGAATTGATTAGGCAAACTTCAGCGAGAAACACAAAACTAATAGACATAGTAAAAAAAAATCTTTAATAAGGGACAAAATTGAACATACTATCAAAGATGACACCAAGTACTTTGACTTGGATCATTACTGATATTGGTTAATTTTAAATAGTGTTGTGTGTCAAAACTTGGCCCCCTTGCTCCAGGTTGTGAGCACAGTTGCACTCAATTTAGCCGTTGACTACTTAAGTTTTCTTGACTCTAGCCAGTCGTAAAATATTTAGGTACAAAGTTATTATGTCACTAATTTTAAAACCTGTGCGTGAGGTGCTATGCTTTTGGGTAAGACGTCATGTTTATGCTTTTGGGGGCAGAGACGTCTTGCTCATGTAGATAATGAAGAGCACTGGGGATATTACATCACCTTGGGGGACACCCTGCTTGACTTTTCTCCACTTATTATTATTGCATTCTACCGAAAAAAATATGCCCGGTAATTATGAAGCAACTAATTTTTGTGCTATTCGGTAGTGGTGCCTCAGGTATGGTTTAGAGTATTAAAGTGTGATCAACCGTGTCAAAAGCGGAGGTGAGATCTAAAGCAACTAGTAGAGTACGGTTTCGCGTCATTAGGGGTTTCTGGATATCGTTGGTGACATTATTGAGTTTTCTTCATTTTACCCAGTCGTGTAAACAAACTATGCATGGAGCTATTAAGCTACGTAGATTTTCATCTTGTGAGTGAGATGTTGTTAAAGTTGTATCATCAGCGTAGGACGTGATGTTTATACCTTTCAGGGACAGAGGCAGCTTGTTCATGTAGATGCTGAAGAGCATTGTGAATAATATACGACATTGGGAGACAACCTGTCTGAATTTTCTCCATTTTGCTTTTATTGTTATATTCTACGTAAGAAAAGATGCCCTTTAATTAAGAGGCGACCCTTAACTGAAGGATAATCTGTTCAGTTAAGATAATCTCATATCAAGTCACCCACTAGAGCATGACAATGGCTCACAAAAAAGCATGGCCAGATGCGGTAATTTTATAACCACTCACAAAGAACGCATAAATTCAGTCAATGAAAACAGAAATCAATTTCCGAACTAACAACACAATTTCACCGTCCAGCTTTTAGGTGTCGTCCAACCATTATTCAAAAGATCAGTCCCCCAGCCAACACCGCAGAGAAATATTAAACAACAATTAGAAAAACAAAAAGAAAAAATTATTTACAGTAAAAATTCACTGTCTGGTTTTCATGCAACACCTATAGATTGGCATCAAAACTAAGAATTGATTAGGCAAACTTCAGCGAGAAACACAAAACTAATAGACATAGTAAAAAAATCTTTAATAAGGGACAAAATTGAACATACTATCAAAGATGACACCAAGTACTTTGACTTGGATCATTACTGATATTGGTTAATTTTAAATAGTGTTGTGTGTCAAAACTTGGCTCCCTTGCTCCAGGTTGTGAGCACAGTTGCACTCAATTTAGCCGTTAACTACTTAAGTGTTCTTGACTCTAGCCAGTCGTAAAATATTTAGGTACAAAGTTATTATGTCACTAATTTTACAACCTGTGCGTGAGGTGCTATGCCTTTGGGTAAGACGTCTTGTTTATGCTTTTGAGGGCAGAGACGTCTTGTTCATGTAGATAATGAAGAGCACTGGGATATTACATCACCTTGGGGGACACCCTGCTTGACTTTTCTCCACTTATTATTATTGCATTCTACCGAAAAAAATATGCCCGGTAATTATGAAGCAACTAATTTTTGTGCTATTCGGTAGTGGTGCCGCCTCAGGTATGGTTTAGAGTATTAAAGTGTGATCAACCGTGTAAAAAGCGGAGGTGAGATCTAAAGCAACTAGTAGAGTACGGTTTCGCGTCATTAGGGGTTTCTGGATATTGTTGGTGACATTATTGAGTTTTCTTCATTTTACCCAGTCGTGTAAACAAACTATGCATGGAGCTATTAAGCTACGTAGATTTTCATCTTGTGAGTGAGATGTTGTTAAAGTTGTATCATCAGCGTAGGACGTGATGTTTATACCTTTCAGGGACAGAGGCAGCTTGTTCATGCAGATGCTGAAGAGCATTGTGAATAATATACGACATTGGGAGACAACCTGTTTGAATTTTCTCCATTTTGCTTTTATTGTTATATTCTACGTAAGAAAAGATGCCCTTTAATTAAGAGGCGACCCTTAACTGAAGGATAATCTGTTCAGTTATGATAATCTCATATCAAGTCACCCACTAGAGCATGACAATGGCTCACAAAAAAGCATGGCCAGATGCGGTAATTTTATAACCGCTCACAAAGAACGCATAAATTCAGTCAATGAAAACAGAAATCAATTTCCGAACTAACAACACAATTTCACCGTCCAGCTTTTAGGTGTCGTCCAACCATTATTCAAAAGATCAGTCCCCAGCCAACACCGCAGAGAAATATTAAACAACAATTAGAAAAACAAAAAGAAAAAAATTATTTACAGTAAAAATTCACTGTCTGGTTTTCATGCAACACCAATAGATTGGCATCATAACTAAGAATTGATTAGGCAAAATTCAGCGAGAAACACAAAACCAATAGACATAGTAAAAAAAATCTTTAATAAGGGACAAAATTGAACATACTATCAAAGATGACACCAAGTACTTTGACTTGGATCAATACTGATAATGGTTAATTTTAAATAGTGTTGTGTGTCAAAACATGGCCCCCTTGCTCCAGGTTGTGAGCACAGTTGCACTCAATTTAGCCGTTGACTACTTAAGTTTTCTTGACTCTAGCCAGTCGTAAAATATTTAGGTACAAAGTTATTATGTCACTAATTTTAAAACCTGTGCGTGAGGTGCTATGCCTTTGGGTAAGACGTCATGTTTATGCTTTTGGGGGCAGAGGAAGCTTGCTCATGTAGATAATAAAGAGCACTGGGGACACTAAACCACCTTGGGGGACAACCTGTTTGACTTTTCTCCACTTTTTATTATTGCAATCTACCGAAAAAAATATGCCCGGTAATTATGAAGCAACTCATTTTTGTGCTATTCGGTAGTGGTGCCTCAAGTATGGTTTAGAATATTAAAGTGTGATCAACCGTGTCAAAAGCGGAGGCGAGATCTAAAGCCACTAGTAGAGTACGGTTTCTCTTCATTAGGGACTTTTTGGATATCGTTGTTGACATTGAGTTTCCTTAATTCTGCCCAGTCGTGAAAAACAATCATATAGGGAACTATTAAGCCCCGTAAACTTTCATCTTGTGAGTGAGATGTTGTTAAAGTTGTATCATCAGCGTAAGATGTGATGTTTATACCTTTCGGGGACAGAGGCAGCTTGTTCATGTAGATGCTGAAGACCATTGGGGATAATACACGACCTTGGGAGACAACCTGATTGAATTTTTTTTCATTTTGCCTTTATTGTTATATTCTACGTAAGAAAAGATGCCCCTTAATTATGAGGCGACCGATGTTGAGCTAATTGGCAGTGGTGCCTCCAACTATGGTTTATAGTAGTAAGTTGTGATCAGCCGTGTCGAAAGCGGAGGTGAGAGTACAATTTCTTTTCGATTATCCTTGCTGACAACATTAGAAGCTGTTGTTGTTGAGTGCTCAGGTCTAAAACCATCCTGATAATATTTTATTGGACATTCTGTAAAGTCAATTAGTACTGTCAATATTTTTGTTAGTTTTCGAGTTTTTCTGTTCTGCAATTGGCGAAAGAGTTCAATTGCCCTGAACCTTTAAGATTCCTCAATGGCTAATCCCGGCTTAAGTAGGGTACAATCCGGCCAATTTTGCAGATTTTTGCAGTTTGCAGAACGGTTTATGGTGTCAGTGAGGTATCTGAGTGCTATGGGGCCTAGATGTTATAGATGTATTGACGCTATTCTATCTGGGCGCAGCGCCTTGCTTTTTCCGTCTCTTACAGCTTCCTTTACTGTTACAATTAAACATTCTGCCCTCCATTTCCGGTTTACTAATTTTTCTTAGCTTTTATGTTTGTCGTTTTTCTTGGTGGTATGGAGCATTGTTTGTTAAACTTGTTTGCGCATTTTTTTGGGTCATGAGAACGACTAGTCTTCTTTCCGTTAAAGTATATGGCTCCGTTTGTAGATGGTTTAGCGTTACTTGATTAAAGTCCTTTTATTGTGCCCCAGAGTTTAGAGCAGTTCCCTCTGTGAGTTATAAGGGTATGTACAAAATCAACCCATTTTTTGCGGTTTTGACATTGAAGTTCCGTTTATTTCACGGTGTTATTTTAGGATCCACAGAATTTTTCTTTGAATTTTACCTCTTTGCAGAAAAGTTTACTGCTTCGCTGGAGAAATAAGCATCCACTCTTTCAATTCTTCTTTTCGGCATAAGCATTCCAGCCGCGTCATTGAAGACTTTCCTTGAAGTCTTTTCCGCAAGGTAGACTTTTGTTGGCCTTTGTTGTTTTTTAAGTTTTGGCTAAAGTTGTCCTCAAAACTGCTTAGTCAGCTTCCGCTAGCTTCGAGTGGCAAAAAAGAATATATGCATTACAATCGCCCACAAAAAGCAATCAAGCTGTTTACTGATTGATGTCTGGTATCTTGCATCGCAACTACACGAAGATTGTATGTAGGTGTTCGACAGTCTGATGTTATTACAACCTGCGTTGAGTTCTAAGGCTTGGACATTTGAGTGTTCGTCAGAAGACTACCCTCGACGTTTTATTTCTTTGGGCCTGTTCTCTTGGATTCTGCAGTAGCCAGGTGGGCACTTGAGGGTAGATTTCATATTTATGTTGGTATCCTGTATGTCAGCTATCCCTGTTTTTTCTGCAATCCAGTCTATGTCCTGTTTTTGTTACAGAGATTTAAGACTATTACAATTCAGTTGAAGGATAAGGTGTGTGTTCTTGTCAATTCAGAAAACATATCTTCTTTTTCTTTCAATTATCTTGCACCGAGCAACGCTTAAAGTTAAACTCATAGTTTTATTGCTCTATGGACTGTCATGTGGTGCAATTCAGATGTACCCATCTCTACGGCCGCCATACTGAATTCAGTTGCTACGAAGACGAATAGCACATTGAGTTGGCCGGGGTTGGTTTGAGTGCCGCTGACGTTGAGAAGCAGACAAAATTTTGCTTCACAGTCAACTTCATAGTAGGCACCAGAGATAATGGGCTTGCCTCATCCTGCAGAAAACATACGTTTCTCGCAGTCTGTGTACAGGGTGTAGGGATCCTGGGAGCGGTTGAACGCTCATAGTTCTGCCTTGTATTGGCGTCCATACTTGAGAACCATTTTAAAGGCAGTGTAGACTTCAGATGTTAAACAGCACAGCCAACAGACGGCGGAACATTGATTCAAAATTGATTGTGGATTTGCATGCTATAGAACATTGAGAGAAACAGGGATAACTTCTAGAGTACGTCACGTATGATCCAAATCTAATCACTCAAACGACCTAAAAATAAATGAACAAGTCCAACTTACGTCGAGTGAATTGTCATCAAATGACCGGCGAGCGGTTGGCTTCGTCAGCTGGCAATCCAATAACCTCCCTTCACACCATAAGTATAAGTCTCCAACACAGTTTCTGTGAATCATATAATTGGAGAATAGTCTGTAAGGCTCTAAGAAAACTTAATGCGCATTGGACGCTACCTCTTTATCACGTTTCTGAGGACGAAAAGTCAAATGGGTGAGACAAAAAACTGGTTAAACGAAAAGTCGCATAAAAAAGACCAACATGACTGATAAAATTGCTACAAAATTCGTTTGAGCAAGTATCATTGAATTCCTAAAAAGTGCTAGTTGAATCACTTACGAAAAACATATGTTCACACATTTCTACTACGACTCAGCGTGAATGAGTGTAATAGATGATGACATCACGCCAGCATAAAAAAAGACCAACAGGACAGATAAAATTGCTACAAACTTCATTTGAGAGCAATTAACAATGAATTCCTGAAAAGTGCTAGTTAATTCACTTATGAAAAACATATGTTTGCACATTTCTACTACGACTGAGCGTGATCGAGTGTGATAGATGACGAAATCACGCCAGCAAAAAAGACCAACAGGACTGATATATATATTCTGCGAACTTCGTTTGAGAGCAATTATCAATGAATTCCTAAAAAGTGCTAGTGAAGTCACTTATTAAAAACCTATGTACACATTTCCACTACGACTCAGCGTGAATGAGTGTTATAGATGATGACATCACGCCAGCATAAAAAAGACCAACAGGACTGATAAATATGCCACAAACTTCGTTTGAGAGCAATTAACAATGAAATTCTGAAAAGTGCTAGTTAAGTCAATTTGCAAAACATATACTCACACATTTCAACAATGACTTAGCGTGACTGAGGGTAATAGATGATGACATCACGTCACATAACGGCAGCTGACGTGCGGCATCAACAGACGAGTTCAGGAGAGAGAGAGAGAGAGCGTGAGAGAGATAAAACCTGAACGCAAAAGCGAACGGATTAAACCCGAAACGACACAGAAAAAGTACTACATGATTAAAGAGCTCTATTTCATTTGCAATACTGTGTCTTCCGGTAGAAGGCTATATGCATTAAATTCACCGACAAAAACGCAATCAAACTGTTTTCTGATTGATGTCTTGTATCTTGCATCACAGCTACACGAAGATTGTATGTCGATGTTCAACAGTCAGATGTTATTACAACCTGCGTTGAGTTCTATGACTGGGACTTTTAGGTGTTCGTCAGAAGTTTGACTTCGTGGAGCAGAATTGCGTCCTTAATAATGAAAACTACCCTCCACCTTTTCTTTCCTTGAGCCTATTCTCTTGGATTCTACAGTAGCAAGGTGGACATTTGAGGGTAGATTTTAAATTAGGTTGGTATCTTGGATGGCAGCTATCGATGTTTATTCTGCTATCCAGTCTAAGTCGTCATTTTGCTTGAGACTGTTACAATTCCGTTGAAGGATGTGGTGTGTGTTGTTGTGAATGCATAAACTACGCCTTGTTTTTTTTTCAATTATCTTGTATCAAGAGCAACGCTTACAGTCAAACTTATAGTTCCATTGCTCTATGGACTGTAACTTGGTGCATTTCAGATCTACCCATCTCTACGGCCGCACCAGACGCCATACTGAATTCAGTTGCTACGATGACAAATAGCACATTGCGTTGGCCGCGGTTGGTTTCAATGCCGCTGACGATGAGAAGCAGACTAAAATTTGCTTCACAGTCAAATGCTTACTAGGGACAAGAGATACTCGGCTTGCCGCATCCTGCAGCAAACATCCCTTTCTCGCAATCTGTGTACAGAGTGCAGGGATCCTGGGAGCGGTTGCCCGCTCATAGTTCTGACTCGTAGAGGCGTCCATACATAAGAACCACTTTAAAGGCAGCGTAGACTTCAGATGTCAAACAACACAGCCAACAGACGACGAATGTTGATTTAAAATAGATTAAATATTTGCAAGCTATAGAACATTGAGATAAACAGGGCCATTTTCTCGGGTAATTCACGTATGATCCAAATCTAATCACTCAAACGACCTAAAAAATATTGATCATGTCCGACTTACGTCAAGCGAATTGCCATCAAATGACCGGCGAGCGGTTGGCTTCGTCAGTTGGCAATCCAATCCTAAGAACCTCCCTTCACAACATAAGTATCCCTTCACAACATAAGTATAAGTCTCGAACAGTTTCTGTAAATTGCATACTTGGAGACAGGTGATCAAAAAGGCTCTGAGAAAATTTAATGCCAATTGGACGCTACCTCTTTGTCTCGTTTCTGAGAACAAAAAATCAAATGGTTGAGACAAAAAATTGGTAAAACGAAAAGTCGCATAAAAAAGACCAACAGGACTGATATATTTGCTACAAAATTCGTTTGGGATCAATTATCAATGAAATCCTAAAAAGTGCTAATTAAGTCACTTTTGAAAAACATAAGTTCACAAATTTCTGCTATGACTCAGCGTGAATGAGGGTAATAGATGCTGAGATCACGCCAAATAACAGCAGCTGAAGTGCAGCATGAACAGAAAAGTTAGAAAAACGAGTTAGAGATAGCGTGAGAGAGATAAAACCTGAAC
Source organism: Convolutriloba macropyga (assembly GCF_964194025.1). Classification (NCBI taxonomy): domain Eukaryota; kingdom Metazoa; phylum Xenacoelomorpha; order Acoela; family Convolutidae; genus Convolutriloba; species Convolutriloba macropyga. The sequence continues at coordinate 47,126,167 of NC_134474.1, read as the reverse complement.
GCAAAACAGGATTGAAACCCGAACCAACACACACACACACACACACACACACACACACAGAGAGAGAGAGAGAGAGAGAGAGAGCTAGGAATGTTTGTCAACTTTGCAACTTCTAGTTTTCTAGTTTTCTTAGTGATTAAGTAATTAAATCATAGAAAAAGCTAAAAGTGCAAAATTCTAAAGAAAAATTTCTACATATCGCAGTGAAAAAAAGTTCAAAACCATTTTCTGACCCTGGAGTCGAGAGTTGTTCTCTCATGTAATCCATCTGCAAGACATGGAAAACTTCGTTGGCCAGTAAAGATCATTAAATTTAGAGAAGGACAAAAATAATCAAACTTGAAAAAACTGTGCAAAAAATTTTAAAAGAATTGCATAAATTCCTAATATTAAAATCTTGAAAAACATTCCAATACATCTAGAAAGTATATTATAGCTTATTATCAAAAACTTTGGCTGTTGAGACCAAAAAAAAACTTCAAAAAACTGCTTAAGTTTGTGATAATAAAAAGAAGTAAACTATTCCATGGTCAAAAAAATTTTTTCAGTGACTTACTCTAAAACCCTTAAGAAAAATTTCAGGCCACTAGGGCTGAAAAAACTTGAAGAATGACAAAAAAATTGCAAATCTTGTCAAAAAAGCTAAAATTCGTGATGCTAAAATATTGAAAACCCTTCCATTAACGCGTCTGGAAAGACGGAAATAATGATGTCAAAAAAATTGACAAATGCACGTTTTGTCAATCCATTACCTGAGTCTGGACAGACAAAAACAATGAAAAATAAATGAAAAAAATTGCAAGTTTTGCCAAAAAAAAATATAAAATGTTAAAATGTTGAAATCATTCCAATGTAAAAAAAAATATTACTAGCACTAACACTAAGCAGTAACCTAATATCAAACCCTAGAGGAAGTTCCCTGAAAACTAGGGCTGAAAAACTCAAAAACCGTTTGCATAAATTGTTAAAATTGTGTGAGAAATTGAATAAATTGAAATTAGTATAAATTTGCGTGATTTTGTTTGGAGTACCGAAACATATAGCTCTTAAAAGGGTCATAAAAGTACTTGTCTTGCCAAAAGAGCTTAAACATAACCAATTAACGTCGATCGAATTGCTTTCGAACGAACGAAGAGCGGTAAGCTTCGTCAGTAGCTAGCCACTGTTTAGTGAGGCTAGCGTTAGATTAATTGAAGGGCCGTAAGGTGAGCGCAGCGGGGGTGTGGGATCGATTTCACGCATGATCCAAATCTAATCACTCAAACGACCTAAAAAATATTGAACATGTCCGACTTACGTCAAGCGAATTGCCATCAAATGACCGGCGAGCGGTTGGCTTCGTCAGTTGGCAATCCAATCCTAAGAACCTCCCTTCACACCATAAGTATAAGTCTCGAACAGTTTCTGTAAATCGCATACTTGGAGACTAGTGATCAGAAAGGCTCTGAGAAAAATTAATGCCCATTGGACGCTACCTCTTTGTCTCGTTTCTGAGAACAAAAAATCAAATGGTTGAGACAAAAAATTGGTAAAACGAAAAGTCGCATAAAAAAAGACCAACAGGACTGATATAATTGCTACATAATTCGTTTGGGAGCAATTATCAATGAATTCCTAAAAAGTGCTAATTAGGTCACTTTTGAAAAACATAAGTTCACAAATTTCTGCTATGACTCAGCGTGAATGAGGGTAATAGATGCTGAGATCACGCCACATAACAGCAGTTGAAGTGCGGCATCAACAGAAAAGTTAGGAAAACGAGTGAGAGATAGCGTGAGAGAGATAAAACCTGAACGCAAAACAGGATTGAAACCCGAACCGACACACACACACAGAGAGAGAGAGAGAGAGAGAGAGAGAGAGAGAGAGAGAGGTAGGAATGTTTTTCGACTTTGCAACTTCTAGTTTTCTAGCCTTCTTAGTAATTAAGTAATTAAATCATAGAAAAAAACTGAAAGTGCAAAACTCTAAAGAAAAATTTCTACATATCGCAGTGAAAAAAGTTCAAAACCATTTTCTGACCCTGGAGTCGAAAGTTATTCTCTCATGTAATCCATCTGCAAAACATGGAAAACTTCGTTGGCCAGTAATGATCATTAAACTTAGAGAAGGACAAAATAATCAAACTTGAAAAAACTGTGCGAAAAATTTTAAAAGAATTGCATAAATTCCTAATATTAAAATCTTGAAAAACATTCCACTACATCTAGAAAGTATATTATAGCTTATTATCAGAAACTTAGGCAGTTGAGACCTAAAAAAAAACTTCAAAAAACTGCTTAAGTTTGTGATAATAAAAAGTAGTAAACTATTCCATGGCCAAAAAAAATTTTTCAGTGACTTAAAATCAAACCCTTAAGAAAATTTTCAGGCCACTGGGGTTGAAAAAACTTGAAGAATGAGAAAAAACTGCGAATCTTGTCAAAAAAACCTAAAATTCGTGATGCTAAAATATTGAAAACCCTTCCATTAACGCGTCTGAAAGATGGAAATAATGATGTCAAAAAAATTGAAAATTGCACATTTTGTCAATCCATTACCTGCGTCTGGACAGAAAAAAAAACAATGAAAAATAAATGTCAAAAATTGAAAACTGCAAGTTTTGTCAAAAAAAAATTATAAAATGTTAAAATGTTGAAATCATTCCAATGTAAAAAAATATTACTAGCACTAAAACTATGCAGTAACCTATTATCAAACCCTAGAGCAAGTTCCCTGAAACCTAGGTCTGAAAAACTCAAAAACCGTTTGCATAAATTGTAAAAATTAGTGAGAAATTGAATATATTGAAATTAGTATAAATTTGCGTGATTTTGTTTGGAGTACCGAAAGATATAGCTCTTAAAAGGGTCATAAAAAGTACTTGTCTTGCCAAAAGAGCTTAAACATAACCAATTAACGTCGATCGAATTGCTTTCGAACGAAGAGCGGTAAGCTTGTCAGTAGCTAGCCACTGTTTAGTGAGGCTAGCGTTAGATTAATTGAAAGGCCGTAAGGTGAGCGCAGCGGGGGTGTGGGATCGATTTCACGCATGATCCAAATCTAATCACTCAAACGACCTCAAAATTACTGATCATGTCCGACTTACGTCAAGCGAATTGCCATCAAATGACCGGCGAGCGGTTGGCTTCGTCAGTTGGCAATCCAATCCTAAGAACCTCCCTTCACACCATAAGTATAAGTCTCGAACAGTTTCTGTCTCGAACAGTTTCTGTAAATCGCATACTTGGAGACTAGTGGTCAGAAAGGCTCTGAGAAAATTTAATGCCCATTGGACGCTACCTCTTTGGACGCTACCTCGTTTCTGAGAACAAAAAATCAAATGGTTGAGACAAAAAATTGGTAAAACGAAAAGTCGCAAAAAAAAAGACCAACAGGACTGATATAATTGCTACAAAATTCGTTTGGGTGCAATTATCAATGAATTCCTAAAAAGTGCTAATTAAGTCACTTTTGAAAAACATAATTTCACAAATTTCTGCTATGACTCAGCGTGAATGAGGGTAATAGATGCTGAGATCACGCCACATAACAGCGGCTGAAGTGTGGCATCAACAGAAAAGTTAGGAAAACGAGTGAGAGATAGCGTGAGAGAGATAAAACCTGAACGCAAAACAGGATTGAAACCCGAACCGACACACACACACACAGAGAGAGAGAGAGCTAGGAATGTTTGTCGACTTTGCAACATCAAGTTTTCTAGCCTTCTTAGTAATTAAGTAATTAAATCATAAAAAACTGAAAGTGCAAAATTCTAAAGAAAAATTTCTACATATCGCAGTGAAAATAAGTTCAAAACCATTTTCTGACCCTGGAGTCGAGAGTTGTTCTCTCATATAATCCATCTGCAAGACATGGAAAACTTCGTTGGCCAGTAATGATCATCAAACTCAGAGAAGGACAAAAATATTCAAACTTGAAAAAACTGTGCGAAAAATTTTGAGAATTGCATAAATTCCTAATATTAAAAAAAACATTCCATTACATCTGGAAAGTATATCATAGCTTATTATCAAAAACTTAGGCTGTTGAGACCTAAAAAAAATAAAAAAAACTTCAAAACTTTTCTTAAGTTTGTGAACATAAAAAGTAGTAAACTATTCCATGACCAAGAAAATTTTCAGGCCACTGGGGTTGAAAAAACTTGAAGAATGACAAAAATTGCAAATCTTGTAACAAAAAGCTAAAATTCGTGATGCTAAAATATTGAAAACCCTTCTATTAACGCGTCTGGAAAGACGGAAATAATGATATCAAAAAATTGAAAATTTCACGTTTTGTCAATCCATTACCTGCGTCTGGACAGACAAAAACAATGAAAAATAAATGTCAAAAATTGAAAAAAAGTTTTGTCAAAAAAAATTATAAAATGTTAAAATGTTGAAATCATTCCAATGTAAAAAAAATATTACTAGCACTAAAACTATGCAGTAACCTATTCTCAAACCCTAGAGGAAGTTCCCTGAAACCTAGGGCTGAGAAACTCAAAAAACCGTTTGCATAAATTGTAAAAATTAGTGAGAAATTGAATAAATTGAAATTAGTATAAATTTGCGTGATTTTGTTTGGAGTACAGAAACATATAGCTCTTAAAAGGGTCATAAAAAGTACTTGTCTTGCCAAACGAGCTTAAACATAACCAATTAACGTCGATCGAATTGCTTTCGAACGAACGAAGAGCGGTTAGCTTCGTCAGTAGCTAGCCACTGTTTAGTGAGGCTAGCCTTAGATTAATTGAAGGGCCGTAAGGTGAGCGCAGCGGGGGTGTAATCGATTTCACGCATGATCCAAATCTAATCACTCAAACGACCTAAAAATTACTGATCATGTCCGACTTACGTCGAGCGAATTGCTATAAACTTCATTTCTAAGATCTGCCCTTCACACCACAAGTATACGTCTCCAAAATAGTTTCTGTGAATCGCGTACTTGAAGACTAGTTGGCTGAACGGCTCTAAGGGAATTGGGCGCTACCTCTATCTCGTTTCTCAAGACGAAATGGGTCAGACAAACAATTGGCCAAGCGAAAGATTGCATAAAACAGACAAACAGGATCAACATATTTGATCAATATATTTGAAACAAACTGCTTTTGAGAGCAGTTAACAATGATTTCCTAAAAAGTTCCTGCCAAGTCACTTATGATAAGAAACAGTTCTACTATAACTCATTGCTAATGAGGATCAGAGATGATAACATTACGCCACATAACAGTAGCTGAAACGCGGCATCTAGAAAAAGAGGGATAGAGAGATAAAACGTGAACGACAGAGAAGGGAAGAAGCCCTAACCGACAGAGGAGAGATAAAACTTTTTTCCATTATGGGATTCGACTCTGCAACTTTAGCCTTGTTAAATCAAATAGAAAAAAATGAAGGCAAAATTTAAAAAAGTTTTCAACTTTGCTGTAAAAAAGTTTGAAAACATGTTTTATCTCGAAAGTTCTTTCAAGTAACCCATCTCCAAGACTTGTTGGCCAGTAATGGTCGTTAAACTCAGAAAAGGACAAGAAAGATCAAAAATCTAGGAAACAATTAAAAAATTAATCTTGCTGAAATTCAAGATATATCTAAGAACCATTTCATTGTCTCAAGACACTATCCAGTATCCCTGTTTCAAGCCTGAAAAAGTTCCACTGGCTCATTAAGATCCATACACTTGAACATAACAATTCTCCGAAAATTAAAACATTGTCATCAAAAATTGATCACCATTCCATTATCTCTAGAAACTATGCAGCAGCCTATCATCAAACCATGGAGGAGGTCTCAGTGCCCCTGGTGCCGGAAAAAGCAAAAACGTGAAAAAATTGCAAATATTTTTAAAAAGTGCCTAAATTCGTGATATTAAAATCTTGAAAACATTACATTACATCTTTAAACAATGCAGTAACATATAAGAAAACCCGAGAGGTTCCATGGCTCTTGAGGCAAGAGAAACCTGAAAAATGAAAAAAAATTTGAAATGCAAGTTTTATAAAAAAAATCGCTAAAACTTGCAATTTAAAAAAATATATCACTAGCACTAAAAACTATGCAGTAGCCTATTATAAAACACTAGAGGAGTTTGCTTGACACCTAGGGCTGAAAGAACTCATAAAATTACAAAAATATTCAAAAATTGTGAATGTTAGTACAAAATTGCGTGTTTTTAGCGATCTTTTGTTCGAACGTAGTCACGGAGGGGGGGAAGGGATCCACCGGGGGGGGGGCTGATGTGGAGGGAGGGAGGGGGTGGAAAACAGTTGTGGGGAGGGAGGGAGGGGGTGGGGAACTTCGTTTGGGAGCCATTAACAACTTTAACCACCCTCAATTTTAGACCGGTCTAACAAAAAACTCGAAAAATGACCAACACGAAAAATCGCAACATTTTGGACTCAAAACTACTAAAAATGCCCTTTTAACCTTAAACTACGGCCTTCCCAACAGCTTCACCATACTAAGCACTTCAAGGACTACTGCACGCAGTTAAGGGCCTCTAATGAAACTTAATGCCCGCTGGGCGCTACCTGTTTATCCCGTTTTTAAGGAGGAAAAGTCAAATGGGTCAGACAAAAAATCGGTCGAGCAAAAAATCGCATTAAAAGACCAACCGGACTAATATAATTGCTACAAACTTCGTTTGAGAGCAATTAATAAAGAGTGAAATAACGTCCCGCTCCCAAAAACCATTAATGAGAAGCTTCTGTGAACAAACAAAAAGCAAAAAAAGGCCAGATGTTGAAACAAAAAGCCGAGAGTATCACAATATCGCTAAGCTTAGTCGAGATTCGCAGCTATGAAAATCGACAAAAGCTAGAGAAATTGACCAAATGACCCGTGTGTCAATTGAACCCATCGTGCCTTAAGGGTCTTATATTAGCATTAGAACTACACCGCCATTTATTTAAAAAACATAGCCGGCAGATTGCCGGAAAATAGCCGCGATAGACGCTTGTGGTCTACCATGAATAGAAACAAGCAAAGAAATAAGATGCAGATTGACCATACTAATACTCCAGAATTAAGGCATAGAAGTTTGGCAGTACTTAGATGCACACTTGGCAGTACTTAGATGCACACTATTGGCCTTTAATTAGTAAATGTTCCATAAGTGAGTTCAGAAGTCATTTTTTAGTGAGGTAAGTCACGCAATTGACCTAAAAGCAGAAATGACGTCACGGACACAAATTTTAACTGCAAAGCAGTTGAAGTCACTGAAGTCATTGAAAAAGTCAATTCCAAGATTTCAAGGTAAGACAAAACAAAAATCTGTTAGACGATTTTAAAAAATTAGGAGCGCAATAATAGCCGCCTGGAATTGCTGACGCGGCTATTAATAAAACCTATTGATGCTTTCGATTTGACTAATAGTAACGCTCCACGTACCAAGTTAGCTGCTTAAATTCTCAATAAGAAATTTATATCACAGATAATGCAAAAATCAAGAACTCAAACGAAAAAAAAGTCACACAGAACATTAATTCGATCATGCCAAAAAGCTATCAATCAAAAATCATAGAAAAGACATACATAAACCCAAATCACTGCACCATAACTATTTATCGCGTCTCGTTTTCTTGACAAAAATTATAGAGTGGTTGGGGCAATCGTACTGCGGCTGGGTTACGGGGGAGGGATGAGGTGTTGGGGGAGAGTTGTTAACTGGTGGGAGAAGGAGGAAGTGTGTGCGTGTGGAGGGGAGGGAGTGGTGATGGATGGGGGAGTGTTTCGGGGAATCGCAAATTTAGAGTAATAATTCGGAGAGCACTAAAAAAGCTGCTTATCCACTTAACTCCGCGCTTTACCTGTATCGCGTTTTTGAGGACAAAAAATTTATAGCTTCAGACGAAAAATCGGTCAAGCAAAAAATTGCATTAAAAGGACCAGCATGACTCATATAATTGCTACAAATGTTATTTGAGAGCAATTTAATGTCATTGAAAACTTGCCCTTTAACTCCTTGAAAGCGTCCCAATAAATTTTGTTGCACGGCACACATCAGACTAGTGTAGCTCTAAAATTCGACCCCGGATTAAAGCCTGGAACCTTTCACAACGGTTGACATTTTACAAAATGTCACACCTTATAGAACACAATTTCATTTAAAAGCCTAACTTGACGCAACTAATCGGCGACGCTTATTCCTTCGAGAACAATTGATGAAAATTCTTTCCAATCACTCGTGATTCAAGAGCTTGCAAAAAATATCTCAATTAGCTCACACAAGGGTATTCAACAGTTTAAGACACCAAATTAGAGCTATCAAGGACGGCCTGAGTAATTCGTGGAAAAAAGTCACTCAGATTAAGTATACTCAAAACCCTGGCCAAAAAGGAAAAAAATTCGAAAACGACAATGACCTAGCTAAAGACCGCACAGGAAAGACCTAGTAGATCATTATAATTGAACACTTCGGCTGAGAACAATTACATATTCAATAAAATCTTTAATTTCTTGGAAGGAACCCATATATTTTGGTCAGTAACAAAGTCCTGATTTGAACTTCATTGCATCCAGAGTCCTCTACGAACAGTATTGGACGTGAAGCAATTAGCGAGTGACGCAAGCTACGTATAATCAATTAATTTGGCACTCACCATTGTAATGCTGTCTTGACTTGGCTCTTCCCTGTCACTCGGAATTCCTCCGGTTGAACTCGACAGACTGGACACCGAAACCCTTTTGTCAAGTTGTTCCAGCACTCCAGTTTGGTGACTTGGAACATTGCTTCCTGCTGAGAGCTGTCTCTTCATGGTTGGTGGCGGGGGCTGTGCACTAGCTGTGCTTGATTGGGAGGAGAGTTGGTGATAGTGAGCAGGTGTCTGCGTGGCATTTGGTATTGCATAGTTGCTGTAATTGCTATCCATTGAGGAAGAGTGGTTGTGCTGCGAGGTTCCTAATAAAAGTCTAACCGTTAGCCAAAATATCAATTTAAGGTCACATATATCTTATCACACATAGCCGGCAGACTGCCAGAATGGCTGCAAAAAGACTTACTTGCGTGATGAAGCATACAGATAGAAAGAGACATAGCAATGAGTTGACGAAGTTGTCGATGCCGATTATGAAAATACTTTAATACTTTAACAAACTTTCAGCAACGCATTAATATAGCCTGGTAAAATTCATTCCGCAGAAGCCTTTTATTATCGACCTTTATTAAAGGTATGAGTTTCTTTGACCTTAAATTCCCTCGAATCTGACTTCAACTTTAAACCGCAAAAGTGAGGTTAGTCACACATGACAAGAGCACCGCAATAGAGCTTCGCTCAGCTTACAGCTTCGCAGCTATAAACAAAACAACCGAAATGAGGCTAATGTTCAAAAAATTTTCAAATTCGATAACTCCTTGGAAAACGCTAAATTAAAAAACATACCCGGCAGATTGCCGGAAAATAGCCGCCGTTGATTCCAATAAGCATGATTGGGATTGAAAGAATAGGATATTGAAAAAAAAAGGTTTTTGTACAAAAACATTTTTTAAGTCCGATTTATTTTGATGGCATTTCGTAGTTGAACATACTTCTGTTTCTTAGAGAGAGGCTACAGGGGCTACTATACCAATAAGCATAAGAGATGGTAACTAAGACTTATAGGAACGACGTTCAAATAGCGGGCATCTAAAATTGGGCTTTATGGGTGTATCCCGTTTCTATTTCTGACTTCAATTTTTTATTCTGACTCTGTTCATTTTGAATTGCTTCGCTGAGCAACTGATGTTCAAATTCACTTTTATCAGAATGAGAGAAGAGAGAAACTAGCCTAGAGAAGTCAAAAAGATTTCCCGCAAAATGCTGAAAAAGCGGCAAAATGGTAAAGCGAAAAAAAGTTCGACAAAGTAAAAAAACATAGCAGGACAAGTCCTGACGTACAATTCAAAGAATTTTCGTTGACTGAACAAACAACTAGACCTAGAACGGACAATGGGTGAATTGGGAAAACCATTTCTCAAAAAAATCAGATGAAAAAAACAAAAAAAAAACAGAAAATCAATGTCAAAATGCTGCTAGGGAGAACAAAAAACCACTAGTGAGATACGTAATTTTGATTCTAACAAAAATCTAGGTCCAGAATGAGCTGTGAATGGATTGGGAAAACTATTTAGAAAAAAATCCGATCCAAAAAATCGAAAATACAGTAAAAATCAGAGTGAAATTGCCGCATGTGAACAAAAAACCACTAGCGAGAAAGCGAATTTTTGTTCAAACCCCGTTTTCTCACTCTACTTTAAATTCACGCCGCAAAACCACTCGCTTTTTCGCTCCATTTCCTGTTTCGGCGTGACCAAAGTCACCACTCCAATTTGACTTCAAAAATCATGAAAATGTGTGAACAGATCTTAAAAAAAAAACATAGCCGGAAGAATTCCGGAAACGACTCGAAGGAAAAAAACTAACGCCCCTAACAATCAAAAAACTTATTCTACTGATTGACCACAATAACTAACATAATGCTTATCCTACTGAATAACACTTGTCACTTTAAAACAAGAAAATGAAAAAGAACAATGAAAAAATAACTGACCCGAAAAGACGATAAAGCACGTGATAAAAGTTTTACATTGAGTTGCAAGTTTAAAAAACACTTTTTGAAGAAAACACATGCAATAGGTTTAGTTTTATTTCGTCGAATCACTGCTATTTGAGACAAAAACCCAACACAAGTTGTAGAATAAACGAAGGTAAAAGAAAGGAAATGAAAGGAAATGAAAAAATCTCTGTAAAAAAAAACAAAAATTGGCCACAAATTATGAATCAAATTCCATTATGCTGAATTCAAATCATTATTTCAAAAAACTTTTAATACTACATCTGGTCAAGTGTCCACCAATCCAAATCATTGTCTATTTAAAAAAGTAAAAACGAAGAACGAAAAAAATAGAAAAAAAGTTAGAGATTAAGAAAAGTGAAAAGTTAGTGATATTTGTCAATGAAAAGCGCATTAAATATATTCCAACGAAACCTAGAAAAGCTCCTATCAAAAACTAGAACACTAAAAAGTAGCAAAAAGCAGACAATCAGAACATATCAGCAAAAATTCCAAAAAAAAAAACACGAAAATTCGCGGAACTCTTCATAAAAGTTACTCAATTATCTTTAACAAAATGACTCAAAACTAAAATCAAAATTATCAAAACGCTTCAAAAACAATTAAATGGGACTATATGCGTCCCTAAATGCTATAAAAAATTGAAGAACACAAAGTGCATTATAAAACAACTTGAAAAAAATCATAGAAAAAATTAAGCTTTTTTTATTTCACGGGAGCACATAGACCTAAAAACGTTAATTGGAGCGAATATAGCACTGGAAGACTTCTAAAACAATAAGAAACTCGAATAGGCTGAAAAATTTCTCTAAGTTTAGAAAAAAAGCGAAAAAGAGCAAAAAATTAAGAAAAATAATTCAATATTTTTCAGTTTATTGTCATTTTTCTCATCAACAAAATCGTTTAAAACCTACGAAAATGTAATCACTTGGTATCTAAAAGCTCAGTAACTAACATGCGTCTATTGAAAGCCCATACAAAGCATTATAACAAAACAAAACGCAAAAAACAGCTAAAATTCGCCTAAAATTCAGCAAAATAGCTGAAAAACCAGCAAAATGGTATAAAATTCTTATTAATGACCAGAAACCTACGAACCACTATTAAAACAACCCTAAGCATCACATAGTATTATAATCAGACTTCTAAACCAAAAAAATTAACAAAAAAACGGTTTTAAAAAGCCGCATGTGAACAAAAAAATTTCGCTCGCTTAGAGAAAATTTTTTCACACATCAATTTCTCGCTCTCTCAAAAACAGCGGTATGAACAAAAACCACTCTCTTTTCGCTCCGCTCTTCACTTTTGTTCAGCACAAAAACCACTCCAAATTTTTTCACGCGTTTCATTTCCCGCTTTAAAAATCACTCCAATAAAAATGATTAAAAAAAAAGGACTTCTCCAATACTCCTCTTCGAGTCGTAAAAAAGACAGCGCCCCAATACAATTCAAATTCTTTGAATTGTAAAAATAGGAGCGCTATAATAGCCGGCTGAGAAGATGAGGGCGGAAATTAAAAATATTAAAATTTATTATTATTAAAAAATTATTTTTGAAATTAATTTGGTATTCTGTGCTTGACAAGCTTTCCAATGATACTAATCACAACACTTTACAATGAATATACGAATCGCCGAAAATTGACTGAACAAAAAAAGGTGGGGTCGGAACAATTTTCCATAGAATCTAAACTTAACCTGCAGTGTTCATGTATAAATGAGAGTTTGAATGCTGTGAGGCAATGGGTGATGAGTAGTTGAAGGTTCCTTGTGAGGTGGCACTACTAGTCAGGACTGGACTTAGTTCCACGTACTCATTTGAGATCATACTAGGCTCCCTCTCGTCACCCGTACTCGCTTGCGAATCCCTACAACGCGTCTCACAAATACAACATTGAAAAAATTTAACAAAATTAGCCTTTACACCAGCCGCCATAGCATTTTTAGTGGCGAATACACTTAGAGACTGGTCATGCACCAGTTTATCCATCCTGAGCAGGAAAAGACGAATTGGTCAGACGAAAAACAGTCTGACAAAAAGTGTAACATGACAAATTATTTCCACAAACTTTATTTCTACAACTAATAAAGTATCCCAACCAGATAGAAGAACAAGCTATCGAGAAATGATCAAGCTATTCGTATCATTCGTGCAATCCGAGATCAATATTCATTTTCATGTCCAACTTAACTGCGAAGATTCATTATTATTTAGAACGGCGCATTTACATTTGTTCATTCGAACGGGTCCTTTAAGTTCATTTAAGGACGTTCAAGGACATTTCAGTTTACCTGCTGAGGTTAGAGTTTCTATTGGTGTCTAAACTGTTCTGTGATGCCAATGGTGAGCTGATGTCACTGGTGGTGGTGATTGTAGATCCAACAGACACTCTTGAAGCTCCAGCAGCCGAAGCAGCACTGCTCAGGTTACTGCCTGAAACATTCGCAATTTTTACTTAGCAATGAAGCTGTATTCCTAAACATAGTCGGAAAATAGCCGCCGTTGACCCGCTCGACGCACATCGGGATTGAAACCGAAAAAATAAGATATAAAGATTGAGAGAATTTTTCAAAGTGTCGTGTTCTTGTTTGGTGGGTAAAATCTGCATATTCGGTAATTTTCCAAAAATAAAATTTAATTCAGCTTCTAAACTGCAGGCGATTAAGCATAATACTAACACCCGCTAGCAATCATTTTAATGAGCTTTGATAACCTAATGCACTATGACATAATGACCGCGCTTTATATGCTTATCCAGTTCTTTTGATTTAGCCCTTTTGATATTGACTGTACTCACTACATGAAGTAATTCAATACCCGAAAGAAATTAAAATCCATTCAGTGAATGAAATAAGTCAGAAGTCAAGCGTGAAAACCGTTGTGTAAAAGGAAAAACATGATCGAAACGTAAAGCGAATTTAAAAACATAGCAGGACATTTCCTGACGTACAATTCAAAGCATTTTCATTGACTAAATAAAAATCTATACCTAGAACGGACTATGAGTAAATTGGGTAAAACATTTCATCAAAAATCAGATCAAAAAACAGAAAATCAACGTAAAAAAGCCGCATGTGAACATAAAACAACTATCGAGAAATGGATATTTGGTTCAAACAAAAAACTAGGCCAAGAATGAACTATGAATGGATTGCGAAAACCAATTAGAAAAAAAAATTGATCCAAAAAATTAAAAAAACAGTAAAAATCAAAGTGAAATTGCCGCATGTTAACAAAAAACCACTAGCGAGAAAGCAAATTTTTGTTCAAACACCGTTTTCTCACTCCAATTAAAAATTAGAGCGAAAAGATATCACGCTTCAAGACCACTCGCTTTTTCGCTCCACCCTCTGTTTCGGCGTGACCAGAATCACCACTTCAGAAATCATGAAAATGTGTGAACAGATCTTAAAAAAAAGAGCGCCCGAAAACAATTCAAATTCTTTGAATTGTAAAAGGACGAACACCTATATGATAGCCGTTGAGAGGCTGGCGGCGGCTAATAAAAAATTATAAGTGTATGGATATTCGTCAAAGACTGCGGAACCCAGTCGCTTAATAACTAGTTCAAAAATTCTGTCCTATATGAAATGCCTCATTTTGGCATCCGAAAACAATATCAAAATGTGGCATCAGAAAACAATATCAAAACACATTAGAAAACAATATCAAAATGTGACATGCACTAGAGCACAAAAATTCAGGCCGGAAAACCACATGATTTTTCGCTCCATTTTCTTGCCGCACGTGATCAAAAAAAACTCGCTCAATCATCGAAAACTTTTTCACACCTACTTTTCTCGCTTTTTCTCTCTCAAACTCTCAGAAAAATGCATGAACGGAAACCACTCTACAATCTCTCTGCTTTTGACTTTTTTTCAGCAGAATGACCTAAACACTTCTTTTCACGTGCGGGATTTGACTTGCTCTAAAACACATCCTGTAACAAACAAATCACTAAATTGAAAAAATAGGTAACTATTGTTCCTCTTCGAGTCGTACAAAAGACAGCGCCCCAACACAAATTAAATTGTTTGAATTGTAAAAATAGGATCCCTATAATAAGCGCCTTAGAAGCTGAGGGGGCTAATAATAACATAAATTTGTTGAATGCAGTGTATGCCGAGATTTCCAGCCGAGGTCAAGACAAATACTCCTGTTCACTTAGACATTCTCATGTTCCTTAACGAGAGGATATAGGGTCCAGTGTCAAATCTAAAAAGCTTCAGAGATGGTAACAAAGTTTAAGTAGCGGGCATCTAAAATTGGACCTGATGGGTTCATCCCCATTCTATTTTTGATTTCGTTCCTATGACTTCATTCATTTTAGATTGCTCTGCTGAGCACCTGCTGTTTAAAAGCACTTAGAGCAGAATGAACAAAGTATGGAACTGCGGACGAGAAGTAAAAATGATCTCGTTTAAAAATGTAGAAAAAGCGGCCAGTGAGGTAAAACGAAACAAAATTTTACTCTACTCGAAAGTGAACGCTCATTAATCTCTAGCCAACCACTCACTGGAAAAATTGAGCCAACAAATGAAAACAAATCATTTTGAAACAAAAACAAAAGCCAATCTTGATAGCGGAAAAAATTAAATGAAAATTTTTTCGTAATTTCTGATTCGAAAAAATTATTGGAGAACTAACTTGCAATACAGATAGTTATGATTTCACAAATGAATACCAATTGATCTACAAAACAACTGAAACAGTGTCTATAGACAAAACCGAGGCCAGGGAAAAAAATTGCTACAAAATTCCTTAAGAAGTTTAACTGCTACCTCCTGACAATTATTCCTAGGAAACAATTAAAAAAATTCTGCTGTTTGATCAGTTAAGGAGCAACTTTAGTCAGGACAACGCTATTTAACAAAAAAGGCAACCAACGTGACACAATCTTAGATTTAAGTAATTTATTCCACAATAATGATCATGTACAACCTTTAAGTGCCGAATCTTAGTGTAAAATCAAACAACTCCTTGTACCTATATAACAGCGATAGATGGTTCAAACAAAAAAACCAGGCCTAGAATGAACTATGCATGGATTTGGAAAACCAATTAAAAAAATTGATCCAAAAAATAAAAACAGTAAAAGTCGCATGTTAACAAAAAACCACTAGCGAGAACGCAATTTTTTTGTTCAAACGCCGTTTTCTCACTCAAATTAAAAATTAGAGCGAAAAGATATCACGCATCAAGACCACTCGCTTTTTCGCTCCACTCCCTGTTTCCGCGTGACCAAAATCACTACTTAAAAAATCATGAAATGTGTGAACAGATCCTAAAAAAAGACAGCGCCCGAAAACAAATCAAATTCTTTGAATTGTCCAAAGGAGCCTATATAATAGCCATTGAGAGGCTGGCGGCGGCTCATAATAAATTATAAGTGTATTGATATTCGTTAAAGACTGTGAAACCCAGTTGCTTAATCGCTAGTTCTGTCCTATATGAAATGCCTTTAAAGAGGATAGCCGCTGAGCTCGGACGGCTCCTCAAAAAACTTGTCAACCACAAAACTATTTATGTCAAATATTTGATGACTGCACTTCAAAACATAGAACGCAAATTAGTGCAAAAACAGCCACCATTGACGCGCTTAAAAAAACATAGCGTTCGAAACAGAAAAGAGAAAGTTTTTCCAAGCGTCCAAAAGTGCTCCATCCTTGTATGCAGTTTCAGCTGGATTCTAAAACTGTACTTAATTCAGCTTTTAAACTGAAAGCAATTAAGCAAAGCACTAATGTCAGCTATCAATGGCTCTAACAACTTTTGATAATCCAATGCACTGACTTAGTAACCAGACTTTATAGGTTTATCCCGTTTCTTTTGATTTTGCTCGTTTGACATTCACCGTAATCACTACATTTGTGATACAATGAGTGAATAAATTTGAAATCTATTCAGATAAACAGTGAGTGAAGTAAGTCACGAGTCAAACGTGAAAATCTTGACAATTCTCAAGCAAACAGATGAAGCCAATTGAAAAACATAGAAGGACAGGTCTTGGCACAATTCAAATTTCATTGACTAAACAAAACTGACGTATTTTGAACCATGAGTGGATTAGGAAAACACATTAGAAAACAATATCAAAATGTGGCATGCAAGCGAAAAACCACGAGCGAGAAAGCGAAATTTCGTTCGAACACCGTTATCTCACTCTACTTCAAAACTAGAGTACAGAAATTCAGGCCGGAAAATCACTTGATTTTTCGCTCCATTTTCTTGCCGCACGTGATCAAAAAAAACTCGCTCAATCATCGAAAAATTTTTCACACCTACTTTTCTCGCTCTTTCTCTCTCAAACTCTCAGAAAAATGCATGAACGGAAACCACTCTACAATCTCTCTGCTTTTGACTATTTTTCAGCAGATTGACCTAAACACGCGCTCCAATACAATTTAAATTCTTGGAATAGTAAAAATAGGAGCGCTATAATAGTCGACTTAGAAGCTGAGGCGGCTAATAATAACATCAATTTGTTGAATACAGAGTATGCCGAGTTTTCCAGCCGAGGTCAAGACATATACTCCTGTTCACTTAGACATTCTCATGTTCCTTAACGAGAGGATATAGGGTCCAGTGTCAAATCTAAAAAGCTTCAGAGATGGTAACAAAGTTTAAGTAGCGGGCATCTAAAATTGGACCTGATGGGTTCATCCCCATTCTATTTTTGATTTCGTTCCTATGACTTCGTTCATTTTAGATTGCTTTGCTGAGCAGCTGCTGTTTAAAAGCACTTAGAGCAGAATGAACGAAGTATGGAACTCCCGACGAGAAGTAAAAATGATCTCGTTCAAAAATGTCGAAAAAGCGGCCAGTGAGATAAAACGAAACAAAATTCTACTCTACTAAGAAAAAAAAACAAAGCCCGAAGACTCCGGGATCTACACGAAGTGAACATTCATTAATCCCTAGCCAACCACTCAAAGGACAAATTGAGCCAACAAATTAACACATATCATTTTGAAACAAAAACAAAGAAGCCAATATTGATACCAGGAAAAATTAAATGAAAAAATTTTTTCACAATTTGTGATTCGAAAAAATTATTGGAGAACTAACTTGCAAAACAGATAGTTAGCACTTCATAAATGAATACCAATTGATCTACAAAACAACTGAAACAGTGCCTATAGACAAAACCGAGGCCAGGGAAAGGAAAAATAAAAACTTGCTACATAATTCGTTAAAAGTTAAACTGCTACCTCCTGACAGTTATCCTTGGGAAACAATTAAAAAGTTCTGCTGTTTGATCAGTTAATTCAAAAATTTCAGTCAGAACAACGCTATGCAACAAATAAAAAATGTGACCAATGTGAAACCATTTTAGATTTAAATAATTTATTTTGAAAAAAGGATCATGTACAACCTTAAAGTGTCAACTATTAGTGTCAAACCAAATAACTCAAAACTGGAAAAAATCGAAAATACATTAAAAATACAAGTGAAATTGCCGCATGAGAACAAAAAACCACTAGCGAGAGAGCAAAATTTTGTTCAAACATCCTTTTCTGACTAATTTAAAAGTAGAGCGAAAAAAAATCTTGCCTGGAAAACCCACTCGCTTTTTGGTTCCATTTCCTTTTTTGGCGTGACCAAAATCACTACTTCAATTTGACTTCAAAATCATTAACATAACCGACTGACATCGGGCGAATTGCTCTCAAACGACCGGCGAGCAGTTAGTTTCGCCAGTAGCTAGCCATGCTTCGCCAGTAACTAGCCAGGGTTTATTGAATATAGATTTAGCTTGATTGGACTCTGCAACTTTTAGTTTTCCAGCCCCGTTAGTAAAAAAACTGATATTTTGAAAAATTGCAAAATTTAAAGGAAAAGGTTCCATATTTCGCAGTGAAATTGTTTAAAACTATTTTTTGTCTTTGGAGTTATGTCAAGCTACCCATCAACAAGACTTGAAAAACATCATTGGCCAGTAATGATCGTTAAACTCAGAAAAGGACAAAAATATTCAAAAATTTGAAAACAATTCAAATTTTAACAAAATCTTGCAAAAATTCAAGATATTAAAATCTTCAAAACCATTTCTTTAACTTAAGAGACTATCCAGTATCCCTATTTCAAGATCTAAATAGTTTGACCGGCTCAAAGATCCATAAAACTGGAACATGATGATAATTTTCCAAAAAAAAATTGAAGAAAAAATTAAATTTTATCAAAAAATTGCCAAAGCTGGCGTTATTAAAATATTGCTAACCAACCAAAACTTGAAATAGCAAATATCTTTTAAAACTGCTGATGTTAAAATCTTGAAAAACGTTTCATTAAATCTAGAAGCTATGCAGTAACCTATAATCAAACCCTAAAGGAAGTTATGTGCCTCTTGATGCTTGAGAACCCTAAAAAAAGACAAAAGTTTTAAAAAACTTGAAAAAAGTCAATTGCATAAGAAAACTTCTAAAATTTTCAATAATAAAAATTGAAAACTAATCCATGGCCAAAAAGTGTTTTCCAGTACCTTAATATCAAACCCTAACGGAGACTTTCTGTTAGGCTGAAACCGGATTAATGACAATAAATGTCAAAAAAATTGGAAATGGCAAGTTTTGTAAAAAAAAAAGATAATTTGTGGTGTTGAAATCTTGAAAACCATTCTATTATATTTAGAAAATATACAGTAACCTATTATCACAACCTATAGGAGCTCCATCGACTACCGGGGCTTGAGATACCTAAAAACCGACAAAAACTTTCATAAAATGCAAGTTTTATCAAAAAAAATCGCTAAAATTTGTCATATTAAAAAATTGAAAGCTAATCCATGGCACATAAAAATTTTCAGAAACTTATTAACACCATAAGTATAAGTCTCCAAAACAGTTTGTGCTGAAACAGAGCTGAAAGGCTCTAAGAGCACTTAATGCCCGCTAGGTGCTACCTGTTTATCCCGCTTTTAAGGACGAAAAGTCAAAAGCTTCAGACGAGAAATCGGTCAAGCGAAAAATCGCATAAAAAAGACCGACAGGACTGATATAATTGCTACAAACTTCGTTTGAGAGCAATTAAAAATGTGTGAACAGTTTTTTTGAAAAAAGACAGCGCCCCAATACAATTCAAATTCTTTGAACTGTAAAAAGACAGCGCCCCAATACAATTCAAATTCATTGAATTGTAAAAAAAAGGAGAGCGTCTACATAATAGCCGTTGAGAGGCTGACGGCGGCTATTAAATACTACAAATCAAATTACGCCCCATGAATCAAATTACCTCTATGCCGGCAAATTTAGCAACACTTCGAAAATTTTTCAATTAAAATTATAGCCAGCACTACAGCATTTATAGATTGAGAAAAAGGAAAGGGATGAAAAAAGGAATGATGATGAGGTTGAACAAGGCCATATCGCAAGCCGAAACATTCTTCCTTTTTCGTCTAACTTCTAAAATCTGCATCACCGCTGATCTCCGCATGTCAAATTTTCCCATTCCTAACTAATTCGAGCTTATCATTTAACAAAACAAAGACAGATTTGGACGAGAAACTATTGAGAGATCTCATCGAAATCCATCCCGCAAGTTACTAACTCCATCTTTTAAAATCAATGAAGCCCTTATTTATACCCTTCAAGTTAAAGAACGACAAATAATTCCTACCTGCTGCAGCCATATTGACAGATCGTCGACTTGCAGCCGCAGCAGCAGCTGACCCTCCGACATCCAAGTTTTTCTCCAAGTAGAGCTCTGGTCTCTTGGCACTTCTCAGAGCCACCAGCCAATCATTCTTCACTTCCTCTGTCGGTGCCTAAATACCACAGAACTATCGTCAACTACTTAGCGAGACCCTATAAGAACATGCTAACTGTAACATCTTTTACTTAATTGTACTACTTAATTGTAAAATTTAATAGCACAAAAGCATGGAATCAATCCTCAAGATTAACATTAACGTTAGCACCAATAATCTCTCACTCAAACATATATTCAACTTGATACTCTGAGTTTCGTTTGCAGTTACTTTGATACTCTATTCCATGTACCTAATTTTGTTCAAGTTTGAGCGTATGACAAAAAACAATCACGCGACTGAACAAAGTCACTCCAATAAAAGTGAAAAATATGACATCACGCACGTAATTCAATCAAAATTGCACGATTGAATAAAGAAACAGCCTGCTAAAGACTTGCAGGCCGTAGAGTAGGATAGAATAAGATACAGAAAAGAGGTGAAAAATTTATTGATGCCGGTTCGAGTCGTAAAAACCCGCTCAACTGAGAGTGAAAAACGACGTCACTCACGCAATTCAGTTGAAAGTGCATGAAAGAATGAACAAAAAGCAGATTTGAAGAAATTGTGACATCATATGGTAGAAACGAAAAATTTGACGACGAAATATTAAAAGAAATAAAACATAGCCGGCAGATTGCCGGAAAATAGCCGCGATAGACGCTTGTGGCCTACCATGAATTGAAACAACTAAAGAAATAATACACATATCGACCACCAGTTTTTTAAAAGACCACTAGACTTTTTGGGTTAGATTCAGACTGTCATTTCTATGACACATTTGCTCTACAAGGAAAAAGCCCTAATGCTGCTGTTTCAAAAACATAGCCGGCAGATTGCCGGAAAATAGCCACGATAGACGCTTGTGGCGTTACATGAATTGAAACAACTATAGAAATAAAATAGACCACCAGTCCTTTAAAAGACCATAGACTTTTTGGGTTAGCTTCGGACTGTCATTTTTATGAGAAACATAAGCTATTTAAGGAAAACCCTAATAGGGCTTTTCAAAATTAGTTTTCGAAATCAAAAACTCAAGACTCTAATAATCAAGATTTCGGGCATATATGTTTGGCACTACTTAGATGCACACTATTGAGTTCACACAATTGACCCTGAAAAAAACAAAAACGTGGGACGCAGGGTAAGACGAAACAAAAATCTGTTAGACGAAGTAAAAAAAAACAATTAGGAGCGCAATAAAAGCCGCCTGGAATTGCTGACGCAGCTATCAATAAATAACATATCTCGCAGACTTCCAAAAGAGCCGCAATTGATTCCCATTACCCCGATTAGAATTGACAGAATTGACAGAATTGACAGAAATATTGATGCTAAAACATTTTTAAATTTGATTTCATTCCACCGTTACACATACTCCAGCTTCTCTTTGAGAGGATACAAGGCAGAGTATCAAAACCAATATGCATTAGAGATGGCAACTAAGATTTATAATAACAAAGTTCAAGTAGCGGGAATCTAAAATAGGCCTTCACGGTTTTATCCCGATTACTTATTCTTGATCTCGTTTTCTTGACCCCTTAAATTTAGAATGCTTTGTTGAGCATCCGCTGTTTACAAAACTTTGAACAGAAAACTGAAACTAGCCTAGAGAACTCAAAAGGATAACACGCAAAATGTCGAGAAGGCGGCAAAAAAGATTTAAAGCAAAACAACTTTTTGTTCGACGAAGTGAAAAAACTGGAGCGCTATAACACCCTACTGAGAAGATGAGGTCAGCTATCTAAACTGTAGTTCAGATCATAGGCCCATGAATGTCCATTGCCGTATTCATTCACAGGCGGAGGCTGTAGAAGTAGTTCTAGTAGTACTTTGGCAAGTTGCCAACCTAACAAAGGAATACACAACCATCTTGAGGAGCATATACCTTTATTGCCATGATAATAGCCCATTGTTTGATCTTTTGTCAGCGGTATTGAAGTTGAAAAATCCTGTTCAAATCGCCAGGTGTAAGAGAGTGGACGGGGGAGTTTGTCTGTGTTGGGAAGGGGTGGTGAACGGGGGAGTGTTGGGTGTGGACTGAGGTGGGGGGGGGGGGGGGGGTTGACCGATTTTCACAACATGAAATTGTCTCCACAACTCCACAAAAACGTTTCGGTGAACAGCACACTTGGAGACTAGTAAAGCTATAAGAAATTGCGACATCATATGGTAGAAACAAAAATGTCGACGACGAAATATTAAAAAAATAAAACATAGCCGGCAGATTGCCGGAAAATAGCCACGATAGACGCTTGTGGCGTTACATGAATTGAAACAACTATAGAAATAAAATAGACCACCAGTCCTTTAGTAGACCACTAGACTTTTTGGGGTTAGCTTCGGGTTGTCATTTTTATGAGACACGTAAGCTCTATAAGGAGAAAGCCCTAATAGGGCTTTTCAAAATTAGGATCTTTTCCGTTTGTGCCCCCTCAGCTTAGTGGGCGCATATTATTTGCACCCCCCAGATGCACGTGCAATATTTGGGGGGGGGGCACAAACGGAAAAGATCCCAAAATTAACATTCGAAATCAAAAACTCAAGATTCTAATATTCAAGAAATAGGGCATATGTTTGGCACTACTTAGATGCACACTATTGACCTTTTATAAGTAAATGTTCATAAAATTTAAAGTTTCATAAGTGAGCTCAGAAGTCATATTTTTGAGTGAGGTAAGTCATTGAAAAAGTCAATTCCAAGAAGTCACGGTAAGACGAAACAAAAATCTGTTAGACGAAGTAAAAAAACATAGCAGGACAAGTCCTGAAATACAATTCAAAACATTGAATGAAGATAGAATGAACTTAGAAGTACTCCACCTGATCAGCAGATCAATTGAACAATATAAGCACAAAACAAACAAAATCAGCTCAAAAAACTGAAAAAATCAAACAAACTAAACAAAAAATACCCATTACTAAAACTCTTGAAGCTTTTACCCCTAAGGCCAAATTTCATCCCTTTAAATATACCTATTAAAAAATATGTCCAAGGTCAACTTGTTTTTGAAATCGGTCCAGTATTATATCTGCATGACCTGAAAAAATTCATTGGCCCTTTAAGATCGATTAACTCAAAAAGGACCGAAGAATTTAAAAAATGAAATTAATTGCAAAAATTAATGCTGTTCCTCTAGAGGCTATCCATTAACCAAATTCAAAGCGTTAAAAAATTCATTGGCTCAAAGATCGATAGGCAATAACTTTTAGAACAAATCTCATTTAAAAAAAATAGAAATTCGTTCTATTAAATAGTTGAAAATGAAAGCCGTTCAATTTTCAATTGCCCCTAGCAACTATCTATTAACATACTATCAAGCCCTGGATAAAGTTAGCTGGACACTGAGGCAAGACAAACTGAAAAAAGGACAAATGTTTTGAAAAAACTTGACAATTGCAAAATTTATCAAAAAATTTCCAAAATTAAATTAAAAAGTTAACTGTTTCAAAACAAATCCGTTGAAACAAACAACCGCGCAGTAACATTTCATCAGATGGTGAAATAGGCTTTCTGGCACATAAGAATGAACAAACATCCAAAATTGACAAAAACTTTGGCAAACCTTGAAAAAATTGCAGATTTTATCTAAAAATTTCGACACATTAAAATTTTGAAAATGTGGTAATCCATTATTACTAGAACCTATTCAGTGCTCCATTACCAAACCACAAAGGACATTTCCAGGCCCCTGAAGCTGGAAAATCTCAAAAAATAACAAAAAATTTCAAAAAACTTGAAAAAAATTGCAAAAATTAGTATTTTTCGCGTGTTTGTATTTGTATTATCAAGACATATAGCTCATAAAATGTTCATAACAAGTAATTTTGTCTCGCAAAAGGCCTTCCTCATTTTCCAAAAACTTTAACCTAAGACTAATCAAACAAAAACTCCTGAAAATGACCTTTCATCATTAAATTAGGGCCATCCCTGCAGCTGCACCACTCTAAGCACTTGAAGGACTGCTGGAACCCACTTTCGGCCTCTAATGAAACTTAATGCCCGCTGGGCTTTACCTGTTTATCCCGTTTTGAAAGATCAAAGTAATTGAAAAATGTGTGAACACATCTTAAAAAAACACAGCGCCCAAATACAATTCAAATTCTTTGAATTGTAAAAAATTAGGAGCACTATAATAGCCGCCTAGAATTGAGGACGCGGCTATTAATTAATATTCGATATTAAGACTCTATTATTCAGGAATGAGGGCACATAAATTTGACACTACTTAGATGCACACTAATGACCTTTAATTAGTAAATGTTCATAAAATTTAAAGTTCCATAAGTGAGTTCAGAAGTCATTTTTTGAGAGGTAAGTCACGCAATTGACTTAAAAGCAGAAATGACGTCACGAACACAAATTTTTACTGCAAAGTAGAAGTCACTAAAGTCATTGAAAAAGTCAATTCCAAGAAGTCCGCGTAAGACGAAACAAAAATCTGTTAGATGAAGTAGAATAAAATTACCCCGCCTGGAATTGCTGACGCGGCTGTTAAAAAACATTAGAAGGCCAATAATAGCTCCAGGTATCGTTTTGCGGCTATTAACCAATCTTAGTGCTTTTAAATTATTGTTAAATCTGCAAGTTCGCAGTTTGATTACATTGAAAGGACCCTTATTCAATATCCCAATTTGCAACAATCTTCTGTTATTCTTTCTTCTCGTCTTGTTAATTGTACATAAATATTGAATCTCTCATGCATCATCACCACCATCTTTTGTTCAAATCTATATTCAATTCGATAATCTAAGTAAGCAAAACTCAAATTTTCAGAACCAACAGTAAGTTCCATTTGCAATTTCATTGAAACACTATTTGATGCATTATGTTCCTAAATAATGAAGTTTAATGAAGTTTAAGTTTAGGACTGACCCTGAGGACGTATTTGTTGCTGTCGTTGTATGGCCTGGAGAAGTAGAGACCAAACTTCCTCTCTGTGTCCACGTGGTCTGTGATGCTGAAGTCAGCACTCCTCACCTCAAATTTGGCCTTGTACAGATACTTCTTCTGTCCACTTGCGTCCTGTAAAATGTCAGATATTATGTAGGTGAAACTCTGTACATTCTATAGTCACCTATTCTGGTGTACAGATTTTGTAGTACAAATCCAAACTCCCGATTCTTCGGGATTCGCTGGCAAGTGAACTACTTTATGAAACACAAGTAGACAATGATTGTGGTATTAACCCTTTCAATGGCCTTAACTATACAATTCCGAATATGTTCAAATCCGCACCACAAACATACTAAACGCACTGGGATAGAAAAAATGTCTCCCGGTATATGTTTTAGCCATATATACTCACAGTCCCGTTCCTTTCAGTGCGAAAAGCACTTTAATTTCAAACCACTGCTTTTATTGACGACTGACCTTGACGATTTTAGCGAGTAGTATGAAGTCCTCAAATAGGAAGAGGTGTCTCTCTCGGCCCTTCTTGATCAACTGTCTTGGCTCCCACATTTGGAACGTGTCTTGCAGAATCAGGTCTCCCTGTGAGTCCAGATTCAGCTAAAAGCACACGAACAATAATACATCTTTCAATCACTTCGTTCAGACAACCGTTTAAAAGGAAAAAGGGACACTGAATGGTATTAGCACGTGAAACTCTGTTGTGTTGGGGAAGAAATGACTGCCATAAAAAGTTTACTAAAATTTGAATACAAAAATCTCACCGAACAGTGGTAACATTGAACCAATAATTCTCATAGATTGCAATTCTAATTGATTTGCGTAATTATTTATTAATTGCTCCTTGCAATTTTAGTAGCTACCTCTACTGTTATTTTCTCTCAGGACACTCTTAGTTTTCTAGTTTGCAATATTGCACATTTGGGTCTTTCCCCCCACTGGGTGCACACTTTTTGAACTCCCCCAGGAGCACGTTCTATATTTTAACATAATGACTATTAATTATGTAATGGCACGTCCTGTGTAACTGTGGGGTGCATAATGTACTGGCGGGCAAACGAAAAAGATCCGCACATTTATAACGTCAGAAATTTTTCCTTCAGATAACATAACAGACCTCTTTGGGCACATTCTGCAGGAGAGACAAGTGCATAGTGTCGTTGGCTTTCTGGGGCACACTCTTCATCAGTTCCAGTGCCTCCTTGATCTCAGACTGGAAGTCACAACAGCTCAGGAGATCCTTCAGCAAGAGGCCGTACTTGGTGATCCTCTGGACTGGCTTGATGAGACAGGACTGGATCTCCAGACTCAGTTTGTAGCTGTCTTTCACCGTCTAAAGCACAAATTAAGGGAATTGTTATGTCGAGAAACATTGCGGTTAGAGCAAGTCCTGCCGATAAAATTGATACGTTTCTCATCAGACATGATTGTTCGTTCAACGGTATAAGTTACAGGTGAACCTTAAAAGAGAAAAAATCAAGCACGCTGAAAAGACTAACGATATCAGCATACCAAGCACAAACGAAATCGAGAAACATAGCCGGAACATTGACGCGCTAGACGCACATCGGGGTTGAAACAAAAAAAAACAAAAAAGAAGAGATTAAAATTGACGAAAATTTTTCCAAAATTTCGAAAATTGTTCTAATTTAGTGCGCAGTTTCAGATAGATTCTAAACCTATACTTACTTCAGCGTCTAAACTGAAGGGTATTAAGCTTAATACTAATATCAGCTAGAGATCGCTCTAATGAAATTTGATAGCCTAATGCACTATGACTTAACGACCGGGCTGTCGGTTTATACCGTTTCTTTGGATTTTGCTCTTTTGACCTTGACTGTAATCACTACATTGCATAAATCAATGCGCAAAAAATATTAAAATCCATTCAGTTGAATCAATGAGTGGGTGAGGTAAGTCAGAAGTCCAACGTGAAAATCGTGACTTACTTAAAACGAAAAACGTGATCAAAAGGTAAAGCGAAATTTGAAAAAAAGAGCGCCAAAGTAATAGGCGTTTGAGGGGCTGACGGCGGCTATTAAACAAACATAACCGGCAGATTGCCGGAAAATAGCCGCCGTTGATTCCCGTAACTCTATTGGGATTGAAAGAAGAGAAAATATCAACAAAAATTGATTTTTGTATAAAAACGTTTTTAAGTGCGATTTATTTTGATGTCATTTCGTAATTGAACATTCTCCTGTCTCTCAGTGAGAGGCTACAGGGTCTAGTATCAATACCAATAAGCATTATAGATAGTAACTAAAACTTATGAGAACAAAGTTCAAGTACCGGGCATCTTTTTTTTAAAATGCATGAAGCCAAACCATGAAAAAATAAGCTCTTAAAAATTTGACTAAAAAAACTGGAAAAAGTTAACATTTTTTAATATTACAAAAGCACATAAATCTAAACAAAAATTCTCTTTAGCCAATAGGGTACCCAGAGGCTCGCAAAACAATAGGCAAATCATAATAGGTTATGAAACTTGTCTAAAGAACAGAAAAAACGGCAAAAAATTAAGAAAATTAGTTCCAATTTTCGAAATTTTTCGTCATAATTCTCAAAAAAATGCTTCATATCCACAGAAAGGTAACCACGTGTTAGCTAAAAATTTAGGGGTATCTTCAATAGGGGGTATCTTCAATACCCATTTGAGGAAGTAAAACAAAACAATAGTAAAAAAAAATCGTAAAAATTAGCCCAAAAATCAGCAAATTTCAAGAATAACATCCGAATTAGCATAAAATTCACATAAATTTTCAGAAACCTTCACACCACTACCAAACCCAGCCTAAAATTAAAAACTAATCATAACCAAACCTCTTAACCAAAAAAAAATGAGAAAAAAACTGCTTTAAAATGCCGCACGTGAACAAAAAATTTCGCTCGCTTACAGAATTTTTTTCACACCTCAATTGCTCGCTCTCTAGAAAACAGCGATATGAACAAAAAAACACTATTTTTTCGCTCCACTCTTGATCTTGTTCAGCAACAAAATCACACTAAATTTTTTCACGTGTTTCATTTCCCGCTTCGAAATTCACTCCAATAAAATTGATTAAAAAAAAGAACTTCTCCAATACTCCTCTTCGAGTCGTAAAAAATAGGAGCGCTATAATAGCCGGCTGAGAAGATGAGGGCGGCTATTGATAACACAAATATAATTGGTAAATGGCCAGACAATAGCTGCGATTGCTTCAAGAGACCTACAGTCTCAAAACAGAAATGAAGAAAAATAGTACCTATAAACAAGAAAAATTCGTTCATTAGCAATTGCTGTCTTGAATTGAAATTTAGAAGAATTTGTCTAGCTAATTAATTGCTAAAAAACTGCTCGAAAATAACGTTCAAGTGGATCGATATATCCCCCCAGTTGATTTTACCACCTCTAATTGTAGCAGCGCAGTAACGAATTGCATCATAGAATTTAAAAAAAGATAGATTTTCAGTGAGGGTGACATCCCGGGTCGTAACAAAAAAACTGATAACGAGCTGAAAAAGCAGGGTAAGCCCTGAACTACAATTCAAAGCATCGTTATTGACCTAAAATAATTCAACAATATAACTAAGGAAAACCGTTAAAGCAACTCGAAACATAACCAACGAAACATAACTTAAACAAGTGATGGGGGCGTACGGTTGGGAAGGCTGAATTTCAAATCGCCAGGTGCAGGAAGGTGAACAGGTTGCGGAGTGTTGGGTTTGGGGGCAGGGGGTGAGTGCGGGATTTGACTGGGGGTGATTGAGGGGGTCAAACTTTTAAGAATATGAAAAGCCCTTCACACATGAAACCTTTTCAAAAAGTTTCAAGGAATTGCACACCTAGAGCCAATTAAAGCGTACGGTTCTGAGAGCTGCTCGGCCACTTAATACCCTCCGTTCTTTTTCGGTTTTTTTCGTTTTTGAGGTCAAATGTTAAAAGGGTCAGATGGAAAATCCGTGGTTGTCGTCGAAAATAGCCATCTGGCTCTGAAGGATACTAGCATGGGGGGTGAGTGGGATTCTAGCATGGGGGGTGAGTGGGAGTCAAGTGTAGGAGCTGGTGGGAGTCAAGCGATGAGGGGAGGGTCGGACGCTGGACGAGAGGAGGGTTCAAATCTCCAGGTGGTGGAGGTGGATGGGGGAGTGGATTGTTGAGGAGGGGAGGGTGGGAGGGGGTGGGTGTGAGTTGGTGAATTGAATTTAACTGAGGGGGGAGGGTAACTGTGCGGGTCAAACTTTTAAATTAAGACTTAACACTATGTCTCCTCACAACAGTTTTGGTGAATTGCATACTTAGAAACTAGTCAGGCGTAAGGCTATGAGAGAGCTGCTCAGCCACTTAATGCCCTCCTGGCTTTACCTGTTTATCTCGTTTTTGAGGACAAATAGTTTTTAAGGGTCAGACGAAAAATCGATCCAGCGAAAATCACATTACAAAAGATCACAGGAATAATATAATTGCTACAAACTTTATTTCAGAGCAATTAAAAACTAGAGTGGAGGAAAAGTCGCTTTTTGGCTCCCTTTACTGCTATGGCCTAACCAGAATTCAACGCTCAAATTAAACATTCTAGTGACTTCAAAATTTATCACAAAATGAGTGAACTGTCATATGTGAAAACAGGGCCCCATGCAGTCAGACTAGTAGACATCGATAAATAGCAAAAGAAACAGAAAAGATTTTGCAATAATTTTAGTCTCTGCGCCACCGATCTCGGAGGAAAAATTGGCGTACTTAAAGGGTGCAGGTACAGTACCGTTAGGGTTAGCCTGACTTTTTAAGTAGGTCAAAAAGTTCAGGTCGGATTTCATTAGGGTTAGGGCACGTATGTTAATTTTACAGCCGTTTTAATTAGCACATCAATTCAAACTAATTGTTGCTCAACAATACTGAGAAACTTTATACTTTATCCCGCATTGTTCGAGCAACTAAAATATGCACCTAAAAGTCAGGTAAGAGACATGCAAGTCAATCCATAAATTTGGTCAATGTAAAGGGTTATAGATTGACAGAGCACACAATAGCACTGAACAGGATATGGACATAAACAAACCCCTCTTCTTTTACACTGCGCTTTTTATAAATGATGGCAAACATATTTGGAAACTAAGCGGGAGAATTGGAGGATAAGGCTTGTAAATCACTGATAACATGTCACTTAACAATACGTTGCAGCATGGAAATAAAATGTTATCTTCAGGTAGAAAATGAAATAGTTTACCAAATCGAATTAATGCCATTCGAACACGTCTTCTCAGTTGAAGGAACTAACGTTCATAAAGCAGCCACATGTATACAAATAGAAGACCTGTCAAGCTTGACAGCATTTCTCTGAGCACAAAAATGCCGCAGACAAAGAGCAAACTTAACTCGTTCTTTCATCAGTAACAGATCCAACAAAGGTCTTGTACTAAATATGGCTTCCTTGATCGCGAGAATTGAACAAAGAATACCAAAACCACATTGATTTAATAGAATAGTTTCACCAGAGAAAAGAAGAATGAAAAAGGTACCCTGCATTACCGAACTTAGTCTTATCCTAAAATTGACAAATCAAGCGAGCTGCGCTGTAAGTCGTAATGAAAGATAGCTACTTAACCGAAACCCTTAGGTTGGC
Organism: Convolutriloba macropyga; assembly: GCF_964194025.1. NCBI lineage: Eukaryota > Metazoa > Xenacoelomorpha > Acoela > Convolutidae > Convolutriloba > Convolutriloba macropyga. The sequence continues at coordinate 47,095,378 of NC_134474.1, read as the reverse complement.
TTTTGAAAGCTGAGGATGGCTAGCGTCATTGTCACAAAGGTGGGGGCAGAAGAGTGGGCTGCAGCTGGATGGTTCTGCAAACCTAATAGCTCTCAGACCTCGAAAGTTTGTCATTTGTACATTGAGTTGATACCTTTTAGCAGTTTCGACGAAGCGTATAGATAAAGATTAGCAACTACCTAGCAGAGCTCCGCAGCAACTTAAACGACCAAAACTTGTCCAGTTTATCCCGTTTTTCTAAGCAAAAAGTCAAACAGGTCAGACAAAAAAAATCAAAGCAATTCTCAATGGAAAACCATCAATCCATTATAAAAACAGCTTAAAAGGATTAACAAAATAAAAATTATAAACATTTAAACTGCAGACCGACAACGAAAATTTAAAATTTTCCTTTACATAAAGAAAAAAAATCACAAAAACACCAACTTTATTAAGATAAAGATGCTCTATAATGTTGTTCTTGTATTCGTCGCAAAGAGCCGCAACTCGCAGGTAAATTTGGCGAGATACAGGCACTTATTGCCGTTTATAGCTGGTACCCTAGTTGCATTTCTATCGTGTGACTGCCTATCCACAACTTGCTTGCGGTGCGGCGACCTTTCTGCATCTACGCCATGGTGAATGACATGCGGTCGCGGGTTAGGAGGGTCAACATCAATATCGAGGGAAAGGGGTCAGGAAGGCGGATTATTCTGGTTGTTTTGGACTGATGGTTGTTGTGGTTGTTTTGGACTGATGGTATTAAGTCCAGCCAGCTGGCTACCTCTACTGGTCTTTCCCAAGGGTCAACACTTTCAGGTCCGTGGTACTCTTACAGCAGTTGAAAATATGGTTTACGTCATCTGGTGCCACTTCACATTTGGGACAGCGGACATCAACATTTTTACAGAACCTACTCAAGTATGAGTTGAGCAATATCCACTTCTCAGTTATGCTAATCAGATACGCGCAATTCGTGGCAGCGTTTGTTTTTCTTTTGTGATCTTTGGTGGAGTTGTACTTAGTTGCTCGCTGTCTTTGTCAACTGAGTTTGGACCGTGTATCACTGGATAGTTTAGAGAGCATATTATTATTCTTTGCAATTTAATTTTTCTGTGTTTGTGTTGTTTCCTGCAGCCCCATAAGTATCACTCACGTGTCAGACTCAAGGGACAAAAATTGGTTGAAGAGGTTGTTTTATGACCAGAGCAGTGGCTCTGATAACTGCCGGCTAGAAATTGCTCTGCAAACATTACTGTGAGCTTTAACAGGCAGCATTTAACTCTCATTGTGAAAGTCATTGATGTCAGACATTTCTACACAACCAGTAATTGTGAGGAGAGCAATGTTTTGTTGCGTTTGCAAGTGGTTCCAAACTGTATCGCTGATTGTAGAAGCCCAAAACGGAGCGCCGTAGTTCATGATGCCCCGACCGATAGCTTCGTAAGTCACTGAGTGTCTCTTTTGTGCAGCCCCAGTCGCTACCAGCAATCTCTTTTAGTGTTATTGCCCTTTTGCAATTTCTTTTTGATGTTCCTTACATGTTCTCCAAAATTGAGCATACTATCGAAGGTCACATCAAGTACTTTGACTTTGGTATTGGTGAATTGTTGAAAGTGATGCGTGGGTCAAACTTGGCCTCCTTGCTCCATGTTGTGAACACAGTTGCACTTGATTTCTCCAATAATAACTTAAGTTTTCTTGATACTAGCCAGTCCTGTAAAATATTTAGGTACGGAGCTATGTCACCTAATTTTTAAACCTGTGGGTGAGATATAGTTGAAGTTATATCATCAGTGTAAAACGTGATGCTCACATCTTTTGGGGGTAAAGGCAGCTTCCTCATGTAGATGTTGAAGAACAATGGCGATAATACAGCACCTTGGGGAACACCAAGTTTGACTTTTCTCCGCTTGGATTTTTTTGTTATATTTAACAGAAGAAGACCTGCCCTGTAAGTACGAAGCGACCCATTTTTTTGTGCGATTTGTGCCTCAGGTATGTCTCTTAGTCGTAGGTTGCGATCCCCATTGTAGAAAGCAGCGGATAGATCTAAGGCTATTAGTAGAGTACAGTTGCAATGTTTCTTAAAATGATTAAGGCCATTTTGTATCTTGCTGATGACAATATTCAGAGCTGTTGTTGTGGAGTGCTCAGGTCTAAAGCCATGCTGATGTTCTTGTAGTGGATGTTCTATAAAGTCACTTAGCCAGAGTCTTTCTCTTGGTTTTGCAATGGGCGAGAGGAGTGCAGTTGGTCTGAAGCATTTAGATTCGTCTATTGGTTTTTCCGCTTGTGTAGGGGTATAACCAGGCAATTTTCAGATGTTCGGGATTTTTGCACTGTTTACAGAAAGGTTTATGGTGATAGTGCGGTATCTCAGTGCCATGGGGCCTAGCTGGTGTAGGTGGATTGGCGCTATTCTATCTGTGCCTAGCGCCTAACTTTTCTTTGTGTCTCGTATAGCTTCTTTCAATGAGTTACAATTAAACATTCTGTGGAGTGTATTGTTGGTTAACCTCGTTAAGCGCGTATGGCTGTTTGCAGGTGGTTAAGCGTTATTTGACAAAAGCCCTTTTACTGTGCTTCAGAGTTTAGACCAGTTTCCTCTAAGGGTTTGCACCAAATTTTTTTGCGCTTTTAACTTTCAGTTGACTTTGTTAACTTTGTTTTAGTTGCGTTACTTTGGGGTCACCTGGACGTGTCCTTTGAATTTCTTCTCTTTTCAGCAAGCTTTACTGCTTCCTTGTTTAAATCTATAAGCCCCGTTCTCAAGGATTGCCGGGATAACTCATAAAAAGACCAAAGTTCATTAGGATATAGATAGGGACGGATATATTACTCGTAATAATTTGGTGAGCCGTACGCTAAGCGCTTGTTAAGCTTTGAAAGCCACATGGCAATTAAACTATGCCCTCTCGCTTTACTCATTTTATAGTTCTCATGACGGAAAGTCAAATCACAAGCGCGCGAAAGAACGAAGACAGACAACAGAAAATACACGAACGAAAACATTAAATGATTCGAACTTAGTTCGAAAACTATTGAGAGGGATCAAAATTGGTCAATTCAAATACACTTCAAAGGCTTTAAACACCACTAAGTGTGTGTTCTGGGACAAATCATGATTTCAGGTCAAAGATTAAATGAAAAATAGCTGAAAAACTACAATAAAGCCGGTAGGATTGCCGGAAAATAGCCGCCGTTGACACCCTCAAATAAAAAATTGACCTATTTATTTTCGGTGTCAAAAAGTGTTCGAATTTGGCGTGCAGTTTCATTTGGACTCTTAAACTATACTTAATTCAGCTTCTAAACTGAAAACTAATACGCTTAATACCAAAGTCAGCTAGCAAACACAATGAACTTTGATAACCTAATTCTCAATGGCTTAATGACCGGGCTTTATCAGTTCATCCCACTTCTTTTGATTTATCTTTTGACATTCACCGTCTTCACTGCATTGTGTAATTCAATGCGTGAAAAAATTTAAAATCCATTCAGTTAAAACAGTGGGTGAAGTAAGTCAAACATCAAAAAATCGTGACTTATAAAAACGAAAAACGTGATCAAAAAGGAGAGCGCCTAAATAATAGCCGTTGAGAGGCTGACCCCGGATATTAACCGGATAAAATTTGGTTCAGCATCCTAGCTCAGAGCTCATTTTACATAAAAACTCTAGCTTAGTTGCGCATCCAGCTTAGTTTGCTCTTAATCGATTTTACAGGTAAAGGCATATCTTAGAATATGACCATTTATAATTTGATATCTAAAACTCATAATTAAATGTAGGAATCTCATGATTCAATAAGGCCAAATTTGATAACTTATTAAGATTTTGGCATCACAATCGGGTTTGGGGTTTTAAACATTATTGGGATTTCGCTAAAATCATTGCCTACTAACGTCGGGCGAATTGCTCTAAAAAGACTCTCGAGCAGTTGGCTTCGTCAGTAGCTGGCTACAGTTCAAGGAGGATAGCTTTAGAACTTAAAGCCTTCTGGGCGTTGCCTGGTTATCCGGTCTTCGAGGACGAAGGGTCAGAAGAAAAATCCTTCAAGCGACAAAACGTGCAGAAAAAAAGACCACTCGACTAATGTAATTGCTACAAACTTCGTTTGAGAGGAATTATACACTAAGTGCTGAAAGGTAATACGTAACTGTTGTTACAATTTGGTTTGTAGTGAGTTCAAAGTAAGCAGTAGAATTTAAAGAGTTCAAAGTAGAGCTCAAAGAGAGCTGCTCAGCTCCTTAATACTTTAAACGCATAAAAGACAGTACACCAATATAATTACTGCAATCTTCGTCTGAAAGAATTTACAAAAGTGACAAAACCTCAAAAATAAATTTGTCATCAAATTAATCATTAGTCAACTGATTTAAACTTGCCTCAAAGAAAGCACATGACTCCGGCATCAGAATGACACGATTGGACTCCGGCATATTCTTGCAATACTCAACATACAGCTGCTTGAACTTGTACGCATTCCTCACAAATCCATGGCCCACGTCTTCAGGTCGCCCTCTGTAGCCTTCCAGTTCTTTCAAGAATATTCTAGGACAGAAACACAATCAGTCCTCTTATTCACCAAAATGTACAATTTCATGTTACCAAATATGGAAATGAACGTTGAAGGCGACAAAAGTTGACCGTCAGTGAAATATGAAACTATTACCTGGAAATCTTGAACAAATTAATTGCACAGGTTAAAACAAAAATTCAACTGAACGCAACAAACTCGATCAAGTTTTTCTATCTTCTTAAAAAGAACCACAGAAACAGATCTGCTGTTTTTGATTGTACATCTTTTTAATTCACAGAAATATTTAAGCTTCTGTGGACAAATATTTGAAGCCATCCAGGAACATTTCATCAATAACTTACTCAGAATGGAAAGCGTAGATCTGTTCAATGTTGGCAAATATGATTGACTTTTTGTCCATCAAAGTAGCTGGCATGTTGGGTGCATTTCTGAAGCTACCCAAGTAGTGTTTCACACACAAGTCCAAATCCTTCACATAAGCTTTCTCAGTTTCCAGCAGTTCGTTGATGACGAATTCACGCTTGCGCTCCAGTCGCCGTTTCTCGTTGTCAATGACAGGCGTCGACGGAACCTGCTGCAGAGCCTAAAATCACCCCAATTCAGTTACTTTGTGTATTATTTTTTTTAAATGCAAACAATTTATTTGTCGTTCATAATTTACCAAAACTCATCTCATTTAGAACTAGAAGTTAAGAAGCACTCAGTTATTGCCAAAACACCAGGTTTCAGTTTCATTTCAAACAATGGCTTTGTCTCAAAGGCTTGTCACAAAAAACTGTTCTCGTTGTCGAACATAGAATATCAGAAGCGATTGACAGTAACAGCACTTAACTGATCTGAGTCTTACCTGTCCTCCGACAGTTTCGACGCCAGGAGTTCCAGAACCAGGAGTCGACATCCCAGAGGACATATTCCCTGTTCCAACAGGAGTATCAGGAGCAGGGCACTCCAGTTGCAGGTTCACTAACTTTTCCCAAGGAGGCGGTGTCCCAAGTAGTCTGTAGCTTTGGGCACATATTGCGTCAGTGTCTTTATGGAAGCACTTGTAAGTGGAGTAAAGTTTCTTGCACAATTTCTGTAGCTCGTTCATCTGCATCGTAGGATGCACTAATGACGGGCTGTTCGGAACCCGGTCAGTTGACAAATCAGTGACCGGGGTTTGAGAACTCTTCAGATCTGCAAACCTGCACATCAGTTCCTCAATGTTCTGTTTCTGTAATTTAGCTTGTTGTCTGAAAGACTCATGCTGAGATATAACAAGTCTTAGCTGATCGCCAGTAAGAGGCTGGGCTCCAGAGATTATCCCAGTGGTTGCATTTATGTAGATTTCACGATTATTCTTCAACCATTTCAATATATTCTCGCAGTCATTCTTCAGTTCTGCCACTTTCAAATGATTGTCTAGTCGCTTTTTACGCTTGTCCCAAGCTGTTAACAAACTGGTCTCGGAAATCAGAACCGATTCCATCTTCTGCTGCACGACAGTTCTCGACGCTTTATCATCTCGCTTGTCAACTTTGAATGGCTCGTGGTTGACTTTTCGCTGCAGTTGAGCTAAGAATCCCTCAGATAGCTTTCGGATAAACCCACATAGTTTTGTGAAATCCTCCTTGCAGCTACTATGTTTTGCAAGCAGCGATCTCAAGGCTTCAACGGGCATATCAGGCGAGGTATCCTCTTCCATACTGAAATCTCTTTGCAATGATTCCAATGTATCGACTAAGTTCGAGTGTGTTTTGAAGAAATTGCTGGCTGTTCGTGCCAAGTCGTTTCTGTACTCAACGCGAGACACGAGACGGCCCCAATCGTCGGCGATTTGTTTTGCGAGTTGATTGATTCGAATATTACCTTTGAAGTCATCCTGGTACATGTCATCGCCATTTGAGACCGAATCCGAATTCATGTATTCCATCGAGCTAAGAATGAACTCCGCCCGACGATAGACCCCAAGGATACTCTGATGTTGCTTCTGCAAACAAGCATGAAAGTGTCTCGTTTCATCCTCTAGTTTCGAGGCGTCGTCCAGACATGTTAACTTGACAGGAGATTCGTTCAACTGGTGTTCCGCAGTCTGAATCCAATCTAAAGCTTCTTTGCACTCATCTTCGAAGTTATTAACTTCAATCTGTAGCTGAAATTGATGTCTTTGCTGATTATCCGATTCCTGCAACGTCTCCACATTTTCCTTCAAATCGGTCCACAGTTTCTTAACATATTCATCAGCACTGATTCCCATCAAGTTGCAATCGAAAAACTGAATGTTGGTCACATTGCGAACATACAAATACAGCTCTTGGCCAGCTTTCAAAACCTCTTTGGCGTTTTGAACCGTGGCATTAACTGCTTCCGATGAATTTTGCAGCATTTGAGCAACACTGTTTGCGTTTTCGTGGCGCCGAATCTCATCAAGTTGAGCGACCCAATAGGTGGCGTTATCGTTAATCTCACGACAACGTTGCTCAAACCAGCGCAGTTGTTCACCAAGATCAAGGCTGAATTTTCTATTGCTCCAGAGCTCATCCAATTCGCGTCTGTGATCGTCCAGACTTGCTATCAGTTCCGTAACTGCTCGGTATCCAGCTTCATCGATAGCTCCCACGCCCGCACCACCAGAACCTGGCTTCGACTTTGTCCTCGTATCATTACTGCTTTTCTCACTTCCAATTCCGCTGTCACTTTTTTCAGAACTGTTCATGCTTTCATTGACAACATCAGGCAAGGTGAATTTTCGTGGATCGTCATTCTCAATAGCCATCTGTCGTAATTCTTCGCGTAGCTTTTCGCCGTCATTTCTACAATCCAACATTGCATCGATAGTTGCATTTCGCTCGGTTTCAAATGACTTTTTGGCACTTCTGACTGCTTCCAGACTTTCTGGTACCGAATTATCGCTTAATTTATCCTTCAACAGTTTAATCCATGTATTAATGTTTTTCATATTTTCGTAGAACTTGAAGGCTAATTGGAGTAAATTTGTTCTGTAGTCAACTTTCTCTTGAAATTGGTTCATTTTCATTTGAATCAAATTGATGTATTTTGATATTTTTGACTGATCGCCAACTCCCAAACGAAGCAACTCGTTTCCTGTTTGCACGACTTTTTGCGCATTCTTCTGAGTGCTTTTCGCAATTGTGATAAACTCATCGTGCTTTCGAACCAATCCTTTCGTGCGAGTCAAAGATTTTCCAATATTCGTAGTTTTCCTGATGAAAGGCTCGCCATGGTCATCGATCCAGCTGACTACAGCATTGACATCCTTTTCGAACATTTCGACTGCTATGAACAGACTAATACACTGCAGCTTGTTCTCATATGCCATTTCGAGATGTTGGAAATCTCTGAGAACACGTGTTTTCATAGCAGATACTGGGTCACTACATACACTGTAGTTCAGATCATAGGCCCATGAATGTCCATTGCCGTATTCATTCACAGGCGGAGGTTGTAGAAGTAGTTCTAACAGTACTTTGGCAAGTTGACCGACCTTAAACAAGGTTACACAACCATCTTTATTGAGGTGCAAATAACTTCATTGACACCACAATTGCTCATTGTTTGATCACTTGTAAATTTTAATGGTCAGCGGTATTGAAGGTCAAAATACAAAGATTCCTGTTCATTAAATTGCATCAAATTGATCGCAGAAAATTCAACTTTGTCAAATAAGTAGAGAAATACACGAGTATCACATCTCATACAAAACTCGTGGAACCACTTGCAATAATAACACGATTTATTCTAAACATAGCTGGCAGATTGCCAGAAAATAGCCGCAATAGATTCGTAGATCGTCAGTCTAAAAAAAAACAGTAAAAAAGACAGACCAAAAAAAATCGTCTTTTCATTGAAGGCTGATCTGTTATATTTTGATTTAAAATCTGTATAAGTTATTGCTGCCTCTATTAGCTGATCTCAAATAACCTTCATTTAGAGTAACACACCCATTTGAACTTATCTCTTTAAAGCAAATAAAAGTCAATTTCAAAGTGAGGAAGTCATTTTTGAGAGTGAGGTAAGTCAAGTGTGACCAAAAATTTAATCACGCGCATGAACAAAAAACCTTGCTCCACTAAGAGCAAAAAATGACGTCACACATGCAATTCAGTTGAAATTGCATGAACGAATGAACAAAAAGTGGCTGTGACGTCATATGGTCGTAACAAAAATCATGACGACGAAATCAAAAACATAGCAGGACAAGTCCTGACGTACAATTCAAAGAATTTTCATTGACTGAACAGAAAACTAGACCTAGAACGGACTATGAATGGATTGGAAAAACCATTTAGAAAAAAATCCGATCCAAAAAAAACGAAAAAAACAGTAAAAATCAAAGTGAAATTGCCGCATGTGAACAAAAAACCACTACCGATAAAGCGAATTTTTGTTCAAACGCCGTATTCTTACTCTACTTTAAAATTAGAGCGAAAAAATTTCACGCCGCAAAACCACTCGCTTTTTCGCTCCACTTCCTGTTTCGGCGTGACCAAAATCACTACTCCAATTTGACTTCAAAAATCATGAAAATGTGTGAACAGATCTTAAAAAAAAAGACAGCGCCCCAATACAATTCAGATTCTTTGAATTGTAAAAACATAGCAGGACAAGTCCTGACGTAAAATTCAAAGAATTTTCATTGACTAAACAGAAAACTAGACCAAGAACGGACTATGAATGGATTGGGAAAACCATTTAGAAAAAAATCCGATCCAAAAAATCGAAAAAAACTAAAAATCAAAGTGAAATTGCCGCATGTGAACAAAAAACCACTAGCGAGAAAGCAAATTTTTGTTCAAACCCCGTTTTCTCAATACTTTAAATTTAGAGCGAAAATTTCACGCCGCAAAACCACTCGCTTTTTCGCTCCACTTCCTGTTTCGGCGTGACCAAAATCACTACTCCAATTTGACTTCAAAAATCATGAAAATGTGTGAACAGATCTTAAAAAAAACAGCGCCCCAATACAATTCAAATTCTTTGAACTGCAAAAATAGCAGGACAGGTCCTGACGTACAATTCAAAGAATTTTCATTGACTAAACAGAAAAACTAGACTTAGAATGGACAATGAGTGAATTGAGAAAACCATTTTTAAAAAAATCAGATAAAAAAATAAGAAAAAAAACAGAAAATCAATGTCAAAATGACGCATGTGAACAAAAAAACCACTAGCGAGAAATTAAAATTTAATTCAAACAAAAAATTAGGCCCAGAATGAGCTGTGGATGGATTGGGAAAACCATTTAGAAAAAAGCCAGTCCAAAAAATCGAAAAAACAGTAAAAATCAGAGTGAAATTGCCGCATGTGAACAAATATGCACTACCGAGAAACTGAATTTTTGTTCAAACACCATTTTCTCACTCTACTTTAAAATTAGAGCGAAAAAAATTCACGCCACAAAGCCACTCGCTTTTTCGCTCCATTTCTTGTTTCGGCGTGACCAAAATCACTACTCCAATTTGACTTCAAAAATCATGAAAATAGGTGAACAGATCTTAAAAAAAAGACAGCGCCCCAATACAATTCAAATTCTTTGAATTGTAAAAAACCAAGAGAAGGCCAATAATAGCCACAGCTATCGCTGTGCGGCTATTAAAAAGAACAAGTGGAAACATAGCGGATGTACATCGTGTGAATTGCTTTCAATGACCGGTGAGCGGTTGGCTTTGGTAGTAGCCAGCTGTTGCTTAGGGATGCTAGCATGGGGGGGGGGGGCTAAGCGTGTTGGGTTAGTGATGGAATACAGGGAAACTAGAGGGGGCTCTCAAACGGGGGGTCTAAATCGCAGGTTGGAAGTGGGGGGGGGGGGTGAGTGGTCTGGGGGATCAAAGATATCGCCCTTCACAGCATGAATTTGTCTCTTCGAGTTTCGGTGAATCGCATACTTAGAGACTAGAAAGGCTCTATGAGAGCTGTTCAGTCACTTAATGCCCTTCGGGCTTCACCTGTTCATCCCGTTTTTGAGCATGAAAAGCCAAATGGTCAGAAATAAAATCGACAAAAAGTTGGTAGTACGAAAAATGGCATTAAAAAGACCAGCAGGAGTAATATAATTGCTACAAACTATGTTTGAGAGAGCAATTTAAAATGTACGACTGGTGAATGAAGTATTTACCTCGTTGTAGAAGACTTTGATTGTGTTGAAAGCGTGATTTAGGCTCTCTTTCATGTCAATGAGCTCGTTGGGCGCTGTCATTGTAAAGTCAATCCCCAGAATGGCTTCTGTCCATCCAGGAACCGAGTTGATGAACTAAAAATGAACAATAATAGCGGCTGCTATTTAGCGCATTTTTGTTCATCAGGAGCTTTTGGCGTCATTTAAATTTTTGTCATATTGATTCAAACTCACCTCTTCGGCTTTCGAGAAGAATTTCACTGTTAATCCAACAATCTTTGTCCTTTCGGCCAGGACATTTTGGAAGACTTTTTTCTCCCTTTCCAGCTGATGAGCCTCTTGGGTAATCTCCTGTCTGGCATAATGGTTGTTGGACACCAAATGACCAGCCAGAGATACCAGACGATCGATTTCTTTGAATGCATCCTAAATCGGGATCTTTGTTACAGAGAGTGAAAGCTTGCTCAAAAATCAAAGAAACGGAAGCTTAGATTCAATAAATATTTAAAACAAGCATATCATACCCAAAAAATAAAGGACATTTTAGGTATAAATTTTTGCAGCCAAAACAAAGGGCCGAAAGCCGCAAATATTCAACATATCTTTGTTGAAAGCAAAGAAAGCCGACATTTCTAGCCGATGATATTTGTAACCGATTTTCTAAATTATAATGTATTGCAATGCACCAAAGAACATATCCGTTAGACTGTCAGAAAATATCCGCCGTTGATTCCCGTAATCTCGATTGGGATTAGAAAATCATAAAACTAAACTTTTGTACAAAAACATTTTTAAAGTGCGAACTCTTTCCTTTCAGTTGGCACTTAGACATACTCCTGTTCCTTAATACAGAGAGGATACTGGGGCTACTATCAATATTAAAATGCATTAGAGATGGTAACAAAGAAAAGCGGCCAATGAGATAAAGCGAAACAAATTTTAACTCTACGAAGCAAAACAAACAGCCGGAAGACTCCGTAACCGACTCAAACTGAACACTCACTTAGTCCCCAGCCAACCACTCAATGAATAAACTGAGCCGAAGAATTAATCGGCAAATAATTTGGAACTATAACAAAGGTAAAACAAAACGAAAAAACCCATAATTGATACCCGGAAAAATCTGAAAAATTTCTTCTCAAGTTGTGATTCAAAATATCTATTGGAGAGCCAACTTGCAATACATACAGTCATCATTTGATAAATGATTATCATTCGATTTGCAAAACAAATGAAACAGTACATAGACAAAACCGAAGCAAGGAAAAGAAAGAATTGTTACAAAATTCCCTAAAACGCTCCAATGATTCTGGGTAGCCATTATACATTCAACTACTCAATCAGTTAACTGCTCAATTTGGTCAGAAAACGCTATAGAACAAGCAAAAAAGGCAACCAACGAACACCGGAGTTTCAGATTCATGTAATTTATTTCAGTAAAAATGGTCATCTAAAACCTTAAAGTTTCAACTCTAAGAAACAGATCTCAAAATGAAAAATCCAATCGAAAGATCGCCTAACAGCTTAAACAACATTGCTCAACCAGAAAAACTTTAAAGATGTGATAAAAAATGAAGATTACAACAGACTGTTAAAAAAGCGTACAATTTGAAACTGCAGAAAATATCTCAAAACGCATCTAAAAGTCTTATAATTACTAGCATAGATTATTGAGACAGGCACCTTTTCCGGCTCTCTCACAACGATGCTTAAAAAAACCACTCTAGATTCTCTCCCTGCCTGATTTTTCTTCAGTAGATTGACCTAAACACTGCTTTTCACTGTCGTGATTTGACTTCAAAAAAAATCTCTAAAAATAAGTCACCGATTTCAAGGATATACTGAACGGCGAAAGTCAGTTAGCACATTCAATTTTTGAGAATATTACTGCAACTTAAAATCAAATTTCAATTAAATTTCACTACACCATTGATCCCCTGCGATAGTCCTCTCGTCTACCTATGAAATTCAGATAAAATACAAGGTGCAATTACCAGAAATCTCAATGTAAAGTTGATGAGCTTCATCCAAGTTTCACAGTAAGAAAGTTGTCACAAGATCACAATTTATTCACATTTTTCTCTCTCATGTTTGACATCAACTTTACATTGGGATTTCTTGTAAGCGAACGTTGCAATTTATCTGAATTTGATAGACAGACGAGAGCACTAGTGTAGGGGATCAAGGGTGTGAAAATTGTAATTTAAATTTGATTTTAAGTTGTAGTAAAATTGCCTCAAAAATAGAGGGGCTAATTTACTTTTGCCGCTCAGTATAGATCACCATTAATCCTCCTTCTAGTCGTAAATATTAGGAGCGCAATAATAGCCGGCTGAGAATATGAGGGTGGCTATTAACAAAATACGTCATTTTTCATTGCATCGAATGACTGCGTGCCACAGCAGAACGCTGTCCATGGTACTGCTCATCCGCTGTGGATGTAATCCTAAAATCCGCTGTGGATGTAATCCTAAAACCGCGGGCCTGTTATCGAGGCAAAGCTGCGTCGCGGCCTCGTCGGCCCACCAGAGACATTGTCACCGCTATCCCAGAAATTTGCTCATTTTGCCCATTTTTCAAAATTCTGCTCGCTTAACCGTCACCAAAAGGATACCTCCTGTTTTATCAGCTTTCTTCACTATAGTTGTGTGGGAAACAAATCCTTGGCCAGAAAAATACATTATGTGACATACTTGACTATGGAGCAACTTACAGTGGCAACTTGGTTGAATGCTTCGTCATTCTTCTGCAGCGTGATAGCCGACTGAGAACTGTCACAAACTTGGTTATACGTGAACAAGAAAATCTTCCTACTTTCCTCCAGCCACTGGAATACAATCACCATATCCGCTTCAAAAGCTCGCAGCTGGTAGCACTGGTCCAGTCTCTGTCTATTCGAATGCCACATTTCCATTAGATGGGGTTTGAATAACTGGATTCTTTCAACTAAGTTATGGACCTTCGGAATCCACGAAGCAAAATCTGGGTTTCCGGTGAGCACCAACTGACATCCGGTAGCTCCACTGGTAGCATTGGTAACAAATTTGGACGAATAGCAGCATTGGTTTAACGTTTGCTCAAGTGTCATACCCTGCTGCGCTAACTGAGCAAATGGTGCATTGTGTATTACTTGCAGGTACCTCTGATGTTGGTTCGAAGCTACTAACGCCAACTTTGAGTCCTTCGCAAGTTCCACAGAACTCATACATTCCTGTACTCGCTCCAATTTGGTTAGAAACTTGTTAGCTTGCCATGTAAATGTTTCGAAGTTGTGCCGCAGCCTGATCCATTGATTGTGATCGTAGTTTAGAGCGCCCTCGAAATGAATGGTGACCTGAGTTTTGTCGACGTACTTCACTAGTGCTTCTAAGCTGATGACTGACGTCTAAAACAACGATAAAATTGAAAACATTATTAGTGGTCAAGACTCAATTCCAAACTAGGAGTAACATTATCGATCTTAACGTTCAAAACAAAAATCGTATACCCTCCGCAACTAACCTCAAAGGATAATTTTGAAGATCCAAAGTTAGCCTTCTGTTTCTGTAGAAAATTATCAGGTCTGATTACCAGGGCAGATTGTATTTGTTGTCCATTGTTCGAATCCTGAAACAAATGTTAGCTTTAACTTTTCGATCTTTTCCGTTTCTGCATCCAGCTAGGTTAAAGGACTTTTAATATCCAAAAATTTTAAAATCTATTTCCACTCTTTATGCACTACTTGCTTGCAATGCGCGCCATATTTAAAGGCATATATCACTATAGACCATGCCACTGAGTACAACAAGCAGCAGGTCCCCGCGAAGGGGTATAAAATATAAATGCGCGCCAAACAACACAACAGCCTCGTTTGTCCAAACTGGTAAAAAAAGAATCTACTTACATCAAACGCTCTGAGGAGTGGTTTTATGGTCTCCCATTTACACCTGCGCATATCAACCACGACAGTGAACCCTGCCGTAAGTTCATCTTGTGAAGGCACTCCCAGTAAGTATGTGATAAGCAGTTGCAAGTCCTCAAGGGCATAGCGATCTGTTTCCTTTTTCGAAGGACAGCTCAAAATCCGACAGCCCTTTTTGTCACGCCCGCCTGAACATAATACAGTTTAAACAGAAAACAAATTCAAATTGTGTTATTACTAATATGCATTTTGAATTTTTACCTGTCAAAAGAATGATCTCTTCTTTCACCAACCAGAGTAACTTCTCGGAAGACAACCCATGAACGTTCTCTTCTAAATATTACAACACAATATAACTCGACAGCTCTAATGAACTCTTACTACAATGATCATTTTTTCAAAATTAAAATTAGTAATTTTTGTTTAATCGAGAGGAAATCAGTCATTAACGAATAATGCACTAACCTGAATCAAAATATGAACTATCAAAAATTTTTTCACATTGTTCCATGCGTTACCTGAAAAATTTAATGATAGCAACTGCAAAGTCATCAGTCTACACATCAGAGCTCTTTATAGTATCAAAAAATATATATTACCAGTCACTTGCATTAAAACCCACGAAAAAATCAGAGGCCGTTATGCCAAAAAGTCACTCAACTAACAAACATAACCAACTAACGTCGGGCGAATTGCTCTCAAACGACGGGCGAGCATTTGGCTTCGTCAGTAGCTAGCTACGGTTTAGGGAGTCTAACTTTAGTGGGTATAGCAAGGGCCTGACAGTGCCCCCACATAGTTACCAATGAAAGTTTATTTTGCGTGTTTTTGCAGAAGCAACCAAGTCTCCAAGTTTCACAAAAGCAGCCAAGTATACACTTATCGTATATTTAACTACAGCAACACCAATACAATAAAATCGTGCGCGCGCTCTCTCAGCAGATATCATAGTCATTGGAATGCTGTTCGGAGAATTTCCAAAAAGATGTCTGTAATTTGTCGCTTTAGCATCGTGTACAAAATTTTCAATAAACCGTCGCCTACCGCTGCTGAGATTCTATTTATAAACGTAGGACCCCTGAACAGAAATTCGATTTCGGTTTGACTTAATTGACGGCTGGAACGTTAAAAAATTCTCTTCTCTGTTTCTCGTTTTTTTTTTACAATTCGCTCAGAATCGGTGCTGGATAAGACACTTGTATTTGAGACACTTAGCACGGTAATCTGTACGTGGGAAAGAAACAATAGTGAAATAGTGGCTTTCACAGTGGCTTTCAACGAGGATATTTTGTCTACGCCTTTTTCACCGTACTGTTACAGCAATGTAAACTGTCTTTTGTATGTGGTATAACTGGATTAAAGAAAAAATCGAGAGACTGGTTCCACGTGTGACAAAACACATAGCTTCTCTCAATTCTTGGATCTCAAGAGAGACATCTCATAAAATAAAGAAGCTCAATTCATTGAAAAGAAAACTTGTAACTCCAAATCTGAGCCAACTTCTCAAAATCAAAAATTTTGAAAAAGAAATTAAAAAGTCAGCAGATAATGACCTGAAAATCTTTGAAGCAAAGATTTTCCAGACCAGGTGCTTCAGCCACATACAAAAGTATTTAGCAAGTATCAGAAAAAATCCTCTTATCCCGACTCGAGTAGTAAGCTGAGATCAATCGGCTGAGACAGACCGGGGTAGGTCTGAGCTTTACAATAATTACTTTGTGAGTGTGTTTAATGAAGGCCATTCCACGACCGAAACCTGCTTCCCGAAGAGTGAACTAAACACTCTAAAAATATCGAAGAACTCAATTGAAATTGTTTTGAGCAGTCTAAAAGAAAACAAAGCCAGAGGCCATGACGCAATTGGGAACTTGATTCTGAAAAACTGCGTCAAATCTCTATCAAGCTCTCTGAAGCTTGTCTTTCAGACATAATGCAACAAAGGCACCTATCCAGAGGAATGGAAGATTAGCAAGGTGACCCCTGTCTTCAAGGATGGTGATAAAACTGACGTCTCATGTCACCGTCCCATCAGCCTTCTGTGTTCTATCTCAAAAGTCTTTGAAAAACTAATCTTTTATTCACTCTATCTGTTTGTAAAAGATAATCTCCAATCCAGTAAATTTGGGTTCACAAAACATCGATCTACAGAACTTCAACTTTTGATATTCCTTGAATAAGGCTGAAAAACATTTGGCAGTCCTATATCTTGATTTCTCTAAGGTCTTCGATAAAGTCTGTCATGAAAGACTCCAAGAAAAGCTAGCTCGTCTTGGTGTTGGAGGAAACTTTCTTAAACTACTGCACTCCTATCTCACAAACAGGCGACAATTCGTACAGAATAACACAGCTAGGTCATCCCTAAAAGCAGTATTTAGTGGTGTACCGCAAGGTTCGGTGTTGGGCCCACTTTTGTTTCTGATTTTTATCAACGATTTGCCGAATTGTGTCACACATCCGTGTTACGGCTTTGCAGATGACTTTAAGGTGGTAATTACAAACCAACACGACCTTGAGAAAAATCGAGACGGACTACAAAACTGGTGCTTGCAAAACAGAATGATACTGAATGCAAAGAAGAGCTCACTGCTTTTGCTCAAAGGGGGCATGAAAACTGATATATTCGGAGTTGAACTACCAATCGTAAAAGAACAGAAAAATCTTGGTGTGTTAGTGATAAGTCACTTAACATGGTCGAGCAACGTTGACTTAAGAACCAGCAAGGCCCTGAGAGCATTGTATCAAATCAAAAGAAATGTGAGCAAGAACGTTACGCTACAAGCTAAGTTGAATGCTTACACCGGATACGTCGTCCCGATTCTAGTATATGGTTCTCAGGTCTCTCATCTGACCACTATGTGCCTCCGAAAAGTGGAAAAAATTCAAAGGCTGGCCACAAAGTGGTTCCTCGGAGTAAATGTTGACTATAAACCTCGACTAATTAAATGTGGTCTACTACCCTTATCAGTGTACATTGAACTTCATGATGTTTTGTTTATGCGTGACCTGTTAATAAACAAGTATGACTACACTACCACTAACGAAATGAATCCCAAAGAGAGTAAAAAACAAGACACGATGCACGAAATGAACTCGAAATCCCTAAAGTGAACAGAAACAAGTGTAGTGAAAATTTCTTCCATCGAACTGCCAAGTTAATCAACATCCTCTCGAGAAAATTGGGATCTTTGGAGTATTTAAACAAGCCAAAATTGAGTTATTTGTACCGAAACTTCTTCCTCGAACAGTATAACGAGTTGAATACATGCAGCTGGAGGATTCTTTGCAGCTGTGGTAGCTGCAACCCTCATTCAAAACTCTGAAACTGTATATTTTTATTTCAAGGCAACGAACTGATGAACTGAAGGGTGAAAACCCTTGGCTGTGCCCTAAAGTCTCGACTACACTATTTGGGCATAATCCAGAAGTCTCAACTACTACTACTACTACTACTACTACTACTACTACTACTACTACTACTACTACTACTACTACTACTACTACTACTACTACTACTACTACTACTACTGTTTCAACACTTTAATTCCAAATATGAAATAAAGGCACGGTTGGCAACAAATACAAATACAAATACAAATACAAACAAAACAAGAAGAGTTATTTGTTTGGTTATTCTGTGAAGTGCTGTACGACGAAATTGTTGAAGGCATTCTTTGACCCGGTTGCTGCTTTCTCCTGCAATCTGGTGAACGATACTTTGTTTCGTACACAGTCTCCTTCGATTTGACTCATCCACGTTTTCCGTTGCCCCCCAGGAGCGCGTCTGGCATGGGCGTATTGATCGGGCGGGTCCCAATCGAAGGCACTGCGGGCTAATCTTCCTGGTTCCATTCTCTGGATGTGACCGTACCATTTTATCCGTTTGAGCATGATCATCGTGGATAGTTGGGGCATTCGCGATCTTGACATAATTTCATCGTTCGTTGCTTTCTCCAGATATGACACACGTAGAATTCTCCGAAGACAACCACAGTGGAAACTCTCAAGTTTTCTCTCCATTAATTTCGAAAGAGTCCAAGTCTCTGAGCTGTACAGCACGGCTGATAAAACGAGTGCTTTGTACAAATTGCACTTGAGGTGCACGCTGAGCTGCTTGCTCTTCCAGAGATTTTGGAAGTTAGCAAACCGTTGTCTACCTTCTGCAAGTTTGCAATTGACTTCCTGGAGGTCTCCATGCTTGAGGCTGACATATGATCCGAGATACTTGAACGCTTCTATGTTTTCAAACTCGTTTCCGATAACATCTTGTACTTTGCAGGAAAACACGCGTGTGGCAGCTGCTTTAGGTTTGCCACAGTATCTCGATTGGTGAACTTTTCGGCCATTGACTGTTTTGAACTTCCTTTCACACTTGTCACAGGTGAGGCTCGCCTCTAGTTGCTCGAACTTTGACTTGTCGACGACATTCTTTGACGAACCGGCTTTGCAGAATCTTGTTTGGTGCACTTTGCGTCCGGTAACTGTACTGAATTGCCGCTGACAGTTCTGACATCTTAAAGACTCTTGATCAGCCACCGCTGACCCACTCTCATTTTCTAGCGACTCTAAATCCGCTACTGCAGATTGTTGTTGTGAAGCTACCAACGCTGGCTTAGCCTCCGCTAAGCTTTTCAATCTGAGCTTCCGGCCATCTTGTGTTTCGAACCAGCCCGCTTTCTTTTTCGTTCCCAGCAGCACCTCCGTGCCGATGGTTAGTCGTGACTGGCTAGATGTCTCTGCCAGGAGTCCTAGTTTGCCTTTATGTGTTCCAGTGAGTATCTCCACGTTCTGTTGGATACTAGGCACTGCAACAACATTTGGGTTGTCGCATTTTACGCCCATATTCTTTGTTTTGGCCACATTAATCTTCAGACCAGCGGCTTCCGCTAGGGCCTCGATTCGATGTAGGTTTTCTTGCACCTCACTGTCTGAGACCCCCACGAGAGCAACATCATCAGCAAAATCTAAGTCAGCCACCAATCTCCCAATGTCTAATCCTCCATGCACCGAGTTAGCTAAAATGTAGTTGATGACAAGGCCGAATAGGATTGGGGACCACACATCACCCTGCCTAACGCCTGTTCTGACATCAAATAAGCGTCCCTTCTCACCTTCGGCTTTGACTCGACATTTGAATCCATCATAGCTGTTTCTTATGATGTTTATCACTTTTTGCGGAAGACCATAGTGTTTCATTAGTAGATCCGCAGCACATGACCTACCCCCAGGGGACACCACGTGGAGGTGAGGTTGGATTTTGTCCCCCACTACTACTACTACTACTACTACTACTACTACTACTACTACTACTACTACTACTACTACTACTACTACTACTACTACTACTACTACACAATCTCTCAGATCTGTGTAGTACTACTACTACTACTACTACTACTACTACTACTACTACTACTACTACTACTACTACTACTACTACTACTACACAATCTCTCAGATCTGGTACAAAAATCCCGGGTAGTTAGTTTTTCAAAAGTAAGATTTCCCCTAAGGTCTTCAAGAAAAGGCTCTCCTAAATAAATAGGCATCTGAATCGCCAGTTATCGAAGTATACAATTAACTCCTTATCTATGTTAGCACCAAGGATTTTTAACTTATTCTTTCTAATCTTTGCCTTTGGTTGACTTCATTGTCTGGTTCTCTTTTGCCAAAGAACATATAATGGAATAAATTACCTTCTAACGTAAGATGCAGAGAAGTAATTGTCAATTGAAACTTAAATTGATTCACTAAAACGAACGTTTTCGAACATTGCGGTCATCGTCAGGTTTAAAAATTAAATGAAGTCATTTACAAAGTATATAAACTTGTCTTTGACCATAAATCTAAGAAATGAGTTAAAATAACATTAAATTTTTGAAATTATTTACAAATAAAATCACATTTACATTTTATTTTCACTTATTACAATAAATTCAATTCATTTTATATTCCGGATTTATGAAAATTCTGGGTAAAATGCTTTCTATTCCTGAAAAAGGATTTTTACTTTCATTCCTATCTGCTTTTATTTTTTACTTTTTGGGGTTGACAAAATTTCGAATTAACATGTACCAGAATATTTTTAGAATTTCAAAAGTCAAATTTTTGTCTTTGAACTAG
This sequence comes from Convolutriloba macropyga, assembly GCF_964194025.1. Classification (NCBI taxonomy): domain Eukaryota; kingdom Metazoa; phylum Xenacoelomorpha; order Acoela; family Convolutidae; genus Convolutriloba; species Convolutriloba macropyga. The sequence continues at coordinate 47,074,719 of NC_134474.1, read as the reverse complement.
TATTTCAATGGACTCCCTCCCCCGATATTCATCGCGCGTATTTAATTGCGGTTTCAGCTTTTTGATGTAGGTCTCTTCTATTGTCATAAGTTTTTCAACCCCGCGACATGCATCAAGAATCTCCCATTTTACGTTAGGCGTTGTACCACAACATTCAACAAGGTGTTGTCCAACAGGGGAGTCCTTCTTTTGATCCTCTGAAATTCTAGTGGTAACATGTTGGCTGGTTTGGCCAACACAGATGGAACTGCATCCATTACATGTAACTTTATATTCCACATGGGATTTCAGATTCTTATCAAAAGGTGATTTTAGGGTGGGCAAACAAGTTCATAGCTTTCTTGTTGTAAAAATGATTTGAATATCATACAATTTCTTCAGGCTCTTTGCAAAATTTTGCTTGATATTTCCTCTGTATTGAACAAAAAACCCCAGCCTAGGTTTAGGCTCCCTATTGTTAAGACCTTTAACTTTTTCAAGCTGGTGTTCACTTTGGGGTGGTTTTTCTGTGACCTTTTCCTTCGTGAATATTTTATCCAACGTCTCATTAACAATACTGGAGAACCACTCCGTTGGGTATTGATTTTCAGTCCAGATCTCTTGATTTTTCTTAAGAGCTACATTAAAGGATTGCCAGTCACTGGTCGCATTAAAAATCACATTTCTTTTATTTTGTAACGGTGCACAGCTACGGAAATTTGGGATTATGCTGGTATCAGTTGAGTTTTGATACCAATGAAGGCTGATTTTTCTATCTTCGTTTAGGTTTATGTTTAGATCTAGGAATTCCAGGTCTCTACTTCCGTTTGGTGTCTCAAGAGTGAATTGTAAGTTCTTGTGAAGAGAATTTGCATACTCAAGGTAATCTAGAGGGTTCCCCTTTACCGTGCACACTATTTCATCCACATACCTCTTGAATAATTTCACTTCCAGTGTGTGTCAATTGACTCCTCAACCGGTACATTGGTGTACAAGCTTTTTACATCGAGAGACACCACTTGCTCATCTTCATCCAATTTGGTGGCCTCTAGAGCTGCTCTGGCATCTTTCGAGTTAGTCTCAATTTTGCACCTGGTAACTTCCTGAAAAAGGGAGACAGAAATTGAGGTTCTCGTAACTGCTACCGGGTATTGACAGAACAGGGCGAAGCGGCGTCCAAATTTTATGTACCTTATCAAGTCCATAAAGCCTGGCCGGTTGTGATCCAGTTGTCCTGAGCCTGTGATAAAACTTTTCACTTATATTTCCTTGTTTCATTAATTGATGCAAACTGCTAATTATCAGTTTTTCCGTTCTTATTGTTAGATCATCACTTTCTCCATTGCGAGGCTCAAACTGACTGGAGCTCAGGATTTCATTTAGCTCATCCGAGTATATTGTCTGTTTCATAACACAAAAACCGCAACCCTTATCAAAAGGTACAACTAGTAGTTTTTGATCTTTCGAAAAGTCATTAGCTTAAGCAACGTATCAGTAGCCAACGTAAGAGCGACGGAGAACAAAATTCTTTTGCAAGTTTTTGCAATGTCAGCAAGGAAGTTTTCCAAAAGATAGCGAATTAGGGTCATTCGTGTCTTATTTTTTTATATAGTAGAACGAACAGCTTAATGGGTAACATCAATTGATAACCAGAAGTTTCATGTATAATTTTGATTATTTGAATAAATATTCGTGATTATTCTGAAGGCATGTAAACTTTAACCTTTGGGTTATATTATTACTTTACATGTCTGGAAAAAAATTGAATAATCAGTTCGCCAATAATCAATTTGAAAAATGTGATAGAAAATGTCTAGTTTTTTTTGGACTGAAGTTAAATATTGAAGTTACAAGTGTTAAATATGTGTTAAATACAAAAAATCTTTACCTCGCTCTCCGAGTATACACCCGTCTCAAAATATCACGAGATCCAAAACAATTTCAGGTGCGTTAATTTTGCTTCAGAGTAAACAGTAAACAAATCAACCACTCCAAAAAATCTATTCTGATTAAATATTTTGGCCCCCAACAAAAAAAAACTTAAAAATCGCCACATAAAAATCCCAATTTAATATTTTTTAATTTACGCTCGACTGCTCTTATGTCAATGATTTTTTTAAGAATCGTAAACCTAAATGTTCTGATAAAATTATTAAAATTTTTTTTGCTAGTCTATAATAATTATTTAAATAAAGAAACGTTTTAGCTATAATTAGCATCATCAGGTTAGGAAATTTAAATTAAACAAAATTTTTCTCAATTTGTTTCCAGTTCTGCAAAATTTTTTTGAGGTTTTCCATTTCTTTTACCATTTTATTCCACCACTTTGAATGGCACTATTAAAATTTCGCAATGCACTCGAATTTGGTTCCATAGACATGTAAATTTTGAAAAAAGTAACATGTGTGCATATAGACTAATATTTGAGTGTTGGCTTTCTGCTCCTGTATTCATCCCGCGTGTTAAGTGCCAGCTTTTGCTGCGCTATATAAATGGCTTCCAGTGTCATTAGTTTTTGCGAGTCGTTGCACTGATCAGTAACACGCCACTCAAATGCTCGAGAAGAGCCACAGCATTCACTCACATTTTGTCAAACTGGGAAATCTGTTTTTTGTTGCCCGAAAGCCTTGTGGCGATATGTCTGGCCCAACATAGGTTGAAATACATCCCCTGCAAATTATCTGGTAAACCACATGAGACTTGAGATGCATCTCAAACCCCGATTTCAATGGTGGTAATTATGTCTTGAGTCTTCAGGTTGTGATGATCACATTCAATTCTGCGGCCGTCTTTAGTTTTCCCTTTAGCCTTAGGCTAAGAATACCTCTGTATTGCAGAAATAACAATGGAATTACATTGTTCTTTTTCTTTGATGACTCATTTGAGGTGTTTTGTGCGACAGTCTTGTTCAATTGCTTCGGTTTTGTAAAAATTTTCTGTATCGCTTCAATTACTACTTTTGATGACAAACTCTCTGGATATTGATTTTTCAGTCACATTTTTTCATTCACTTTCAGAGCTTCGGCGAAGTTTGTTCAATTACTCGTGCAGCGTACTAGCCTATGGATTGTCCCTTCAATAATGTTCTTCTTGTGTTGAAGAGGTGCACAACTTCGGAAATGAAGGATAGTACCAGTTTCTGTTTGTTTTTGGTACCATTTACAAGTTATCATTCTTTGTTCAATAACGTGCACTGCCATATCCAAAAATACTATTTCGCTCACATCATTTAAAATTTTAAGAGTGAATTCTAAATTTAGATTCGAATCGTTGACTTCTTGGGTCAATTTAATGGGGTCGTCTTTTACGGTACAAATAATGTCATCTACATATCTTTCAAAAAGTTTTCGTTTTCTGCCATAGTCAACTACTGGCAAATTTTTGCTGTTCATAGACATCCAAACGACATCCCCCAATTTTGCGTATTGCTCTTTTTCTATCCTTTGGCATTTGATATGGTACCAGTTCTCGCATTTTTCACACTCGACAGCTTTGCTGTTTCAAGCAATTTTTCGATGGCAATCTGGACATTTCTCCTTGGGATCTTTAATTCTCACACTCGGTGTTTGACTCTCGTCACTCAATTTTTCTTCAAAGGACTTCATCCAAATTTTAACGGTCGATTTAGAAGCTGAAAAACGTTTGGCAGTCCTATATCTTGATTTCTCTAAGGTTTCCGATAAAGTCTGTCATGAAAGACTCCAAGAAAAGCTAGCTCGTCTTGGTGTTGGAGGAAACTTTCTTAAACTACTGCACTCCTATCTCACAAACAGGCGACAATTCGTACAGATTAACACAGCTAGGTCATCCCTAAAAGCAGTATCTAGTAGTGTACCGCAAGGTTCGGGGTTGGGCCCACTTTTGTTTCTGATTTTTATCAACGATTTGCCGAATCGTGTCACACATCCGTGTTACGGCTTTGCAGATGACTTTAAGGTGGTAATTACAAACCAACACGACCTTGAGAAAAATCGAGACGGACTACAAAACTGGTGCTTGCAAAACAGAATGATACTGAATGCAAAGAAGAGCTCACTGCTTTTGCTCAAAGGGGGCATGAAAACTGATATATTCGGAGTTGAACTACCAATCGTAAAAGAGCAGAAAAATCTTGGTGTGTTAGTGATAAGTCACTTAACATGGTCGAGCAACGTTGACTTAAGAACCAGCAAGGCCCTGAGAGCATTGTATCAAATCAAAAGAAATGTGAGCAAGAACGTTACGCTACAAGCTAAGTTGAATGCTTACACCGGATACGTCGTCCCGATTCTAGTATATGGTTCTCAGGTCTCTCATCTGACCACTATGTGCCTCCGAAAAGTGGAAAAAATTCAAAGACTGGCCACAAAGTGGTTCTTCAGAGTAAATGTTGACTATAAAACTCGACTAATTAAATGTGGTCTACTACCCTTATCAATGTACATTGAACTTCATGATGTTTTGTTTATGCGTGACCTGTTAATAAACAAGTATGACTACACTACCACTAACGAAATGAATCTCAAAGAGAGTAAAAAACAAGACAAGATGCACGAAATGAACTCGAAATCCCTAAAGTGAACAGAAACAAGTGTAGTGAAAATTTCTTCCATCAAACTGCCAAGTTAATTAACATCCTCTTGAGAAAATTGGGATCTTTGGAGGATTTAAACAAGCCAAAATCGAGTTATTTGTACCGAAACTTCTTCCTCGAACAGTATAACGAGTTGAATACATGCAGCTGGAGGATTCTTTGCAGCTGTGGTAGCTGCAACCCTCATTCAAAACTCTGAAACTGTATATTTTTATTTCAAGGCAACGAACGTAAGAGCGACGGAGAACAAAATTCGTTTGCAAGTTTTTGCAATGTCAGCATGGAAGTTTTCCAAAAGATAGCGAGTTAGGATCATTCGTGTCTTATTTTTTTATATAGTAGAACGAACAGCTTAATGGGTAACATCAATTGATAACCAGAAGTTTCATGTATAATTTTGATTATTTGAATAAATATTCGTGATTATTCTGAAGGCATGTAAACTTTAACCTTTCGGTTATATTATTAATTTACATGTTTGGAAAAAAATTGAATAATCAGTTCGCCAATAATCAATTTGAAAAATGTGATAGAAAATGTCTAGTTTTTTTTGGACTGAAGTTCAATATTGAAGTTACAAGTGTTAAATATGTGTTAAATACAAAAAATCTTTACCTTGCTCTCCGAGTATACACCTGTCTCAAAATATCACGAGATCCAAAACAATTTCAGGTGCGTTAATTTTGCTTCAGAGTAAACAGTAAACAAATCAACCACTCCAAAAAATCTATTCTGATTAAGTATTTCGGCCCCCAACAAAAAAACTTAAAAATTGCCACATAAAAATCCCAATTTAATATTTTTTAATTTACGCTCGACTGCTCTTATGTCAATGATTTTTTTTAAGAATCGTAAACCTGATTGTTCTGATAAAATTATTAAAATTTTTTTGCTAGTCTATAATAATTAATTAAACAAAGAAACGTTTTAGCTATAATTAGCATCATCAGGTTAGGAAATTTAAATTAAACAAAATTTTTCTCAATTTGTTTCCAGTTCTGCAAAATTTTTTTTAGGTTTTCCATTTCTTTTACCATTTTATTCCACCACTTTGAATGGCACTTTTAAAATTTCGCAATGCACTCGAATTTGTTTCCATAGACATGTGAATTTTGAAAAAAGTAACATGTGTGCATATAGACTAATATTTGAGTGTTAGGTTTCTGCTCCTGTATTCATCCCGCGTGTTAAGTGCCAGCTTTTGCTGCGCTATATAAATGGCTTCCAGTGTCATTAGTTTTTGCGAGTCGTTGCACTGATCAGTAACACGCCACTCAAATGCTCGAGAAGAGCCACAGCATTCACTCACATTTTGTCAAACTGGGAAATCTGTTTTTTGATGCCCGAAAGCCTTGTGGCGATATGTCTGGCCCAACATAGGTTGAAATACATCCCCTGCAAATTATCTGGTAAACCACACGAGACTTGAGATGCATCTCAAACCCCGAGTTCAATGGTGGTAATTATGTCTTGAGTCTTCAGGTTGTGATGATCACATTCAATTCTGCGGCCGTCTTTAGTTTTCCCTTTAGCCTTAGGCTAAGAATACCTCTGTATTGCAGAAATAACAATGGAATTTCATTGTTCTTTTTCTTTGATGACTCATTTGAGGTGTTTTGTGCGACAGTCTTGTTCAGTTGCTTCGGTTTTGTAAAAATTTTCTGTATCGCTTCAATTACTACTTTTGATGAAAAACTCTCTGGATATTGATTTTTCAGTCACATTTTTTCATTCACTTTCAGAGCTTCGGCGAAGTTTGTTCAATTACTCGTGCAGCGTACTAGCCTATGGATTGTCCCTTCAATAATGTTCTTCTTGTGTTGAAGAGGTGCACAACTTCGGAAATGAAGGATAGTACCAGTTTCTGTTTGTTTTTGGTACCATTTACAAGTTATCATTCTTTGTTCAATAACGTGCACTGCCATATCCAAAAATGCTATTTCGCTCATATCATTTAAAATTTTAAGAGTGAATTCTAAATTTGGATTCAAATCGTTGACTTCTTGGGTCAATTTAATGGGGTCGTCTTTTACGGTACAAATAATGTCATCTACATATCTTTCAAAAAGTTTTCGTTTTCTGCCATAGTCACCTACTGGCAAATTTTTGCTGTTCATAGACATCCAAACGACATCCCCCAATTTTGCGTATTGCTCTTTTTCTATCCTTTGGCATTTGATATGGTACCAGTTCTCGCATTTTTCACACTCGACATCTTTGCTGTTTCAAGCAATTTTTCGATGGCAATCTGGACATTTCTCCTTGGGATCTTTAATTCTCACACTCGGTGTTTGATTCTCGTCACTCAATTTTTCTTCAAAGGACTTCATCCAAATTTTAACGGTGGATTTAGAGGCTGAAAAACATTTGGCAGTCCTATATCTTGATTTCTCTAAGGCCTTCAATAAAGTCTGTCATGAAAGACTCCAAGAAAAGCTAGCTCGTCTTGGTGTTGGAGGAAACTTTCTTAAACTACTGCACTCCTATCTCACAAACAGGCGACAATTCGTACAGATTAACACAGCTAGGTCATCCCTAAAAGCAGTATCTAGTGGTGTACCGCAAGGTTCGGTGTTGGGCCCACTTTTGTTTCTGATTTTTATCAACGATTTGCCGAATTGTGTCACACATCCGTGTTACGGCTTTGCAGATGACTTTAAGGTGGTAATTACAAACCAACACGACCTTGAGAAAAATCGAGACGGACTACAAAACTGGTGCTTGCAAAACAGAATGATACTGAAAGCAAAGAAGAGCTCACTGCTTTTGCTCAAAGGGGGCATGAAAACTGATATATTCGGAGTTGAACTACCAATCGTAAAAGAGCAGAAAAATCTTGGTGTGTTAGTGATGGTCGAGCAACGTTGACTTAAAAACCAGCAAGGCCCTGAGAGCATTGTATAAAATCAAAAGAAATGTGAGCAAGAACGTTACGCTACAAGCTAAGTTGAATGCTTACACCGGATACGTTGTCCCGATTCTATTATATGGTTCTCAGGTCTCTCATCTGACCACTATGTGCCTCCGAAAAGTGGAAAAAATTCAAAGACTGGCCACAAAGTGGTTCTTCGGAGTAAATGTTGACTATAAAACTCGACTAATTAAATGTGGTCTACAACCCTTATCAATGTACATTGAACTTCATGATGTTTTGTTTATGCGTGACCTGTTAATAAACAAGTATGACTACACTACCACTAACGAAATGAATCTCAAAGAGAGTAAAAAACAAGTCAAGATGCACGAAATGAACTCGAAATCCCTAAAGTGAACAGAAACAAGTGTAGTGAAAATTTCTTCCATCAAACTGCCAAGTTAATCAACATCCTCTCGAGAAAATTGGGATCTTTGGAGGGTTTAAACAAGCCAAAATTGAGTTATTTGTACCGAAACTTCTTCCTCGAACAGTATAACGAGTTGAATACATGCAGCTGGAGGATTCTTTAAAGCTGTGGTAGCTGCAACCCTCATTCAAAACTCTGAAACTGTATATTTTTATTTCAAGGCGACGAACTGATGAACTGAAGGGTGAAAACCCTTGGCTGTGCCCTAAAGTCTCGACTACACTATTTGGGCATAATCCAGAAGTCTCAACTACTACTACTACTACTACTACTACTACTACTACTACTACTACTACTACTACTACTACTACTACTACTACTACTACTACTACTACTACTACTACTACTACTACTACTACTACTACTACTACTACTACTACTACTACTACTACTACTACTACTACACAATCTCTCAGATCTGGTACAAAAATCCCGGGTAGTTAGTTTTTCAAAAGTAAGATTTCCCCTAAGGTCTTCAAGAAAAGGCTCTCCTAAATAAATAGGCATCTGAATCGCCAGTTATCGAAGTATACAGTTAACTCATTATCTATGTTAGCACCAAGGATTTTTAACTTATTCTTTCTAATCTTTGCCTTTGGTTGACTTCATTATCTGGTTCTCTTTTGCCAAAGAACATATAATGGAATAAATTACCTTCTAACGTAAGATGCAGAGAAGTAATTGTCAATTGAAACTTAAATTGATTCACTAAAACGAACGTTTTCGAACATTGCGTTCATCGTCAGGTTTAAAAATTAAATGAAGTCATTTACAAAGTATATAAACTTGCTTTGACCATAAATCTAAGAAATGAGTTGAAATAACATCAAATTTTTGAAATTATTTACAAATAAAATCACATTTACATTTTATTTTCACTTATTACACTAAATTCAATTCGCTTTATATTCCGGATATATGAAAATTCTGGGTAAAATGCTTTCTATTCCTGAAAAGGGATTTTTACTTTCATTCCTATCTGCTTTTATTTTTTACTTTTTGGGGTTGACAAAATTTCGAATTAACATGTACCAGAATATTTTTAGAATTTCAAAAGTCAAATTTTTGCCTTTGAACTAGTATTTCAATGACGTCCCTCCCCCGATATTCATCGCGCGTATTTAATTGCGGTTTCTGTTTTTTGATGTAGGTCGCTTCTATCGTCATTAGTTTTTCAACCCCGCGACATGCATCAAGAATCTCCCATTTTACGTTAGGCGTTGTACCACAACCTTCAACAAGGTGTTGTCCAACAGGGGAGTCCTTCTTTTGATCCTCTGAAATTCTAGTGGTAACATGTCGGCTGGTTTGGCCAACACAGATGGAACTGCATCCATTACATTTAACTTTATATTCCACATGGGATTTCAGATTCTTATCAAAAGGTGATTTTAGGGTGGGCAAACAAGTTCATAGCTTTCTTGTTGTGAAAATGATTTGAATATCATACAATTTCTTCAGGCTACTTGCAAAATTTTGCTTGATATTTCCTCTGTATTGAACAAAAAACCCCAGCCTAGGTTTAGGCTCCCTATTGTTAAGACCTTTAACTTTTTCAAGCTGGTGTTCACTTTGGGGTGGTTTTTCCGTGACCTTTTCCTTCGTGAATATTTTATCCAACGTCTCATTAACAATACTGGAGAACCACTCCGTTGGGTATTGATTTTCAGTCCAGATCTCTTGATTTTTCTTAAGAGCTACATTAAAGGATTGCCAGTCACTGGTTGCATTAAAAATCACATTTCTTTTATTTTGTAACGGTGCACAGCTACGGAAATTTGGGATTATGCTGGTATCAGTTGAGTTTTGATACCAATGAAGGCTGATTTTTCTATCTTCGTTTAGGTTTATGTTTAGATCTAGGAATTCCAGGTCTCCACTTCCGTTTGGTGTCTCAAGAGTGAATTGTAAGTTCTTGTGAAGAGAATTTGCATACTCAAGGTAATCTAGAGGGTTCCCCTTTACCGTGCACACTATTTCATCCACATACCTCTTGAATAATTTCACTTCCAGTGTGTGTCAATTGACTCCTCAACCGGTACATTGGTTTACAAGCTTTTTACATCGAGAGACACCACTTGCTCATCTTCATCCAATTTGGTGGCCTCTAGAGCTGCTCTATCATCTTTCGAGTTAGTCTCAATTTTGCACCTGGTAACTTCCTGAAAAAGGGAGACAGAAATTGAGGTTCTCGTAACTGCTACCGGGTATTGACAGAACAGGGCGAAGCGGCGTCCAAATTTTATGTACCTTATCAAGTCCATAAAGCCTGGCCGGTTGTGATCCAGTTGTCCTGAGCCTGTGATAAAACTTTTCACTTATATTTCCTTGTTTCATTAATTGATGCAAACTGCTAATTATCAGTTTTTCCGTTCTTATTGTTAGATCATCATTTTCTCCATTGCGAGGCTCAAACTGACTGGAGCTCAGGATTTCATTTAGCTCATCCGAGTATATTGTCTGTTTCATAACACAAAAACCGCAACCTTTATCAAAAGGTACAACTAGTAGTTTTTGATCTTTCGAAAAATCATTAGCTTAAGCAACGTATCAGTAGCCAACGTAAGAGCGACGGAGAACAAAATTCTTTTGCAAGTTTTTGCAATGTCAGCAAGGAAGTTTTCCAAAAGATAGCGAATTAGGATCATTCGTGTCTTATTTTTTTATATAGTAGAACGAACAGCTTAATGGGTAACATCAATTGATAACCAGATGTTTCATGTATAATTTTGATTATTTGAATAAATATTCGTGATTATTCTGAAGGCATGTAAACTTTAACCTTTCGGTTATATTATTAATTTACATGTTTGGAAAAAAATTGAATAATCAGTTCGCCAATAATCAATTTGAAAAATGTGATAGAAAATGTCTAGTTCTTTTTGGACTGAAGTTAAATATTGAAGTTACAAGTGTTAAATATGTGTTAAATACAAAAAAACCTTTACCTCGCTCTCCGAGTATACACCTGTCTCAAAATATCACGAGATCCAAAACAATTTCAGGTGCGTTAATTTTGCTTCAGAGTAAACAGTAAACAAATCAACCATGCCGGCTTTCGCTGCGCTATATAAATAGCTTTCAGTGTAATTAGTTTTTGCGAGTCGTTGCACGGATCAATGACACGCCACTCAAATGCTCGAGAGGAGCCACAGCATTCACTCACATTTTGTCAAACTGGGATATCTGTTTTTTGATGCCCGAAAGCCTTGTGGCGATATGTCTGGCCCAACATAGGTTGAAATACATCCCCTGCAAATTATCTGGTAAACCACATGAGACTTCAGATGCATCTCAAACCCCGATTTCAATGGTGGTAATTATGTCTTGAGTCTTCAGGTTGTGATGATCACATTCAATTCTGCGGCCGTCTTTAGTTTTCCCTTTAGCCTTAGGCTAAGAATACCTCTGTATTGCAGAAATAACAATGGAATTACATTGTTCTTTTTCATTGATGACTCATTTGAGGTGTTTTGTGCGACAGTCTTGTTCAGTTGCTTCAGTTTTGTTAAAATTTTCTGTATCGCTTCAATTACTACTTTTGACGACGAACTCTCTGGATATTGATTTTTCAGTCACATTTTTTCATTCACTTTCAAAGCTTCGGCGAAGTTCGTTCAATTACTCGTGCAAGGTACTAGCCTATGGATTGTCCCTTCAATAATGTTCTTCTTGTGTTGAAGAGGTGCACAACTTCGGAAATGAAGGATAGTACCAGTTTCTGTTTGTTTTTGGTACCATTTACAAGTTATCATTCTTTGTTCAATAACGTGCACTGCCATATCCAAAAATGCTATTTCGCTCTTATCATTTAAAATTTTAAGAGTGAATTCTAAATTTGGATTCAAATCGTTGACTTCTTGGGTCAATTTAATGGGGTCGTCTTTTACGGTACAAATAATGTCATCTACATATCTTTCAAAAAGTTTCCGTTTTCTGCCATAGTCACCTACTGGCAAATTTTTGCTGTTCATAGACATCCAAACGACATCCCTCAATTTTGCGTATTGCTCTTTTTCTATCCTTTGGCATTTGATATGGTACCAGTTCTCGCATTTTTAACACTCGACAGCTTTGCTGTTTCAAGCAATTTTTCGATGGCAATCTGGACATTTCTCCTTGGGATCTTTAATTCTCACACTCGGTGTTTGACTCTCGTCACTCAATTTTTCTTCAAAGGACTTCATCCAAATTTTAGCTAAGACAACTGCTAGGGTTGCCCCCATTGCCAGGCAGTCTTTCTGACAGTACCAGTTATCCTTTTTTTTGAAATGTCTTTTATGGACTGCCAGTTTCAGTAAGAGTTTGAGTGTGGATCGTTCTATGTCAAGTGCGTTGTCACTTGAGTATAAATATCGCAGAGCTATTTCAATGGCCTCAGAAACCGGTACATTTGTATACAAACTCTTTACATCCAAAAAAATTTTTTGCTTGTTTTCCTCAAGTTGAATAACTTCAAGTTTTTCTCTCGCTTGCAATCTGGAGGTTTCAATGTTCGCCCCAGGCACTCTCTCAAAGAGCGGAGTTAAAAACTTATTCAAATTGTGGTAAGGACTTCCTGGTATTGACAGAGCAGGGCGCAATGGTGAATCTTTCTTGTGAGAAATTGTAAACATGTGAAAAATTGTACGGACCTTTTCTTTGACGATGAACTAAGAACGATGAAAAGATCGAGAAGAAAGTTCGAGAAAACTTACCGAAAGAATGGTAGCTCCCAATCCAAAAACAGGTTTCTTAATTCAGTTTTGGAGTACTTTGAGCTGTTTACCAAAAAGAAAAGTAAATGCCTCGAAAAATGTTTACTAACTAAAAATTAATCAAAACAAACGTTTTCGCTATAACTAGCATCATCAGGTTAGGAAATTTTTTTTACAACTTTAACTTGGAGTATTTACATTTAAAATGATCTAAACTTATTATGTGAGTTTGTCACGAATCAAAATGTACAAAATTTTGAAATTTCAATTAAACAAAAATTTTCACTCAATTTGTTTCCAGTTTTGCAAAGTTTTTGCTGTTTTCCATTTCTTTTACCATTTTATTCCACCACTTTGAATGGAACTATTAAAATTTTGCAATGGACTCGAATTCGGTTCCATACACATGTAAATTTTGAAAAAAGCAGCATGTGTGCATGTAGACTAATATTTGAGTGTTAGCTCTCTGCTCCTGTATTCATCCCGCGTGTTCAGTGCCGGCTTTCGCTGCGCTATATAAATAGCTTTCAGTGTAATTAGTTTTTGCGAGTCGTTGCACGGATCAATGACACGCCACTCAAATGCTCGAGAAGAGCCACAGCATTCACTCACATTTTGTCAAACTGGGATATCTGTTTTTTGATGCCCGAAAGCCTTGTGGCGATATGTCTGGCCCAACATAGGTTGAAATACATCCCCTGCAAATTATCTGGTAAACCACATGAGACTTCAAATGCATCTCAAACCCCGATTTCAATGGTGGTAATTATGTCTTGAGTCTTCAGGTTGTGATGATCACATTCAATTCTGCGGCCGTCTTTAGTTTTCCCTTTAGCCTTAGGCTAAGAATACCTCTGTATTGCAGAAATAACAATGGAATTACATTGTTCTTTTTCTTTGATGACTCATTTGAGGTGTTTTGTGCGACAGTCTTGTTCAGTTGCTTCAGTTTTGTTAAAATTTTCTGTATCGCTTCAATTACTACTTTTGACGACGAACTCTCTGGATATTGATTTTTCAGTCACATTTTTTCATTCACTTTCAAAGCTTCGGCGAAGTTCGTTCAATTACTCGTGCAGCGTACTAGCCTATGGATTGTCCCTTCAATAATGTTCTTCTTGTGTTGAAGAGGTGCACAACTTCGGAAATGAAGGATAGTACCAGTTTCTGTTTGTTTTTGGTACCATTTACAAGTTATCATTCTTTGTTCAATAACGTGCACTGCCATATCCAAAAATGCCATTTCGCTCCTATCATTTAAAATTTTAAGAGTGAATTCTAAATTTGGATTCAAATCGTTGACTTCTTGGGTCAATTTAATGGGGTCGTCTTTTACGGTACAAATAATGTCATCTACATATCTTTCAAAAAGTTTCCGTTTTCTGCCATAGTCACCTACTGGCAAATTTTTGCTGTTCATAGACATCCAAACGACATCCCTCAATTTTGCGTATTGCTCTTTTTCTATCCTTTGGCATTTGATATGGTACCAGTTCTCGCATTTTTAACACTCGACAGCTTTGCTGTTTCAAGCAATTTTTCGATGGCAATCTGGACATATCTCCTTGGGATCTTTAATTCTCACACTCGGTGTTTGACTCTCGTCACTCAATTTTTCTTCAAAGGACTTCATCCAAATTTTAGCTAAGACAACTGCTAGTGTTGCCCCCATTGCCAGGCAGTCTTTCTGACAGTACCAGTTATCCTTACTTTTGAAATGAAATTTATGGACTGCCAGTTTCAGTAAGAGTTTGAGTGTGGATCGTTCTATGTCAAGTGCGTTGTCACTTGAGTATAAATATCGCAGAGCTATTTCAATGGCCTCAGAAACCGGTACATTTGTATACAAACTCTTTACATCCAAAAAAATTTTTTGCTTGTTTTCCTCAAGTTGAATAATTTCAAGTTTTTTCTCGCTTGCAATCTGGAGGTTTCAATGTTCGCCCCAGGCACTCTCTCAAAGAGCGGAGTTAAAAACTTATTCAAATTGTGGTAAGGACTTCCTGGTATTGACAGAGCAGGGCGCAATGGTGAATCTTTATTGTGCACTTTAGCCAGACCATAAAATCTGGCAAATTGTGCGCCAATTGACCTCAACTTTTGATAAATTTTCTCGCTTATCAAGTCCAGTTTTTTTCCAAAGAAGTGATGTTAATATCCTTTTCAATTTTTGTTATGATGTCATCAGTTGCGTCTATCCGTGGGAACAGAGGACAATCAGGAAACAGCGTAAACTGTAAACAAATCAATCGCTCCACAAAATCTATTCTAATTAGGTATTCCGTCCCCCAACAAAAAACACTTTAAAATTGCCAAATAAAATTTCCAATTTAATATTTTTTAATTTACACTCGAGTGCTCTTATGTCAATGATTTTGTTAAGAATTGTAAGCCTAAATGTTCTGATAAACTTATTAAACTGTTTTTTTGCTAAAAGGACTAAGCCAATAAAAATTAATTAAATAAAACAAACGTTTTAGCTATAACTAGCATCATCAGGTTAGGAAATTTATATTAAACGAAACTTTTCTGTCAATTTGTTTCCAGTTTTACAAATTTTTTTGCTGTTTTCCATTTCTTTTACCAGCTTATTCCACCACTTCGAATGGCACTTTTAAAATTTTGTAATGGATTTGAATTCGGTTCAATAGACATGTAAATTTCAAAAAAAGACACATGTGTGCATGTAGACTAATATTTGAGTGTAAGCTCTCTGCTCCTGTATTCATCCCGTGTGTTGAGTGCCGGCTTTCGCTGCGCAATATAAATGGCTTCCAGTGTCATTAGTTTTAGCGAGTCGTTGCACTGATCAATGACACGCCACTCAAATGCTCGGGAAGAGCCACAGCATTCACTCAAAACTTATCCAACTGGGGAGTCTGTTTCTTGATGCTCCGAAATCCTTGTGGCGATGCATGCAAGTCTGCCCGACATAGGTGGAATTACATCCACTACAAGTTATCTGGTAAACCACATGAGACTTCAGATGCATCTCAAAACCCTATTTCAATGTTGGTACGCATGTCTTGAGTTTGCGTGTTGTGAAGATCACATTCAATTCTGCGGTCGTCTTTAGTTTTTCCTTAAGCCTTAGGCTAAGGTTGCCTCTGTATTGCAGAAATAACGATGGTATTTCATTGTTCTTTTTCTTTGATGACTCTTTTGAGGTGTTTTGTGCGACAGGCTTGTTCAGTTGCTTCGGTTTTGTTAAAATTTTCTGTAACGCTTCAATTACTACTTTTGATGACCAACTCTCTGGATATTGATTGTCCAGCCAAATTTTTTCATTCACTTTCAAAGCTTCATCGAATTTTGTCCAATTACTCGTGCAGCGTACTAGCCTGTGGATTGTCCCTTCAATAATGTTCTTTTTGTGTTGAAGAGGTGCACAACTTTGGAAATTAGGGATAGTACCAGTTTCTGTTTATTTTTGGTACCATTTATAAGTTATCATTCTTTGTTCAATAACGTGCACAGACATATCCAAAAATGCTAATTCGCGCTTACCATTTTAGGTTTTAAGAATTTTTCTAAATTTGGATTCAAATCGTTGACCTCTTGGAATAATTTATTGGGGTCGTCTTTTACGGTACAAATAATAAGGTCATCTAAATATCTTTTAAAAAGTTTTCGTTTTCTGCCATAGTCACCTACTGGCAAATTATTGCAGTTCATACACATCCAAACGATATCCCCAAATTTTGCGTAATGCTCTTGGTCCATCTTTTGGAATTTGATATTGTACTAGTTCTCGAATTTTTCACACTCGATACCTTTGCTGTTCCAAGCAATTTTTCGATGGCAATCTGGACATTTATCTTTGGGATCTAATTCTCATACTCAGTGTTTGACTCTCGTCACTCAATTTTTCTTCAAAGGATTTCATCCAAATGTTAGTCAAGACAACTGCTAGGGATGCCCCGATTGCCAGGCCGTCTTTCTGGCAGTACCAGTTATCGTTACTTTCGAAATGAACATCGGTGACTGCCAGTTTCATTAAGAGCTTGAGTGTGGATCATTCGATGTCAGGTGCGTTGTCACTTGAGTATAAAGATGGCAGAGTTATTTCAATGGCCTCAGAAGCCGGTACATTTGTATATAAACGTTTCACATCCAAACAAATTATTTGCTCGTTTTCCTCAAGTTCGATATTTTCAAGTTTTTCTCTCGCTTGCAATCTGGAGGCTTCGATGTTCGCACCAGGCGCTCTTTCAAAGAGCGAGTTTCAAAACGTATTCAAATTGTGGTAACGATTTCCTGGTATTCACAAAACAGGGCGCAATGGTGAGTCTTTCTTGTGCACTTTAGCCAGACCATTAAGTTTGGCGGGTGGTGCGCCAGTTGACCTCAACTTTTCATAAGTCTACGCGCTTATCAAGTCCTGTTTTTTCATTTCCAATGAAGTGCTGTTAATATCCTTTTCAATTTTTGTTATGATGTCATCACATGAGCCCATCCGTGGGAACTAAAGACAATCAAGATCCTGGTCGAGTTTTGTTTGATATGTGGACTTTCGCATTACGCAAAACCCATTACCTTTATCTTAGCGTACGATTTAGCAGTTGCTTCAATCTCACAGAGCTTTTTACCATTTACTCCATTTTGTCTCAGATTATTTACTAATTTATCAATATCTGAAAATAAATTTCATTAAATTTGTCCTTAACCGGGTGCTTCGGCCCGTAAGAAAAAAGATCGTTAACAAAAAAAGGTAATTTCAATTTGTCAAGTGTTTTTATTGCGCCATCGTTGTCGTGTAGTGGTCTATCCTTGCGTTTTGTCAGTTTTTCTAGCTTATGATTCGGTCTTTTTGAGTTGGCGTCCATTATGAGACGAAGGGGGGAGGGTGAAGATTAATAGGAACGAAAATTTTTTGTCTTCACTTTTTCTGAGTTCAGACTTGCTTTCATCAGCTTTTGTCTGGAGGTCTTCTACGTTTTTTTCGTTTTTTTACATTGCTTTTTCAATTATCTACACTGAAAGCTTTTTATGGCTTGCTCAGAGGAAACTTCTTTTTTGGAACACGAAATTTCAAGAAATATGGAATCAAATCGGTATTAATACATTTTTTTTACAGAACAGGAACGCGTTATCTGTACAAAACAAAAACGCGATATTAAATTGATCTTGATGGATGCCGTGTGCACTGCGTGTAGTGTCCTATTATCGCACCTTATCTATTATTCTGCCTTATATCAACAACAACCTCTAAATCCTCCAAAATGATCATCTACAATGATTGGGTTACGTTCTCCACGTGCACCCGAGAGACTATTTGATTCTGTTTCAGCTCCTGATTTCAACAATTTACTGTTGTATCAGAGGCAATGCTTTAACGAACACTGAAGCCCTGAATTCAGAGATCAAACTTTTGGCGCAAGAGTTCTTTGCAATTGTTCGACTGATTTATTTGTCTTATAGTTATTTAATTAGATAAGAAGATATCTGCATTCGATATAAACTTTAAATGTGTCATGGATTGTGCCTTGGAATTGCTCAGAGAAAGTTGCATTGGAATAAAATTTTGGTCCTTTCCGACTTGTTTGCAAACTTTTTCAGCCTTTGATTGAATATCTGCTCTTTAAGTTAAATTAGAGAAAGTACACTCGCTGATTTCTAAAATTCATCAGTGAAGCTAGAGATAAATTATCTGAAGAAACCGAATTACCCGGATCTTAGAGCTGCTTTCAGAAATCGGACTGACAGAACTCCTAGCGTTCGTAATTCAAAGAAACAAAAAGCTGAAAGCAATGAAAATATGCTTGCCCGCAAAGAGTCTCAAGAAAGAAAACTAAAAACTGTAAAAAAGTTTTCGAAACGGGCGTAAATATTAATCATCAGACGACAGTCAGTGCAATTGAAATACAACCAAAAAGACGCATCTCTACATTGGTCGTTTAGGCAACTCTGTCTCTACGGATGATATAAGAGATTACTACCAGAACAAGGGAGCTGATCTACTGTGTATCCGTAGAATATCTACCGAAGATTTTCGTCTGAAATCTTTCCACTGTGTATTCAAATTTGATAATGATCAAGTTGAATCTCCCGATTTCTGGCTTGAAAATGTTTCATTTTCACAATTTTATTAAAAACAAAAAACGAGGGAATGGCTGGCCTCATTTGATACATGACTATCAAATTTCAAAACTATCAAGGACCGTGTAAAAGTATGGTTACATACCGCAAGATCAGTTTGCAACATGACCTGGAAAATAAGAAATCCTATTGAATCTAATGACTTTAACCTCATAATTTTAACCGAGACATGGATCAAAGGTAACGCAAATGATGAGTTTTACCTCCAGCAGTGTTGCCCAAATGGCAATTATTACTTAAGTGCAAACAGAAAAGAAAGAAGTGGCGGAGGATTAGCAGTGTTCTATGATGGAAAATTACCTGTCGATAGTTTTTCAAAATAGTGTTTTACAAATGCGGAGACGGCTCTTCTTGATCTTGCGCTGGGCAGGTCAGTGTGTTTTTTCTTTATATATACCGTCGACCAAATACTAAAGTATGTGTCTTTATAAGTGAGTTAACATCGTTTATTGAGGAGAAATCACTCTTGCGCTGTTGTTAAAATTTTACCTATTTTAGGCGATATCATAATTTCTATGCTGCTATAAAATTAGGCGTCAAGCAATTGGACTTCTTTTTTGGATGAATTTGGTTTGCAGCAGAAAATTATCGTGCCTACTCACAAATGTGGTGGAATTTTAGACCAGGTTATTACATCCGAGAAGGTTGAAGTATCAGAACCTCTTGTAAGTTTCCTTACAAGCTCTGATCATGGAGTTGTGCACTTTTATTTTCTACAAGAGCAGGAGCATTTAGCTGTAAAGAAGGCTTCGTACAGAAAATGGCAAAATTTTGACGGGGTAGCGCTGGCAGACAATATTTTAGCTCCGATCGACAGGGATTATGCTGAATATGTTTGAAACACTGATTTAATGGACAAAATCAGCTATGTCGATATTAATTTTCCTCTGAAAACTAAACATGTGAGAAATTGTACGGGCCTTCTCTTTGACAATGAGCTAAGAACGCTGAAAAGATCAAAAAGAAAAATTGAGAAAACTTACCGAAATAATGGTAGTTCCCAAGCCAAAAGCGGTTTTCTTAAATCAGTTTTGGAGTATTTTGAGCTGTTTACCAAAAAGAAAAATGAATACCTCGAAAAATGTGTCGCTAGTGAAAATAGGCTTGTTAGTTATTCTATGCTGCAGCAACTTTTAGATAAAAGTAATGCTATAATGCCGCAGTTACTAGGGGAGCCTGAATGTCTAGCAAATAAGTTTAATGCTTTCTTTGTTAAGAAAATGGAAACCGTATTAGCTCCAATACCTCTCACATATGGTTTAAAATTGAATAATTCACATACAACTACCCTGGACTTTTTTTCAACTTTTTACATTGAGCAATTTGAAATTGCTTCTACCGAAAATTTTGAACAGTACGGCACCGAATGATTTAATACCAACGACGGTATGTAATTTTTTTGAAAAATCCTCCGAACTACTTCAGTGCAATAATTAATATAACTATCCAGACAGGACAATTCCCCAATCAATTCAAACAAGGAGTCGTGAGGCCGCTCATAAAGAAGCCTAACCTTGATCCTGAGTTGTTGTCGAGTGAGTTATCGCCCTGTTACAAATCTAAGATTCCTGTCAAAAATTTTTGAAAAAGTTGTTTTTGAGTAAATAATTTCTATCTGGAATCCAAAATTTTATGAGCAAGTATCAGAGTGCTTTTCGTTGCTCGGATTCAACTGAAACGGCTTTGCTTAAAGTCTTTTATGGTCCTCTTTGCTATCTAGACGATTCGCGCTCCGTGATGTACAGTGGTTTAGATTCGTCCGCAGCGTTTGATAATATTGATCATCAGTTTAAACTTTAAATTTCAGTGAAAAGAATTGGTTTGCAGTCGGCGGTGTTAATGTCTATTAAGAAATAACTTTCGCATCATTCGCGCAGTTATCA
This sequence comes from Convolutriloba macropyga, assembly GCF_964194025.1. NCBI lineage: Eukaryota > Metazoa > Xenacoelomorpha > Acoela > Convolutidae > Convolutriloba > Convolutriloba macropyga. The sequence continues at coordinate 47,054,144 of NC_134474.1, read as the reverse complement.
TAAATGGATGTCTTTCTGTCTTTGTTAAAGTTAAAACGGGTGTGCCACAAGGGTCGGCTCTTGGTCCTTTTCTTTTTCCTGTTACATGCTTCCTTTAGAAGATAAGCCGGAAAAATTGGGAACCAAGTATCATTTTTACGCAGATGATACTGTTCTTTATTTTGTGTTTGGTTCGACCCTCAGTCAATGGATGTTTGATGATATTTTGACCTCAATTCAACGTTGATTCAGCGATGCAAAATTGAAATTGAATGCTGATAGGAGTGAGTTTATGATTATTCGTAAATGTAAAATTGTTAAACATGGTCTTTCACGTCTGCCGGAAAGATGGTGACTACATTGAAGTTCTAGGTTGTTATATTGATTGTCAACTTACTCTGCAACAACCGATTAACATTGTTTGTTCCAATTCATTTTATTATCTCCGAAAAAGAATGGTCAATTCGAGATAAAGTTAAAACATCAGTCATAATTGAGTTAAAAAGAGCTTTATTGTTATCACGTGTTGAGTACTGTAAATCGCTTTATTATGGTCTGCCAAATTTTTTATTAGCAAAAATTCAGCGAACAATGAACTCTGCCGCGCGTTTGATTTTTTGATTGTCACTTCAGCACAAACCTCGTCATTTTTGAAGCAGCTACACTGGATGCCAATTAGGCAACGCATTATCTTCAAAATCCTATTGTATGTTCATCTCTTTGTACATCAGCCTGGCAAACTGCCACTATATTTATCAGATTTAGTGAAACAAAACACGATGGTTACAAGGTCTCAATATTTTTACAATTTACATGTTCCCAAATTTCGTTCTCAGTTTGGAAGACGTTCGTCCTCGAACGTCGTCGCTGTTGAGTGGAATAAACTCTCTTTTGAGCTGAAATTTATACCATCTGAAATTTTATTCAGGCGAAAACCAAAAATTGATCATTCTTAATTTTCCTACACTGTTGAGATCTTAAATGGTGCTCAAACCAATAATAATAAGAATAATAATAATAATAATAATAATAATGATATTAATATTAATAATAATAATAATAATAATAATAATAATAATAATAATAATAATAATAATAATGATGATAATAACAATAACAATAATAATAATAATAATAATAATAATAATAATAATAATAATAATAATAATAATGATAATAATAATAATAATAATAATAATAATAATAATAATAATAATAATAATAATAGTAATAATAATAATAATAATAATAATAATAATAATAATAATAATAATAATAATAGTATTAATAATACTAAACAAATTAATAATAATAATAATAATAATAATAATAATAATAATAATAATAATAATAATAATAATAATAATAATAATAATAATAATAATAATAATAATAATAATAATAATAATAATAATAGTAATAACAATAAAAATAATAAGTCGCAACCTATGAAACAAGAAAATGAAACAAATGAGGTAAATAATCACGCCATTAAGTTTTCACGAAACCAGCTCCAGCAACTCTATATCTTTCTGTTTCAAACTTGTGAAACTTACAGTCAAAAACTAGATTCACAATGCCTTCAAATCAGCTCACCCAAGATAATAAATTGTCAAATTTTATCAGAAAAAATGTAATGTTTGAAAGCATATTACAGCCTGCATGACCACAAAAACTCACTTCATCCAGACGTGCGTCTGCAAGCATTTTGCCCTCCTCCACGGATATTCCCCATACTCCATTTTTGACAACTTACTTAGCAATTTCTTCAGCAGAACCGTAATCTTGTCCTTTACAAGTGACCATAGTGTAGTCGTATAGGACAGCAATTGCTTACTCAAGACAAACTTAACGCCCTGCTGGAGACCTTCATCCTGGAACTATTTATAAGGCACAGGAAAGCAAGGGAAACTTGGAATCCCATTGTCAAATCGCGTTTATAATTAAAACAGATTTGTGTACTTTACTTGAAACTCGAGTAAGCTTTCGTTTATTGGAATTGAAATTTTGTTCAGCGCGTACGCTTTACAAAACCGAGAAGAGTGATTCACTAAGTGAATTGCCTAGTTATATCTTGTCTGCTAAACTTTAGCACCTATTCACGAGCAGCAAACGTAAAAGAACGAATCTTCAAGGGACAATTAAGAGATGAACAAAAGATTCCCAATGCGAGAATATAAACAACAGACACATATGTGAACAATCTAATCTAACTTGGTGTACGAAAGAACTAAACTTGATTTTATAATAATTGCCCCTCAAAATAAGTACATCATTAAATAAAGTACATCGTATATAATATTACTGCACTAGATAAAATGATATTACTCAGTACAGTTCCCCTTTTCTGACAATTTTGAAAATTGCACTAGTGAAAAATTTTTAAATAACGATATTGATACATATTATTACCTAATCACCAGTTGTAAAAAAATAAACAGCATATGTATCGTTTCTGATAGCTAGTGATAATTAGTAAAATGAATAGAAATTTGTGTTTTTCCCTACATTTTTAATCATTTTTGCTGTCCTCAACACTAACCAAATCATCAGGGCTATGATTCGCAGGCCAAATTCTTGGTTCTATAGGCAATAAAGTACCAATGACTGAGGAAGGATTTTTGGATTTTGAATATGTTCTACCTGAGTTTCGACCTAGCAGTTTCGACCATTGACTGAATAACGGAGGGTGAACAACGACTCGATGACACCTGCTCGGCAATGTTGCTTTGATTGTAGACATATCGGTTGACACAAATTTGTATATTTTACAGATGAATCATCTCAATCAAATCCGCAATATTTAGGACCCTTTTTTGATCTTCTGAAATTTCTAGTAGGTATCTGTTGCAGTGTTTCCCGGTGTGGTGGTTTTTTAGGAAGTTGTAGTTCCCGAGAAGTGTTTATTGGTTGAGCTGAAATTATTGGCTGATCGACAACTACGGGTATTTCAACTTGATCGGTTTTTTTGATTTTGTAAATGTTTGATTTTGCAAATGAAACTCCGCTAGATTCTGTACAGGAAACACCGCTTTCGTTGTCATGTTTGCGGTTTTTTTATCTTATGATCTCCCTCTGTATGAGGATAAATTCCTTAAATTTGGCTGGTAATGCTGGATTCCGTTGTCATCTCAATAGACGGGAGCCTTGCCTATTAATATAATCCTGGACTTTTTTCTTCCTTTGATTGCGGGTTCCGAATTTCGCTTTTTCACAGTTCCGGACTGTTACACCAAGTTTCCCCGGTTTGCGTATAACTGAGGTTTATCGATCCGCTTTTTGGTACTACTGAACCTGGAGCCAACACCGCTTAAAAGCCGTCCAGGTTTTTCTTAGATCATTTTTGTGGATGACGTCTTCTTGCCAGCTTGAATTGTACAGCAGGCTTTTTAATGGGTATAGGTTGATGTACATTCGCTGATCGAAGAAATCTGGATTCACTGTCCTCTACATCGCGTTCCTTGTTCTGGTCATCCTGAAATGCTCTACAAGAAACATGTTACCCTAAAGTTCCTCATCGCTCCTATAGTGACCCCAGTGGTCTTCAGTTAGAAGTTCATCAGGGGTTACAGTTTCTTCGTCTATATAATGATTAAAAATTTTGTCATAACTTATATCACTATACTCTAGTGATGTACTGATATTGCTAGTTGAAGTAAACAAAAATGAGATTTGAAAGGCGAAATCCCAGTAGTTTTTTGTTTGCATATGAGAAGCTGGTAAAGTATTAACTTAAGTCCCGCTTATTTTTAAATCATTTTTATTAGCTTCTTTAACACATGCAAGACCTTGTTTAATTGCACTAATAAGTTGTTCTACTACGCCAATTGCCTGGTGATTATTTGGATCCCGGATTAAATTAATATTATTTGATGCAAAATTGTTTTCTTTGATTACCCATGAAACAGCCAGAATAATCTATTCTTAAAAAACGTGCTACTCCATGAAATGGTATATAATCGTCTTAAGAAATTATTGCATTTGAAGCGCTTGCATTATCAAAAATTTCAGCAGTTAGTTATTTAGAAAACTGGTCAAAACTTGTCAATATGTAAATATGTAATCGCTTTTTCTAATTATTATTGGGGCCTGCAAAGTCTATTTGTATTTTATGATGAGGGAATTTACATTTTATATGAGGTTGGAATTGCTTAGCGTGTAAAACATTTTAAGGTTTTTACCAACTGCTGCGCAGCGTTTGCATTTTATTGACCGAACAAGGAGTTCGCAGTTTATGTAGGGCCAACAGCAGTGTTGTGCCATACAAACCACTCCACAGCTGCCTGGGAAAACCGCTCGATTAATGCATTCTTTGACGCATTCAGTATGGCGACCTTTGTGTCGATACAAACTCAATCACTACCGACAGGAAGGTCACGCTTATAGGAATGCAGATAAGAATTTCATTGTTTGAGCCTCGCCTCGTCGTTCCAAATTATGTAGTCTCTAACTTCTTTGTGTGCCTCATCTTTACTGGTTAGGGATGCAATTAGTTTTTTGCTAAACAATTTTCCCACCAATTTTTCAAATGATAGTACTTGGGGACTATCTCTTAGGCGATAATTTAAGTTACAATTTGATGGTGATTGGCGGAGCGTATTGGGTGTCTTGTTGAGAGCGATACGCCTGGCGATTATCGAGTTGTAGATCTGGGCATGCTTGATTCATTTTGATAGCTTTTTAGATTGAAATTACTGAACAGTTGTTTAACTAAATTGAAGTTTTGAAATAGGTGAAAATCATTTTTCTTCGTTGTTTACTGATTAAGTACGCGAAATACTTCTTGTATTTGAAATTTTTTGTTAGTTTGGGAAAAAAATGTGTAATTTGGATCTGACTTACAGATTAGCGTGATTTAATTCTAGAAAGGGTAATGCATTTTGGTTATCGCAAGACACTTGTATGTCAATTTGCGACAAGAAATTTGGAGATGAAATACTATGTTGTGGTGTAGAACGATTTCTATTGGCAGTTTGTGTTGTGAGTGACAATTTATTTACGCGTGAATGTGGGCGAGACTCAAAATTGGTATGTTAATTATGTGGAGTATTAAAATTTGTTTTTGGAGTAGAGATTTTCTGGGCAAGTGTTACTTAATTTTGAGTCAATAGTGCTTGCGATGCACGAATAGTATACAAATTAGCGTGATTGCGTCTGAATAAATCGCGAATAGTTTCTCGCCGTGCGTTGTTCAAATTATTTTGAAGCGAGTTTACTTGCAGTAAATGATTGTCATCCTAATATCTTGTACGGACAATATATATTGTTGTCATGTTTGCGGTTTTTCATCTTACGATCTCCCCTCTGTCTGCGGGTATTTTCCCTAATTTTGGATGGTAATGCTGGATTCTGTTGTCTTCACAATAGACGGGAGCCTTGCCAATTAACATAGTCCTGGAGTTTTCTATTCTTTTCATTGCGGGTTCCTAATTTCGCCTGTTCACTGTACCGGACTGTGACACCAAGTTTCTCCGGTTCGCGTATAACAGAGGTAAATTGATCCACTTTTTGGTACTACTGAATCTGGAGACAAGGTGTAAAGGCCGTCCAAGTTTTCTTTAGATCGTTTTTGTTGATGACGTCTTCTTGCCAGCTTGATTTGCACAGCAGAATTTTTAATTGGTATAGCTTGATGTACATTCGCTGATCGAAGAAATCTGGATTCACTGTCCTCTGCATCGCGTTCCCTGTTCTGGTCATCTTGAAATGCTCTAAAAGAAACAAGTTCCTCTCAATTTGCTCATCGCTCCTATAGTGACCCCAGTGATCTTCAGGTAGAAGTTCATCATTGTTTACAGTGTCTTCGTCTAAATAATGAATAAGTATTTTGTCATAATTTATATCAACATGGTTAAGTGAAGTACTGATACTGCTAGCTGGAATGAACAAAATTGGTATTTGAAAAGCGACATCCCTGTAATTTTTGTTTGCATATGCGAAGCTGTTAAAAGCGGTAGCGTTTGCATTTAAAACCGGCTTAATTTTAAATCATTTCATTTTATTAGCTCCTGTAATGCATGCAAGACGTTGTTTAACCGCACCAATAAGTTGTACTACTACTACGCCAATTGCCTTGTGATTATTTGCCGGAGCCCGAATTAATTTAATTTTTTAATTTTTTGATGCATAATTGTTTTTCTTTATTGCCCATAAGACAGCAAGACTAATCTATTCTTAAAAAAGTGCTGCTGCATGAAATTGTATATAATTGTCCAAAAATTTTTTTGCATTGGAAGCGGTTGCAATATCAAAAATTTCAATAGATGGGTATTTAGAAAACTGGTCAATACATGTCAATATGTAAATTGTTAATCGCTTTTTCTTATTATTAGTTGGGCCTGCAAAGTCTATTTGTTTTTTCTGATGAGGGACTTTACATGATTTATGAGATTGGAGTTGCATAGCGGGTAAAACTTTCTTAAGGTTTTTACCAATTGCTGTGCAGTGTTTGCATTTTATTGAGCGAGAACAAGGAGTTTGCAGTTCATGTAGGGCCAACAGCAGTGTTGTGCCATACGAACCATTCCCCAGCTGCCCGGGCAAACTGCATGTAAGACTTCGATTAATGCATTCTTTGACGCAAGCGGAATGACAAGATTTTTGTCTACACAAACTTAACCACTACATTCACACGTAAATTAACTGTCACTCACAACACATAATACCAATACAAATCATTCTACACGACACCATAGAATTTCATCTCCAAATTTCGTGTCGCAAATTGATATACAGCCGTCTTTCGCTCACCAAAACCCATTAACTTTTCAAGAATTCAATCACGCTAATCTGTCAGTCTGATCCAAATCGCACATTCTTTTCCAATCTAACAATAATAATCAAATACCAGAAATAATTGACGTACTTAATTAGTAAACAATGAAGAAAAAAGCTTTTCCCCTATTTCAAATCTCCAATTTAGTCTAACAGTTGTTCAGTAATTTCAATCTATAAAGCTGTCAAAAAGAAACAAGCATGCCCAAATCTACAACTCGATAATCGCCAGGCGTATCGTTCACAACAGGACACCCAATACGCTCCGCCAATCGCCATCAAATTGTAACTTAAATACTCGCCTAACAGATAGTCCCAAAGTTCTACCATTTGAAATAGTGGTGGGAGAAGTGTTTAACAAAAAATTGATCGCATCCTTAACCAGTAAAGATGAGGCACACAAAGAAGTTACAGACTGAAAAATATGCCACGACAAGGCCAGGCTAAAACAACCTAATTCTTATCTGCATTCCTGTAAACGTGACCTTCTTGTCAGGGTTGCTTTTTCACTGTTCTGGACTGTGACACAAGTCTCCCCGGTTCGCGTATAACTGAGGTATTTTGATCCACTTTTTCGTACTACTGAACCTGGAGCCAACACCGCGTAAAAGGCCGTCCAGGTTTTTCTTAGATCGTTTTTGTAGATGACGTTTTCTTGCCAGCTTGATTCGCACAGCAGGCTCTTTAATGGGTACAGGTTGATGTACTTTCGCTGATCGGAGAAATCTGGATTCACTGTCCTCTGCATCGCGTTTCTTGTTCTGGTCATCCTGAAATGCTCTACAAGAAACATGTTCCCCTAAAGTTCCTCATCGCTCCTATAGTGAACCCAGTGATCTTCAGGTGGAAGTTCATCAGGGATTATAGTTTCTTCGTCTACATAATGATTAAAAATTTTGTCATAACTTATATCACTATTCTCTAGTGATGTACTGCTATTTCTAGTTGAAGTGAACCAAAATGAGATTTGAAAGGCGAAATCCCAGTATTTTTTTGTTTGCATATGAGAAGCTGGTAAAGTTTTATTTTAAGTTCCGCTTAAATTTAAATCATGTTTTATTAGCTCCTTTAACACATGAAAGACCTTGTTTAATTTCACAATTAAGTTGTTCTACTACGCCAGTTGCCTGGTGATTATTTGCCGGAACCCGGATTAAATTATTTTTATTTTTGATGCAAAATTGTTTTCCTTAAATACCCAGACACCCCCGATACAGCCAGGCTAATCTATTATTAAAAAGCGTGCTACTCCATGAAATTGTATATAATCGTCTAAAAAATTTATTGCATTTGAAGCGCTTGCATTATCAAAAATTTCAGCAGATGGTTATTTAGAAAACTGGTCATTACTTGTCAATATGTAAATTTGTAATCGTTTTTTCTAATTATTATTGGAGCCTGCAAGGTCTATTTGTATTTTATGCTGAGGGACATTACATTGTATCTGAGGTTGACTTAGCGGATAAAACTTTTTTAAGGTTTGTACCAATTGCTGCGCACCGTTTTATTTTTATTGAGCACACAAGGAGTTCGCAGTTCATGTAGCAGCAACAGCAGTGTTGCGCCATACAAACCATTCTCCGGCTGCCCGGGCAAACCGCATTCAAGGCTTCGATTAATGAATTCTTTGATGCATTTGGAATGGCGACCTTTGTGTTGATACAAATTCAACCAATACCGACAAGAAGTTCACGCTTATAAAAATGCAGACAAGAATTAAATTGTTTGAGCCTCGCTTCGTCGTGTCATATTATGCAGTCTCTAACTTCTTTGTGTGCCTCATCTTTGCTGGTTACGGATGCAATTAGCTTTTTGTTAAACAATTTTCCCACCACTTTTTCAAATGATAGAACTTGGGGACTATCTGTTAGGCGAGTATTTGAGTTACAATTTGATGGTGATTGGCGGAGCGTATTGGGTGTCCTGTTGTGAACGATACGCCTGCCGATTATCGAGTTGTAGATTTGGGCATGCTTGTTTTTTTTTGATAGCTTTTTAGATTGAAATAACTGAACAACTGTTTGACTGAATAGGCGATTTGAAATAGGGGAAAAGCTCTTTTTTTCATTGTTTACTAATTAAGTACGTTAATTATTTCTTGTATTTGGATTATTATTGTTAGTTTGGAAAGGAATGTGTGATTGGGATCTAGTCGTGCTAGTGACATTTTAAAAATTGATCCAGCTCCGCCTGCACATATAACTCAAATTTTGTCTTGACGCGCAGAATAAATCTCCTCTCGTAAAAGACCTATATATCGTTGCTCGTTGCTTTAATCTGGATGACAATCATTAACTGCAACTATGCTTGCTTCAAAATAATTTGAAAGCTGCTGGGCAGAAAACAATTTGCAATTTATTCACACGTAATCACGCTAATTTATATACTATTTCAGCATCGCAAGCACTATTGGCTCAAAATTAGGTAATAGAAGAAATTACCCAGAAAAGTTTTATTCTAAAAACAATTTTTTATACTCCACATAATTTACATACCAATTTTGCGTCTTGCCCACATTCACGCTTAATTTAACCTTCACTCACACATAATGCCAATAGAAATCGTTCTACACCACAACGTAGTATTTCATATCCAAATTTCTTGTCGCAAATTGATATACAAGCGTCTTTCGCTTAACAAAACGCAATACCATTTCTAGAAATGAATCACGCTAATCTGTATGTCGGATCCAAATCACACATTTTTCCCAAACTAACAAAAAATTCCAAATACAAGAAGTAATTCGCGTACTTAACTAGTAAACAATGAAGAAAAATGCTTTTACTTATTTCAAATCTCCAATTTAGTCAAACAGTTGTTCAGTAATTTCAATCTATAAAGCTGTCAAAAAGAAACAAGCATGCCCAAATCTACAACTCGATAATCGCCAGGCTTATGGTTCACAACAGGACACCCAATACGCTCCGCCAATCGCCATCAAATTGTAACTTAAATACTTGCCTAACAGATAGTCCCCAAGTTCTACCATTTGAAATAGTGGTGGGAGAAGTTTTTAACAAAAAATTGATTGCATCCTTAACCAGTAAAGATGAGGCACACAAAGAAGTTAGAGACTGAAAAATATGCCACGACAAGGCCAGGCTAAAACAACCTAATTCTTATCTGCATTCCTGTAAACGTGACCTTCCTGTCGGTTCGCTTTTTCACTGTTCTGGACTGTGACACAAGTCTCCCCGGTTCGCGTATAACTGAGGTATTTTGATCCACTTTTTCGTACTGAACCTGGAGCCAACACCGCGTAAAAGCTGTCCAGGTTTTTCTTAGATCGTTTTTGTGGATGACGGCTTCTTGTCAGCTTGATTTGCACAGCAGGCTCTTTAATGGTTATAGGCTGATGTACATTCGCTGATCGGACAAATCTGGATTCACTGTCCTCTGCATCGCGTTCCTTGTTCTGGTCATCCTGAAATGCTCTACAAGAAAACATGTTCCACTAAAGTTCCTCATCGCGCCTATAGTGACCCCAGTGATCTTCAGGTAGAAGTTCATCAGGGGTTACAGTTTCTTCGTCTAAATAAGGAATAAAAATTTGGTCATAACTTACATCACTATACTCTAGTGATGTACTGATATTGCTAGTTGAAGTGAACAAAAATGAGATTTGAAAGGCGAAATCCCAGTAGTTTTTTGTTTGAATGTTGTAAAGTAATAATTTAAGTCCCGCTTAATTTTAAATCACATTTTATTAGCTCCTTTAACACATTGAAGATCTTGTTTAATTGCACTAAAAAGTTGTTCTACTACGCCAATCACCTGGTGATTTTTTGCCGGGCCCGGATTAAATTAATATTATTTTTGATGCAAAACTGTTTTCCTTTATTACCCATGAGACAGCCAGGCTAATCTATTCTAAAAAAGCGTGCTACCACATGAAATTGTATATAATCGTCTAAAAAATTTATTGCATTTGAAGCGCTTGCATTATGAAAAATTTCAGCAAATGGTTATTTAGAAAACTGGTCAATACTTGTCAATACATAATTTTGTAATCGCTTTTTCTAATTACTATTGGGGCCTGCAATGTCTATTTGTATTTTATTATGAGGGAATTTACATTGTATATAGGGTTGGAATTGCTTAGCGGGTAAAACTTTTTTAAGGTTTTTAACAATTCCTGCGCAGCGTTTGCATTTTATTGAGCGAACAATGAGTTCGCAGTTCATGTAGGGCCAACAGCAGTGTTGTGCCATACAAACCATTCCCCAGCTGCCCGGGCAAACCGCATTCAAGTCACCGATTAATGCATTATTTGACGCATTCGGAATGGCGACCTTTGTGTTGATACAAACTCAGCCACTACCGACAAGAAGTTCACGCTTATAGGAATGCAGATAAGAAATAAATTATTTGAGCCTCGCCTCGTCGTGTCATATTATGCAGTCTCTAACTTCTTTGTGTGCCTCATCTTTAATGGTTAGGGATGCAATTAGCTTTTTGTTAAACAATTTTCCCACCACTTTTTCAAATGATAGAACTTGGGGACTATCTGTTAGGCGAGTATTTAAGTTACAATTTGATGGTGATTGGCGGAGCGTTTTGGGTGTCCTGTTGTAAACGATACGCCTGGCGATTATCGAATTATAGATTTGGGCATGCTTGGTTCGTTTTGATAGCTTTTTAGATTGAAATTACTGAACAGTTGTTTTAATTAAATTGAAGATTTGAAATAGGTGAAAATCATTTTTCTTCGTTGTTTACTGATTAAGTACGCGAAATACTTCTTGTATTTGGAATTTTTTGTTAGTTTGGGAAAAATATGTGATTTGGATCCGACATACAGATTAGCGTGATTCATTTCTATAAATGGTATTGCGTTTTGTTAAGCGAAAGACGCTTGTATATCAATTTGCGACAAGAAATTTGGATATGAAATACTACGTTGTGGTGTAGAACGATTTCTATTGGCATTATGTGTTGTGAGTGAAGGTTAAATTAAGCTTGAATGTGGACAAGACGCAAAATTGGTATGTAAATTATGTGGAGTATAAAAATTTGTTTTTAGAATAAAACTTTTCTGGGTAATTTCTTCTATTAGCTAATTTTGAGCCAATAGTGCTTGCGATGCTCAAATAGTATATAAATAAGCGTGATTACGTGTGAATAAATTGCAAATTGTTTTCTGCCCAGCAGCTTTCAAATTATTTTGAAGCAAGCATACTTGCAGTTAATGATTGTCATCCAGATTAAAGCAACGAGCAACGATATATAGGTCTTTTACGAGAGGAGATTTATTCTGCGCGTCAAGACAAAATTTGAGTTATATGTGCAGGCGGAGCTGGATCAATTTTTAAAATGTCACTAGCACGACTAGATTGATTTGTAGTAGTAATTTGCGTGTTGTGTAAGGTGTCTTCAGATGAATGACAAATATTCTGTTTGGTTTTTAATAGTTTGACGTCAAATTCATGTTTTGATAGTGTAGCAACTAGAAAGTCTTCATCATCGTTTGAAAAGCTTTTTGCTGGTTGATATGGATTTTGGGAAATATAATCTACTAAAAGCATTTTGGTACCAGGTAGGTGCTCTATTTTTAATTGATTTGATAAAAGACGGTCAACCCAGCGTGATGAAGGGCTGTTATACCATGTGTTGAAGCAGTGTTCTTTAAGACTCTAAAGCAGAGATCGATGATCAATTATGACAGAAAAATCTTTTTCGTAGAGACAGTTTTTAAAATATTTTATGAACCAAATTTCTCCGAGTATTTCTAACTCATGTATACTTTACCGTTCATTATTAAAATTTAACATTCTAGAAGCAAACAAAATGGGTTTCCATCCCTCAACTGTTAGTTGTCCGAGAGATAGGCTTCAAATTTAACACGTGTTTCGAGTTGAAGGTTGTAGTGAACATTATCGATATGATTTGCAAAGCGAATTTTAATAGAATTAAAATGAGTAGTGTGTTCTTCAGTCCAATTATATTTATCAATTTTAAAGGTGGCAAAATTGAGCTCAATTGGGAAAAATTTTGCTAATATATTGTACGGAACCAAGAAAAGAATGGAATTTATATAGTGAGTTAGGTGGATTGAGTGCATGGATGGCAGATGTTTTGATTTGAGAGGGGAAAATTCTGACTGAGTTATGAAAAAAAATATTCTGTAAGTCAGATCCAAATCACACATTTTTTTTCCAAACTAACAAAAAATTCCAAATACAAGAAGTATTTCGCGTACTTAATCAGTAAACAACGAAGAAAAATGATTTTCACCTATTTCAAATCTTCAATTTAGTTAAACAACTGTTCAGTAATTTCAATTTAAAAAGCTATCAAAATGAATCAAGCATGCCCAAATCTATAACTCGATAATCGCCAGGCGTATCGTTCACAACAGGACACCCAATACGCTCCGCCAATCGCCATCAAATTGTAAATTAAATACTCGCCTAACAGATAGTCCCCAAGTTCTACCACTTGAAAGAGTGGTGGGAGAAGTGTTTAACAAAAAATTGATTGCATCCTTAACCAATAAAAATGAGGCACACAAAGAAGTTAGAGACTGAAAAATATGCCACGACATGGCCAGGCTAAAACAACCTAATTCTTATCTGCATTCCTGTAAACGTGACCTTCCTGTCGGTTCGCTTTTTCACTGTTCTGGACTGTGACACAAGTCTCCCCGGTTCGCGTATAACTGAGGTATTTTGATCCACTTTTTCGTACTGAACCTGGAGCCAACACCGCGTAAAAGCTGTCCAGGTTTTTCTTAGATCGTTTTTGTGGATGACGGCTTCTTGTCAGCTTGATTTGCACAGCAGGTTCTTTAATGGTTTTAAGCTGATGTACATTCGCTGATCGGAGAAATCTGGATTCACTGTCCTCTGCATCGCGTTCCTTGTTCTGGTCATCCTGAAATGCTCTACAAGAAACATGTTCCCCTAAAGTTCCTCATCGCTCCTATAGTGAACCCAGTGATCTTCAGGTAGAAGTTCATCAGGGGTTACAGTTTCTTCGTCTACATAATGATTAAAAATTTTGTCATAACTTACATCACTATACTCTAGTGATGTACTGATATTGCTAGTTGAATTGGACAAAAATGAGATTTGAAAGGCGAGATCCCAGCAGTTTTTTGATTGAATGTTGTAAAGTATTAATTGAAGTCCCGCTTAATTTTAAATCACATTTTATTAGCTCTTTTAACACATTCAAGACCTTGTTTAATTGCACTAATAAGTTGTTCTACTACGCCAATCACCTGGTGATTTTTTGCCGGGCCCGCTTTAAATTAATATTATTTTTGATGCAAAACTGTTTTCCTTTATTACCCATGAGACAGCCAGGCTAATCTATTCTAAAAAAGCGTGCTACCACATGAAATTGTATATAATCGTCTAAAAAATTTATTGCATTTGAAGCGCTTGCATTATGAAAAATTTCAGCAAATGGTTATTTAGAAAACTGGTCAATACTTGTCAATACGTAATTTTGTAATCGCTTTTTCTAATTACTATTGGGGCCTGCAATGTCTATTTGTATTTTATTATGAGGGAATTTTCATTGTATATAGGGTTGGAATTGCTTAGCGGGTAAAACTTTTTTAAGGTTTTTAACAATTGCTGCGCAGCGTTTGCATTTTATTGAGCGAACAATGAGTTCGCAGTTCATGTAGGGCCAACAGCAGTGTTGTGCCATACAAACCATTCCCCAGCTGCCCGGGCAAACCGCATTCAAGTCACCGATTAATGCATTATTTGACGCATTCGGAACGGAGACCTTTGTGTTGATACAAACTCAACCACTACCGACAAGAAGTTCACGCTTATAGGAATGCAGACAAGAAATAAATTATTTGAGCCTCGCCTCGTCGTGTCATATTATGCAGTCTCTAACTTCTTTGTGTGTCTCATCCTTAATGGTTAGGGATGCAATTAGCTTTTTGTTAAACAATTTTCCAACCACTCTTTCAAATGATAGAACTTGGGGACAATCTGTTAGGCGAGTTTTTAAATTACAATTTGATGGTGATTGGCGGAGCGTTCTGGGTGTCCTGTTGTAAACGATGCGCCTGGCGATTATCGAGTTATAGATTTGGGCATGCTTGATTCATTTTGATAGCTTTTTAGATTGAAATTACTGAACAGCTGTTTGACTAAATTAGAGACTTGAAATAGGTAAAAAGCTTTTTTCTTCATTGTTTACTAGTTAAGTACGCGAATTACTTCTTGTATTTGGAATTTTTTTGGTAGTTTGGGAAAAATGTGTGATTTGGATCCGACTTACAGATTAGCGTGATTCATTTCCAGAAATGGTATTGCGTTTTGGTAAGCGGAAGACGCTTGTATATCAATTTGCGACAAGAAATTTGGATATAAAATACTACGTTGTGGTGTAGAATTCTATTGGCATTATGTGTTGTGAGTGAAAGTTAATTTAAGCGTGAATGTGGGCAAGACGCAAAATTGGTATGTAAATTATGTGGAGTATAAAAATGTGTTTTCAGAATATATTTTTTCTGCGTAAGTTTTAATTAATTTTGAGCCAATAGTGCTTGCGATGCTCAAACAGTATATAAATTAGCGTGATTACGTGTGAATAAAATGCAAATTGTTTTTTTGCCCAGCAGATTTTAAATTATTTTGAAGCAAGCATACTTGCAGTTAATGATTGTCATCCAGATTAAAGCAACGATATATAGGTGTTTTACGAGAGGAGATTGATTCTGCGCAAGAACACAAAATTTGAGTTATATGTGCAGGCGGAGCTGGATCAATTTTTAAAATGTCACTAGCACGACTAGACTGATTTGTAGTAGTAATTTGCGTGTTGTGTAAGGTGTCTTCAGATGAATGACAAATAATCTGTTCGGTTTGTAATAGTTTAACGTCAAATTCAAGTTTTGATAGTGTAGCAACTAGAAAGTCTTCATCATCGTTTGAAAATGTTTTTGCTGGCCGATATGGATTTTGGGAAATATAATCTAATAAAAGCATTTTGGCTCAGGGTAATTGCTCTATTTTTAATTGATTTGATAAAAGACGGCCAACCCAGCGTGATGAAGGGCTGTTATACCATGTGTTGAAGCAAAGTTCTTTAAGACTCTAAAGCAGAGCTCGATGATCAATTATGACAGAAAAATCTTTACCGTAGAGACAGGTTTTAAAATATTTTATGAACCAAATCTCTCCGAATATTTCTAACTCATGTATACTGTACCGTTCATCATTAAAATTTAACATTCTAGAAGCAAACAATATGGGTTTCCATCCCTTAACTGTTAGTTGTCCGAGAGCTGCTCCGAGGTCGCAGAGATAGGCTTCATATTTAACACGTGTTTCGAATTGAAGGTTGTAGTGAACATTATCGATATGATTTGCAAAGCGAATTTTAATAGCATTAAAATGGGTAGTGTGTTCTTCAGTCCAATTATATTTATCAATTTTAAAGGTGGTAAAATTTAGCTCAATTGGGAAAAATTTTGCTAATATATTGTACGGAAAATATTGTATGTTGTTGATCATATAACCCTCAATAGGGTTTAGAATTTGAGTGACTGATATGCCAAACTCGTCTAATAGATTGGGACCAATGATTTGTTTTAGACCATCTCTGACAACTAGAATTTCATTGTCTTTGATTCGCCAACCATTGCCTACCACAGGAGTTTGCATCATAACATCTACAGGAATTGGCTCATTTGCAAAGTTATTAAGATCATCTGCAGATTCAGTTGTTAGCCATCGTGCGAGAGATGAGATGTTGATAATTTCTGTAGCTCTTGACTGGTTCAGGATACTGCAGAAAAATCAAGAGTCAATTAGGAGGCCCACATTTGTGTCTCCAAATTGCAGTGACGTAATTTAAGGTTCAATTTGAAGAGTAGTACTTGTATTACTTGTTAACATATTGTCGTCTGAACTTTTTTAATCAAATTTGCATTCCGGGTTGTAGTTCATGTTGGAGATAGTGCTAACTAAATCAATTGTTGTAGATGCTTCCCTTCAGTTTACATTTGAACGCGAGTTTTTGTAGGCTTAGATCTTGTCTTTCGGCACAAACGAGCATAGTCGTTTTGGAGGCCACAATTGACTCTGGTCTTACCCTGTGCGATGCATTTGTCTCAGCGTTTGTTCTGCCAAGTGAGATCGCAATTTCGACAGAGTTGATTTGGAGATCGAGTTTTGGGTTAAAGATTTGGGTTGTGAATTTCAAAGTAATGTAAATTAGCGTTTACTTGTGGATTGGATTGACTATGAGAAATTTGAAGTTGGTTATTTGTTATATGGAGTCAATTAGCGTGTCAATAATGGGCAACTGGTATTTGTTGAATTTTTGAATCCAGAGTTAATTCTATAGTGTGGTCTCCTCTAACCGTAGTGACAACGAATGAGATTTTCACAATTTTTTCTAAGTTTTAGAATCTTGCATGTTGGCTATAAAAATATCTTTCATTAGGGTATCTTCTTGATTGTCTAATTAGAAATTTTCTGATAGTTTTTTCAATTTTCCATAAAAACGCTCGATCGATTCTCCATTTGTCTGTTTCGTTGTGAGTAGCATATACCGTTCGAATATGTTTTTTTTTATCTAGAAAAAAAACCTACTCTGTGATTTGCCAATAATCTATCGTAACTGGGATGTCCACTCTGAGATGCAGATTTGGACTAGTAGCAATTCTCCTCCCCTTATTTCCAATGCTGAGGTATATTATGGAGACGGTCTCTCTATCTGCTTGTTTCTAGGGTTTGTCACATCAAATTATTCCAATTTCCATTTTGACGTTGATAACAGTCTTCCCAGTTCATCTTTAACAGTGCATTACGGGCAACTCCTTCACATTCTGATTGCGCTAATGATCCTCGAATGATGCCTTCTTCAATCAGTTCAAGTGGGAGTTGTTCTTGTTCTGGTTGAGGACCGAGTGTCTAAAATTTTGTTTTTCTTCGCTAGAGAAGTTAATTCTAACTGAATCGGACATTTCTCCCAATTGAAAAGAAATTCTAGAAGAGTGATTTGCTAGGCTAATTGCAAAATTAAATCTTTTCTGCTCAACTTGAAGATGAAGACGGTTTGCAGAATAAATGAATTAAATTGAACAACAATTTACAAGCACCAAAAATAGGAGAAAGAACCTTTAAGAGATACTCAAGTCATCAACAAAATAATCCGAATGCGGTTATATAAACAACAGACATATATGTGATCAATCTAAGTTAATTTGTGGTACGAATGAACTAAATTTGATTTTACATAATCTGTCCTTCAAATTAAGTTCACCATTAAATCAAGTACATTGTGTATTTTTTTTACTGCACTAGATAAATTGTGATTACTATGTCTGAAAGATCGCAAAACTTAAACAACAGGTGGTAAAAGAAATTAAACCAGTTTAACCCTCCAGAAAAATTATCATATGAAGTTTTTACCAAAATCAAGAGACTGATATGGACGTTGGAGACCAAATCCATAAAGCAAAAAGATATGAGTCACCTGTTTTAGCTGCAATAGACCAACTTACTATGTCTCATCCCACTGCTGAAAATTTTTAAACAAAAACGGATCTATCACAAAACATTTATATGCAGGCGGTCGATTTTACCCGTTCAATTCGTTTGACCGTGCCTATTCTTTTCACATTTGTTATAATTTCTATGAATTGTACTGTAAGAAATCAGCATGGAGATCAGCTAAGGAACTAAATTATGGTATTTTGGTTTTTTTGTGTGCACATTACTTTTAGTGTGAGAATACACGAAAAATCGTGTGTGAGATAAAATATCGATCGTAACAAATATTTAGTTTTTTTTATGTGTCCTTCTTTAAGTATTTTTTTAATTTCAGTACTAACTTTTTTCTTTAAATTTGATAGGTATTTGTCTCTTTGGGCTTTTCGGGTAGAAGCTTTAGTGAAATTTTGATTTGACATTATGTACTTTAAAAAGTCCAATACGTGAAATTAGATTGGGAAAATGATTTGCTATTCTACTTTTAAATGGAGACTGTGTATTAATGTTGTTGATCATATTACCCTCAATAGGGTTTAGAATTTGAGTGACTGATATGCCAAACTCGTGTAATAGATTGGGACCAATGAGTTGTTTTAGACCATCTCTGACGACTAGAATTTCAGCGTCTTTGATTCGCCAACCATTGCCTACCACAGGAGTTTGCATCATAACATCTACAGGAATTGGCTCATTTGCAAAGTTATTAAGATCATCTGCAGATTCAGTTGTTAGCCATCGTGCGAGAGATAAGATGTTGATAATTTCTGTAGCTAGTGACTGGTTCAGGATACTGCAGAAATTTCAAGAGTCAATTAGGAGGCCCACATTTGTGTCTCCAAATTGCACAGTCGTATTTTTAGGTTCAATTTGAATAGTAGTACTTGTATTACTTGTTACCATATTGTCGTCTGAACTTTTTTAATCAAATTTGCATTCCGGGTTGTAGTTCATGTTGGAGATAGTGCTAACTAAATCAATTGTTTTAGATGCTTCCCTTCAGTTTACATTTGAACGCTGAGTTTTTGTAGGGTTAGATCTTGTCTTTCGGCACAAACGAAAACGAGCAAACAAGGCCACAATTGACTCTGGTC
Organism: Convolutriloba macropyga; assembly: GCF_964194025.1. Lineage (NCBI taxonomy): Eukaryota > Metazoa > Xenacoelomorpha > Acoela > Convolutidae > Convolutriloba > Convolutriloba macropyga. The sequence goes on along the minus strand of NC_134474.1, from coordinate 47,034,829 downwards.
TTACCCTTTGCAATGCATTTGTCTCAGCGTTTGTTTTGCCAAGTGAGATCGCAATTTCGACAGAGTTGATTTGGAGATCGAGTTTTGGGTTAAAGATTTGGGTTGTGAATTTCAAATTAAGGTAAATTAGCGTCTGAATCGGACATTTCTCCCAATTGAAGAGAAATTCTAGAAGAGTGATTTGCTAGGCTAATTGCAAATTTAAATCTTTTCTGCTCAACTTGAAGATGAAGACGGTTTGCAGAATAAATGAATTAAATTGAACAACAATTTACAAGCACCAAAAATAGGAGAAAGAACCTTTAAGAGATACTCAAGTCATCAACAAAATAATCCGAATGCGGTTATATAAACAACAGACATATATGTGATCAATCTAAGTTAATTTGTGGTACGAATGAACTAAATTTGATTTTACATAATCTGTCCTTCAAATTAAGTTCACCATTAAATCAAGTACATTGTGTATTTTTTTTACTGCACTAGATAAATTGTGATTACTATGTCTGAAAGATCGCAAAACTTAAACAACAGGTGGTAAAAGAAATTAAACCAGTTTAACCCTCCAGAAAAATTATCATATGAAGTTTTTACCAAAATCAAGAGACTGATATGGACGTTGGAGACCAAATCCATAAAGCAAAAAGATATGAGTCACCTGTTTTAGCTGCAATAGACCAACTTACTATGTCTCATCCCACTGCTGAAAATTTTTAAACAAAAACGGATCTATCACAAAACATTTATATGCAGGCGGTCGATTTTACCCGTTCAATTCGTTTGACCGTGCCTATTCTTTTCACATTTGTTATAATTTCTATGAATTGTACTGTAAGAAATCAGCATGAGGGCTGCTTAGGAAATAGATTATGGTATTTTGGTTTTTTTGTGTGCACATTATTTTTAGTGTGAGAATACATGACAAATTGTGTGTCGGCACGCAATTTTTTGGAAAAAAGTGACAAACGATAAATCTGAATTTTACATGGTTTTTCATGTAATTTTACATGATCTTCTCGGGTTGGAAATCACAGTTTTTTGTGTGATTTACATGATTTCTCATTTGAATTTTCATAAAAAATCACACAAATTTTTTTTGTTTGTACACGAATTTTGTGCTGTTTCACATGAGTTTTCATGTGATTAACAGTTGAGATTTTGTGTGCTTCCACATGAGAAATCACATGAAATTTCATGTAAATCACACGAAATCTCATGTGGTAACCCCATGAAAACTCATGTGAAATAGCACTAAATTCGTGTGACTTTAAGTGGAATTTCACATGAAAATTAATGTAAATCACACAAAAAATCGTGATACCCAACCCGAGAACTTCATGTAAATTTACATGAAAAATCATATACAAGCCAGATTTATCGTGTGTCACTTTTTTCCCGAAATATCGCTTGCCGACACACGATTTTTCATGTGATCTCACACGAGTGACTTTAAGAGTGTATCAACATAACGGAGGCTCAAGTCACTGGTCAAATAATAAAACCCGGGACGAGGTGTCAACGGTAAAAAACACAAAATTATGTAAGATTGGCGTTGAATGCGTTGAATTTATGTAAGATAAACGCTTGAGCGTAGATCTTACATAATTTGAACGCATTCAACGCCTATCTTACATATTTTGCGTTGAATTTAGCGTGGATCTTACAAAAATTCAACGCAGTCAACGCCAAACTTACATTGTTTTGGGTTGAATTTAGCGTAGATGTTACATATTTTGCGTTGAATTTAACTTAGATCTTACAAAAATTCAACGCAGTCAACGCCAAACTTACATATTTTGCGTTGAATTTAGTGTGGATCGTACATATTTTGCGTTGAATTTAGCTCAGATCTTACTTATTTTGCGTTGAATTTAGCGTAGATCTTACATATTTTGCGTTGAATTTAGCACTGATCCTGCATAATTTGCGTTGAATTTAGCGTTGACACTACTTAATTTTGCTTTTTGATTTTTTTTTTTGGGGGGGGGGGCGTACGTGGGGGAGGGGGGAGAAGTGGGGGTACGTCTGGGAGGTGCGCATTCTAGGGGAGTACGTGCGGTGGGTGGTTGGGTGTACGTGTGGGGGTACGGCGGGGTTGGTGGTGTTGACGGGGGTTGGAGGGGGTGGGGGTGTTGGAGGGGGCATGGGTTGGTGGGGGGTAAGTATTGGGGGGTGTGATTTGGGTGGTGTATATGGGAGGCAGGTTGGGGTGCGTGTTGGATTACGTGTGGTGAGGGTGGGTACTTGGGGTGGGGGGGGGGTACGTAGGGTGTGGAGGACATTTTTTCGCGATTTTTTTCAAACAATCAGAAACCGGTTGCGTGCAAAAAAACTGGAAAGAGTTGAAAAGACAAAAAAGCAAAAAAGAGCAAAAATTGAACAAAAATCGAATAAGATCTACGATGAATTCAATCAAATTTATGCAAGATCTACGCTTAGAAACGACATAATTATGTGAAACGTGATGTTACAGTCAAATTTTCAAAAAGTGCGGATTCTAAAAAAAGTAAGGTTCTGTGGCACAGTGGTAGATGAGGCAACAAGTAAGCAGGAGCTGAGTTATTCGAGTCTCATACCCAGAGTTTTTTGCTTTGAATCTTTTTGTAAAATCAACGCTAAATTCAACGCAAATTATATAAGATCAGCGCTAAATTCAACCCAAATTATATAAGATCAACGCTAAAGTCAACGCAAAATGTGTAAGTTCTACGCTAAATTAAACACAAAATATGCAAGATCTACGCAAAGTTCAACGCATTCAACGCAAAAATATGTAAGAAAATTGCGGTGAAATTTCCGACTTTTCAACTCTAGTTACCGCTGATCTAACAAACATTTGGCAAAATTCTTCGGCTCGGGAAACATTTGTACGGTGATTTTTTTCAGACATGAACTTGCATGTATTAATTAAGCAGAAGAAACTACTATGTATATCAATTGAAGTCCAATTAAAAGTCTGAAATAAATCAGTTCTGACTATGCAAACAAAAGAAACTAAATATTTTACCATTCGCAGAACAGTTTGGTAGTAACCCTATCACCCGGGCAATTTGTGATGCAGATCATATTGAAAAAACAGCACTGTTGGAAACTTACAGTTTCTACTATCCAGAAACTTCTGCCGTTCCATTTTTTTCTCGGAACAAGCAATGAAATTGTTTGCAAGAAATGTGAAAGAAACCAATCGTTCAAAGAAAAAGCTTGCAGTTTTGTACCATTTGTTTGCTCTCGTATCCATCATTATTTTAAAGTAGCCTCAAATTCTTGGAACCAGACAAGCTGGTGGTTGCCGTCCTAACAACCGATATAGCGGACTTTGGATCCTTAGGTGTGAAAAAACTCTGATTGTGAAGAAAGGCCAAGCGCAAAAATAATGTAGAACTTAATCGAGAACAAGATCAAAACGAATATAATGGATTTAAACGAAAACAGAAAAGGGATACAAGAGTTTATCTCAAAAACAAGAACTCTAGAATTGGAGTATCGTCAAATCCTTCAAACATAATACGCACAAATAGAGTCCGCATTCTAAAACAAAACAATTTTTTGGTACTGCAACGCCCTGAAATTTAATGCGCTGCACCATCTGCGATCCCAGAAACAACACTTCTTGCCTATTCCTGTGCACCACCTACAATAATGAAGCCATCAGTATTCTCACACAGCAATGAATTTGCTCTCAGTGGAACGTCACTCTGCATCACGATCCTGCAGAACAATTCAGACGGCAGCTAAATTACTATAGTGTCCGCTATCATTAATTGGACTCAATGGATTCTGAGCAAGCCACAAAACCCAGACAAAGAGGGGGTTGCATTGAAATATTAGAATTGAAAATATGCAAATAAAAGAAAACAATTATTTTACCATTCGCAGAGCTGTATGGTAGAAATCCTATCACCGGGGCAATTTGTGATGCAGATCAACTTAAAAAAGCACTGATGGATATATACAGTTTCTACTATCCAGAAACTTCTGCAGTTCCATTTTTTTATCGGAACAAGCAATTGTTTGCGAGAAATGTGAAGAAACCAATCGTCCAAAGAAAAAGCTTGAAGTTTTGTACCATTTGTTTGCTTTCGTATCCATCATTATTTCAAAGTAGCCTCCAAAGAATCCTGGAACCAGACAAGCTAACTGTTGCCGTCCTATCAACTGATATAGCGGGCTTTAGATCCATAGGTGTGAAAAAACTCCTCTGATTATGAAGAAACGCCACGCCCAAAAATAACATAGAAATTGATCGAGAACAAGATCAAACCGAATATAATGGATTTAAACGAAAACAGAAAAGGGATACAAGAGTTTATCTCAAAAACGAGAACTCTAGAATTGGAGTATCGTCAAATCCTTCAAAGAAAATACGCACAAAAAGAGTCCGAATTCTAAAACAAAGCAATTTTTCGGTACTGCAACGCCCTGAAATTTAAAGCGCTGCACCATCTGCAATCCCAGAAACAACACTTCTTGCCTATTCCTGACCACCTACAAAAACTGAAAGCATCAGTATTCTCACACAGCAAGAGACTTTGCTCTCAGAGGAATGTCACTCTGCATCACGATCCTGCAGACCAATTCAGACGGCAGCTAACTTACTATAGTGTCCGCTATCATTAATTGGACTCAATGGATTCTGAGCAAGCCACAAAACCCGGACAAAGAGGGGGGTTGCATTGAAATATTAGAATTGAAAATATTCAAATAAAAGGGAACAATTATTTTACCATTCGCAGAACAGTATGGTAGAAGCCCTATCACCCGGGCATTTTGTGATGCAGATCAACTTGAAAAAAAACAGCACCGATGGAAATTTACAGTTTCTACTATCCAGAAACTTCTGCCGCTCCATTTTTTTCTCGGAACAAGCAATGCAATTGTTTGCGAGAAAAGTGAAAGAAACCAATCGTCCAAAGAAAAAGCTTGAAATTTTGTACCATTTGTTTGCTCTTGTATCCATCATTATTTTAAAGTAGCGTCCAAAAAGTCCTGGAACCAGACAAGCTAGATGTTGCTGTCCTATCAACCGATATAGCGGGCTTTGGATCCTTAGGTGTGAAAAAACTCCTCTGATTTTGAAGAAAGGCCCCGCCCAAAAATAACATAGAAATTGATCGAGAACAAGATCAAACCAATTATAGTGGATTTAAGCGAAAACAGAAAAGGGATCCGAGAGTTCATCTCAAAAAGAAGGGACTCCAGAAGAATTGGAGTATCGTCAAATACTTCAAACAAAATACGCAAAAAGAGTCCGCATTCTAAAACAAAACAATTTTTTGGTACTGCAACGCCCTGAAATTTTATGCGCTGCACCATCTGCGATCCCAGAAACAACACTTCTTGCCTATTCCTGTGCACCACCTACAATAATGAAGCCATCAGTATTCTCACACAGCAATGAATTTGCTGTCAGTGGAACGTCACTCTGCATCACGATCCTGCAGAACAATTCAGACGGCAGCTAAATTACTATAGTGCCCGCTATCATTAATTGGACTCAATGGATTCTGAGCAAGCCACAAAACCCAGACAAAGAGGGGGTTGCATTGAAATATTACAATTGAAAATATGCAAATAAAAGAAAACAATTATTTTACCATTCGCAGAGCTGTATGGTAGAAATCCTATCACCGGGGCAATTTGTGATGCAGATTAACTTGAAAAAAAAAGCACTGATGGAAATTTACTGTTTTTACTATACAGAACCTTCTGCTTTTCCATTTTTTTCTCGGAGCAAGCAATGCAATTGTTTGCGAGAAAAGTGAAAGAAACCAATCGTCCAAAGAAAAAGCTTGAAGTTTTGTACCATTTGTTTGCTCTCGTATCCATCATTATTTTAAAGTAGCCTCCAAAAAGTCCTGGAACCAGACAAGCTAGATGTTGCTGTCCTATCAACCGATATAGCGGGCTTTGGATCCTTAGGTGTGAAAAAACTCCTCTGATTTTGAAGAAAGGCCCCGCCCAAAAATAACATAGAAATTGATCGAGAACAAGATCAAACCGAATATAATGGATTTAAACGAAAACAGAAAAGGGATCCGAGAGTTCATCTCAAAAAGAAGGGACTCCAGAAGAATTGGAGTATCGTCAAATACTTCAAACAAAATACGCAAAAAGAGTCCGCATTCTAAAACAAAACAATTTTTTGGTACTGCAACGCCCTGAAATTTTATGCGCTGCACCATCTGGAATCCCAGAAACAACACTTCTTGCCTATTCCTCAGCACCACCCTAAGGTCTACAAAAATGAAAGCCTCAGTATTCTCACACAGCAAGAGACTTTGGTCTCAGAGGAACGTCACTCTGCATCATGATCTAGCAGACCAATCCAGACGTCGGTCAAAAATACTATAGGGTCCGCTATCATTAATTGGACTAAACGGATTCTGAGCAGGCCACAAAACTCAGACAAAGAAGAAGTTGCATTGAAATAAAACAATTGAAAATTTACAATTTGAAGACTTTTGATTTGCGGAGCAAATACAAATTGAAAAGACTTATCTCTATAGCTTGTCCAATTTTTCTTAAAAACTAGGATTTAAGTAGAGAGGGTTACAATGTTGAAAGGCACCGACTGAAGTATTAGAGAAAGAGGGTATCTCAAGAAGATGGACAACTGATCAAATGCCCCAGCCATTCCGGACTTCTTATCGAATAAGATCTCTTACAAAATTGTGTTATAAGTACTTATGAGATTATGCGTCGCCTGACTAAGACTTTGTAAAACCATTTATCAGGTCTTACACAATAAAAATTTTAAATCAGATCTGATCCGATCCTACACAATAAAATTCATTTTTGTCAGATCTTACAAGATAAAAATTCCAGCTTCTAGAATCTTACACGATAAAAATTTTGCTTGACAATTTTTTTTATCGTGTAGGACCTTATAAGTGTCATATAAGTCCTTACACGATAAAAGTTCCATATGAGTCATAGCGCGCACGAATTTTTATCTTATAAGATCTTATAAGTATCTTATCAGATCTTACACGATAAAAGTTTCGTAGGAGTCATAGCGCGGACGAACTTTAATCTTACAAGATCTTATAGGTATCTTATCAGATCTTACTCGATAAAAGTTTATATGAGTCATAGCATTTACAGGAAGGAAAAAATAATGTGAGGGACATATAAAGTTGAAAAGACAAAAAAGCAAAAAAGAGCAAAAATTGAACAAAAATCGAATAAGATCTACGATGAATTCAATCAAAATTATGCAAGATCTACGCTTAGAAACGACAAAATTATGTGAAACGTGATGTTACAGTCAAATTTTCAAAAAGTGCGGATTCTAAGAAAAGTAAGGTTCTGTGGCACAGTGGTAGATGAGGCAACAAGTAAGCAGGAGCTGAGTTATTCGAGTCTCATACCCAGAGTTTTTTGCTTTGAATCTTTTTGTAAAATCAACGCTAAATTCAACGCAAATTATATAAGATCAGCGCTAAATTCAACCCAAATTATATAAGATCAACGCTAAAGTCAACGCAAAATGTGTAAGTTCTACGCTAAATTAAACACAAAATATGCAAGATCTACGCAAAGTTCAACGCATTCAACGCAAAAATATGTAAGAAAATTGCGGTGAAATTTCCGACTTTTCAACTCTAGTTACCGCTGATCTAACAAACATTTGGCAAAATTCTTCGGCTCGGGAAACATTTGTACGGTGATTTTTTTCAGACGTGAACTTGCATGTATTAATTAAGCAGAAGAAACTACTATGTATATCAATTGAAGTCCAATTAAAAGTCTGAAATAAATCAGTTCTGACTATGCAAACAAAAGAAACTAAATATTTTACCATTCGCAGAACAGTTTGGTAGTAACCCTATCACCCGGGCAATTTGTGATGCAGATCATATTGAAAAAACAGAACTGTTGGAAACTCACAGTTTCTACTATCCAGAAACTTCTGCCGTTCCATTTTTTTCTCGGAACAAGCAATGAAATTGTTTGCGAGAAATGTGAAAGAAGCCAATTGTTCAAAGAAAAAGCTTGCAGTTTTGTACCATTTGTTTTCTCTCGTATCCATCATTATCTTAAGGTAGCCTCCAAAAAATCCTGGAACCAGACAAGCTAGCTGTTGCCGTCCTAACAACTGATGTAGCAGGCTTTGGATCCTTAGGTGTGAAAAAACTCAGATTATGAAGAAAGGCCCCGCGCAAAAATTGTATAGAAATTGATCGAGAACAAGACCAAACCGAATATAATGGTGTTAAAATGAAAACAGAAAAGGGATTCGAGAGTTTATCCTAAAAAAAGGACTCTAGTATTGGAGTATTGTCAAGTCCTTCAAACAAAATGCGCACAAAAAGAATCCACATTCAAAAACAAAACAAATTTTCGGTACTGCAACGCCCTGAAGTTTAATGCGCTGCACCATCTGCAATCCCAGAAACAACACTTCTTGCCACTTCTTGCCTATTCCCGAGCAGCATCTACAAAAAAAATGAAAATATCGGTATTCTCACACAGCAAGAGACTTTGCTCTCAGAGGAACGTCACTCTGCATTATGATCCAGCAGACCAATTCAGACGGCATTTAAAAATACTATTGGGTCCGTTATCATTAATTGGACTCAATGGATTCTGAGCAGGCCACAAAACTCAGACAAAGAGGGGGTTGCATTAAATTATTACAATTGAAAATATGCACCTAAAAAAAGAATAATTATTTTAATTTTCGCAGAACATTAAGGTAGAAAACCTACCACCCGGTCAATTTGTGATGCAGATCAAATTTAAAAAAAAAGGACTGATGGAACTCTACTGTACTGTTTCTACTATCCAGAAACTTCTGTCGTTCCTTTTTTTCTCGGAACAAGCAATGCAATTGTTTGCTAGAAATGTGAAAGAAACCAATCGTTCAAAGAAAAACCTTGAAGTTTTGTACCATTTGTTTGCTCTCGCATCAATCAATATTTTAGAGAAGCCTCCAAAATCCTGGAAACATACAAGCTAGCTGTTGCCGTCCTAACAACCGATATAGCGGGCTTTGGATCCTTAGGTGTGAAAAACTCCTCTGATTATGAAGAAACGCCACGCCCAAAAATAACCTATAAATTGATCGAGAACAAGATCAAACCGAAAATAACGGATTTAAACGAAAACAGAAAAGGGTTACAAGAGTTTATCTCAAAAACAAGAACTCTAGAATTGGAGTATCGTCAAATCCTTCAAACCAATTACGAACAAAAATAGTCCGCATTCTAAAACAAAACAATTTTTCAGTACTGCAGCGCACTGAAATTTAATGCGCTGCATCATCTGCAATCCCAGAAACAACACTTCTTGCCTATTCCTGCGCACCACCTACAAAAATGAAAGCATCAGAATTCTCACACAGCAAGAGACTTTGCTCTCAGAGGAACGTCACTCAGCATCACGATCCAGCAGACCAATTCAGACGGCAGTTAAAAATACAATAGGGTCCGCTATCACTAATTGGACTCAATGGATTCTGAGCAGGCTACAAAACCCAGACAGAGAGGGGGTTGCATTGAAATATTACAATTGAAAATATGCAAATAAAACAGAACAATTATTTTTCCATTCGCAGAACAGTAAGGTAGAGAATCTATCACCCGGTCAATTTGTGATGCAGATTAACTTGAAAAAAAGCACTGATGGAAATTTACTGTTTTTATTATACAGAACCTTCTGCTTTTCCATTTTTTTCTCGGAGCAAGCAATGCAATTGTTTGCAAGAAATGTGAAAGAAACCAATCGTTCAAAGAAAAAGCTTGAAGTTTTGTACCATTTGTTTGCTCTCGTATCCATCATTATTTTAAAGTAGCCTCAAATTCTTGGAACCAGACAAGCTGGTTGTTGCCGTCCTAACAACCGATATAGCGGACTTTGGATCCTTAGGTGTGAAAAAACTCTGATTGTGAAGAAAGGCCAAGCGCAAAAATAATGTAGAACTTAATCGAGAACAAGATCAAAACGAATATAATGGATTTAAACGAAAACAGAAAAGGGATACAAGAGTTTATCTCAAAAACAAGAACTCTAGAATTGGAGTATCGTCAAATCCTTCAAACATAATACGCACAAATAGAGTCCGCATTCTAAAACAAAACAATTTTTTGGTACTGCAACGCCCTGAAATTTAATGCGCTGCACCATCTGCGATCCCAGAAACAACACTTCTTGCCTATTCCTGTGCACCACCTACAATAATGAAGCCATCAGTATTCTCACACAGCAATGAATTTGCTCTCAGTGGAACGTCACTCTGCATCACGATCCTGCAGAACAATTCAGACGGCAGCTAAATTACTATAGTGTCCGCTATCATTAATTGGACTCAATGGATTCTGAGCAAGCCACAAAACCCAGACAAAGAGGGGGTTGCATTGAAATATTAGAATTGAAAATATGCAAATAAAAGAAAACAATTATTTTACCATTCGCAGAGCTGTATGGTAGAAATCCTATCACCGGGGCAATTTGTGATGCAGATCAACTTAAAAAAGCACTGATGGATATATACAGTTTCTACTATCCAGAAACTTCTGCAGTTCCATTTTTTTATCGGAACAAGCAATTGTTTGCGAGAAATGTGAAGAAACCAATCGTCCAAAGAAAAAGCTTGAAGTTTTGTACCATTTGTTTGCTTTCGTATCCATCATTATTTCAAAGTAGCCTCCAAAAAATCCTGGAACCAGACAAGCGAACTGTTGCCGTCCTATCAACTGATATAGCGGGCTTTAGATCCATAGGTGTGAAAAAACTCCTCTGATTATGAAGAAACGCCACGCCCAAATATAACATAGAAATTGATCGAGAACAAGATCAAACCGAATATAATGGATTTAAACGAAAACAGAAAAGGGATACAAGAGTTTATCTCAAAAACGAGAACTCTAGAATTGGAGTATCGTCAAATCCTTCAAAGAAAATACGCACAAAAAGAGTCCGCATTCTAAAACAAAGCAATTTTTCGGTACTGCAACGCCCTGAAATTTAAAGCGCTGCACCATCTGCAATCCCAGAAACAACACTTCTTGCCTATTCCTGACCACCTACAAAAACTGAAAGCATCAGTATTCTCACACAGCAAGAGACTTTGCTCTCAGAGGAACGTCACTCTGCATCACGATCCTGCAGACCAATTCAGACGGCAGCTAACTTACTATAGTGTCCGCTATCATTAATTGGACTCAATGGATTCTGAGCAAGCCACAAAACCCGGACAAAGAGGGGGGTTGCATTGAAATATTAGAATTGAAAATATTCAAATAAAAGGGAACAATTATTTTACCATTCGCAGAACAGTATGGTAGAAGCCCTATCACCCGGGCATATTGTGATGCAGATCAACTTGAAAAAAAACAGCACTGATGGAAATTTACAGTTTCTACTATCCAGAAACTTCTGCCGCTCCATTTTTTTCTCGGAACAAGCAATGCAATTGTTTGCGAGAAAAGTGAAAGAAACCAATCGTCCAAAGAAAAAGCTTGAAGTTTTGTACCATTTGTTTGCTCTCGTATCCATCATTATTTTAAAGTAGCCTCCAAAAAGTCCTGGAACCAGACAAGCTAGATGTTGCTGTCCTATCAACCGATATAGCGGGCTTTGGATCCTTAGGTGTGAAAAAACTCCTCTGATTATGAAGAAAGGCCCCGCCCAAAAATAACATAGAAATTGATCGAGAACAAGATCAAACCGAATATAATGGATTTAAACGAAAACAGAAAAGGGATCCGAGAGTTCATCTCAAAAAGAAGGGACTCCAGAAGAATTGGAGTATCGTCAAATACTTCAAACAAAATACGCAAAAAGAGTCCGCATTCTAAAACAAAACAATTTTTTGGTACTGCAACGCCCTGAAATTTTATGCGCTGCACCATCTGCGATCCCAGAAACAACACTTCTTGCCTATTCCTGTGCACCACCTACAATAATGAAGCCATCAGTATTCTCACACAGCAATGAATTTGCTCTCAGTGGAACGCCACTCTGCATCACGATCCTGCAGAACAATTCAGACGGCAGCTAAATTACTATAGTGTCCGCTATCATTAATTGGAATCAATGGATTCTGAGCAAGCCACAAAACCCAGACAAAGAGGGGGTTGCATTGAAATAATACAATTGAAAATATGCAAATAAAAGAAAACAATTATTTTACCATTCGCAGAGCTGTATGGTAGAAATCCTATCACTGGGGCAATTTGTGATGCAGATTAACTTGAAAAAAAAGCACTGATGGAAATTTACTGTTTTTACTATACAGAACCTTCTGCTTTTCCATTTTTTTCTCGGAGCAAGCAATGCAATTGTTTGCGAGAAAAGTGAAAGAAACCAATCGTCCAAAGAAAAAGCTTGAAGTTTTGTACCATTTGTTTGCTCTCGTATCCATCATTATTTTAAAGTAGCCTCCAAAAAGTCCTGGAACCAGACAAGCTAGATGTTGCTGTCCTATCAACCGATATAGCGGGCTTTGGATCCTTAGGTGTGAAAAAACTCCTCTGATTTTGAAGAAAGGCCCCGCCCAAAAATAACATAGAAATTGATCGAGAACAAGATCAAACCGAATATAATGGATTTAAACGAAAACAGAAAAGGGATCCGAGAGTTCATCTCAAAAAGAAGGGACTCCAGAAGAATTGGAGTATCGTCAAATACTTCAAACAAAATACGCAGAAAGAGTCCGCATTCTAAAACAAAACAATTTTTTGGTACTGCAACGCCCTGAAATTTTATGCGCTGCACCATCTGGAATCCCAGAAACAACACTTCTTGCCTATTCCTCAGCACCACCCTAAGGTCTACAAAAATGAAAGCCTCAGTATTCTCACACAGCAAGAGACTTTGGTCTCAGAGGAACGTCACTCTGCATCATGATCTAGCAGACCAATCCAGACGTCGGTCAAAAATACTATAGGGTCCGCTATCATTAATTGGACTAAACGGATTCTGAGCAGGCCACAAAACTCAGACAAAGAAGAAGTTGCATTGAAATAATACAATTGAAAATTTACAATTTGAAGACTTTTGATTTGCGGAGCAAATACAAATTGAAAAGACTTATCTCTATAGCTTGTCCAATTTTTCTTAAAAACTAGGATTTAAGTAGAGAGGGTTACAATGTTGAAAGGCACCGACTGAAGTATTAGAGAAAGAGGGTATCTCAAGAAGATGGACAACTGATCAAATGCCCCAGCCATTCCGGACTTCTTATCGAATAAGATCTCTTACAAAATTGTGTTATAAGTACTTATGAGATTATGCGTCGCCTGACTAAGACTTTGTAAAACCATTTATCAGGTCTTACACAATAAAAATTTTAAATCAGATCTGATCCGATCCTACACAATAAAATTCATTTTTGTCAGATCTTACAAGATAAAAATTCCAGCTTCTAGAATCTTACACGATAAAAATTTTGCTTGACAATTTTTTTTATCGTGTAGGACCTTATAAGTGTCATATAAGTCCTTACACGATAAAAGTTCCATATGAGTCATAGCGCGCACGAATTTTTATCTTATAAGATCTTATAAGTATCTTATCAGATCTTACACGATAAAAGTTTCGTAGGAGTCATAGCGCGGACGAACTTTAATCTTACAAGATCTTATAGGTATCTTATCAGATCTTACTCGATAAAAGTTTATATGAGTCATAGCATTTACAGGAAGGAAAAAATAATGTGAGGGACATATAAAAGGATCTAAGATACTTAAGAAATTACGGGTCAAATACAAGGTTAGGAATGAAGTTCAGACATGTATCACAAACATTTAGCACGGTGATTGGTAGTTGATAAGGAAACACAATAAGAAAACAGAATAGAAACACATTCAGATGTTAATCAAACAATCTTTCCGATCCTGAACAAAAATAACAATTTCTAAAAGCCCGGCTAATCCGTTTTTCAAAATTAACAGTGAGATCTCCCCTTATTTGTTCAAAAAACGGTTTTTCGTGTTTTATGAAAAGTCTTTATAAAGTGATTGGAAGAGGGAAGAACTCATTTAGAACAATCTTTCAAAAATAAATAAGCATCTAGGTCGTCAATCTTGGAACTAACTCATTACCTATGATTGCACCAACGAATATTAACTTCTTGTTTACCCTAATATTTGAATTTGGATTACTGGTTCTCTATTTCACCAAAGAACATAAAATCAGTTTGCAAAAAATTAGTTTCAAAAAAGTGATAGGAAATGTATAACTATGTTTTGGATTGAGGCTTAAATATTTTAATTGCAGGTTGCAAAAAGCTGACTATGTGTTAAGCACAAGTTATCAATACTTTTTAAGCATACTAGGTATTTTTGCAGTTAGTAACATCTAAGTAATTTACGTACCGATTGAGCAAAACTACGCACTCTGAATTTATATCAATCCGATCACATTTTGCTTAATTAACTCTTTGGTTGTAGCCCACAGACACAACGTAGCTTAGTGTTGACTGAAGTGGTTGAGAAAACCAAAGATGTATGACCAAGAAGTCTAAATTTAAAAGGTGCAAAGGTGACAGCAGCTGTCTACTCACCAAAATCAGCATTAAAGAAAAGCAAAAATGTACGCTACGCAAAAACTGCTGTTTAATGTCATCTCCAGAAAAACTTCAAACACTTTGAATCTGTATCCTCTTTATCTTAAACTAAAACCAAATTTTCGTCAACAAAATTCGTTATCGAATAACTGTCCGCTTGTTGACCATAGCCTGACCAATGTTGGCTGCAATGATGGTACCACGTGAAAGTTTCAGAAGCAAAGAAAACTGGCCAAAGTCACCAAAAAAAGAGCAATGCTGAAAAGCTTTCATATAAAGAACAGTCTGAAATGTGGGGAATAATAAGAAAAAGGACAGCTGAGAACAGCCTACTTTACCCCTAATGCTGTTCCGCTGCGATTACGCAGAAACCAAAAGTATTAAATTAATTATTATTATGTTCTCTAATTTGAGAACAACATTATATCTTCATTTGTTAAAACGTTAAGCTTTTCTAAACAATATGATTTCAATAAATCGAAATCATTTGATAAAGGTTGTATTTGCAAAAGATTTGGTACTTTATATAAAATAGATTCCTCTCTTCACTTGTCCTCTTTTAGAGAAAACTGATGAACCCTCAAAAAAGATTGTAAGACATGCTTTAAAAAAGCAGCTTAATTGCACAGTTGGAAATTTTCACATCAAGCAACAAAATCAAAAGGACGATTCAACGATACTAGATATTAATTTACTACCATATTTTAACAAACGAGAAGAAAAGTATCATAATTAGTGATCGGTCACTTAACGCAATAATATTTTCTTGACTGAAGGCAATTTCCTGCAAGTTTGGCGTAAGTCTTGTTATGACAATCTATGTCGGACTAAGTTTCTGTAATATTTCTGCGATTTTAAATGAGGTTGATAATAGTAGTATAGGATTTTGGTAAGGAAAGTTCGCGCTGAGACCACATTGGTAAGGAAAGTCCTTTTTCAGACCATATAGCAATCTCCCAATAGGCAAAAAAAGTTTGAGCATGCCATAGTCCACAGAATTTGTCTTGGTAGGGGAAAACCGAAATTTGACCGTCTCAGAACTTGGAAAGTTTAAATTAATTTTATGGTGTCTGAGTTTGGTCAAAGTGGTCTTGTTTATGTTTATTGCTTCCCTCAGCAAAGTTGGAATAAACTTAACACTGAGAATAAGAAATAAGAGTAAACGTTTATTTTCAGAATTATGACAAAATTGTATAAAAGAATTACAGTTTGGGCTAATAAGAGTACACACACATATATACAAATTAATCGGAGTCTGATTCAAATAATTGGCACGTGGTTTTTTAGATCTAGGTATTCCCTCATCTGGGCTTTCAATGGCTTCTAAATCGAGAAATGGGTTAGGGGTCGGGGTAGAGTTGGAGTCAGTTTCGGCTTCGAGATCTGCTACATTTTGTAATTATGTCTCTGAATATTCCCTTTGATTGAACCCTGGGTCGGGCGGAGTGAAAATGTCAGCTTTATATCCCCCTTCTAAGTGCATATCCTCGGTCCATTCAGGGTTGTTCACAAGACTGGCAACATTATCACTTTCGAAACTCCGGTCGCTTAAGCACTCCCAATCAATGCAATTATGACCAAATGGAAGTGTGTCTATTTTACCGTCACATACATATCGTTTGTTGTCAAAACTGTTGAGGCAAATTTTATTTGTCGTTATTGTGATCAAATTATGGGACTGGCTAGTGATTCTGTTATTAGGTTTTCTGACTGTTTGGCCAGAAAGCAGGCATTCTTTGTACATGTTATGGAGAAGTTGCTGTTGTGTGAACCTGCTGACGCCTTTGGCCGACTTCTTAACACAATATAAACAATACAACACAGTTACTTTAAAGAATAATTCTATATTAAAAGTTAATAGTTAGTTGCAAGCGTTGGGTTAAGTGAACTAGTGTTTTGTAAGTTGCTAGTATTTATTCACCTTCAGCTAAGATAAAATAAAGCTTCGATTTAAGGCACACGAACTCCTTTATAAGTTTCCCTCCCATCTCATCCTTGAATTTCAGTGTCTCTTTCTTCTGGCTTCTATCAAAAAGAACGTGGTCTTCAGCGTAGTTGGAAAAATCGAAGTGTTTTTTTAATTCGATGTTTTTGGCAAGGTCTTCAAACAAGTCTTCCGATACAATTTCATAGAGAAAGGAGTCCGTATCGCTATATAGTAGTTTACACTCAAAGTTTGGCTTCGTTACATTGAAGTGAAAGTTATACATGAAACATTTCGCTAGATCCAGAATTGTCGAGCCAACTATTGTTGGTTTGTCCCACATAACTTTGCTGTTCTTTGTGGCTACAGACACAAGTTTTTCGTCAATTATTTTAACTCCGTTGAAACTATTACAACTTGCCAGATCTAAGAGTTTTGATTTTGATTGCGTTATCTGAACATTAATTCTATTCCGTTTCCCTTCACAGGTTTCTCCATACGCACTATTTGACAACAGTTTGTAAAAGTCCTCTTCAAACTTGTTTTGAGCGCGTTTTCTCTTCTCTGTGTTCAACTCTATGTAGGGTTTTAACCATTTTGCCTGGTTGAATTGCAACACCCTGTGCACTTCTGTTACCTTCAGTCCTAACTGTACATAGAGTTGAAGAGTTAAATAATGCAGTGTGTAATTCTTTTTTGGATACATTGTCTGAATTAACTTTTTGACATTTGATTGTATCAGAATATCATTTTCTATTGAAAAATTTCTCTGGTCATTACTGAGCCATTCTTCTTTTATTATCTCCTTTGTGGGAGCTAATGGGAAATCGGAATGTGCCTCGTGTAGGACTTGAGGATATTCTTTGTCCACCTCAACAATGTACCCAACTTCAGAATCTGCTTCCGTTTCCAAAACTTTCTGGAGTGTAACACTTGACGCCATAATGAAATTGTTCAAAGATAAGGGGTACTTTTCCATTATTCCCCCGTATAAATTATTTGCGTCAATTAGCCAGAGAAATGTTGAGGGCTTTTGGTTATCGAATCCTTCCACAAACTTATTATTCGCTTGTGATAACCTTTTCGAAAACACCCTGGAAATTCCATCCCTCAGCATTGCTTCCGCAATATCAAGATGCTCTCTCACAGTTAGTAGTTCAATGTCTGCCTTACACACTCTAAGGAAAGCATCGCCTGATAAAATACTAGCTGTGTAGTATTGCGCGCAGTCAACGGAGTACGTGTCGAAGCAAACTTTGCGGAAGTGTTCAAATACACATGCGAGTATAAGCGTATCGCATGTTAGATACAGGTCAATATACTCTCCAATATTAGAACAATTAAGTTTTGAAAATACATTCCTAGCGTGCTTCCACTCACTTTCAGTAACAGATATTTCGTTTCCTTGCAGTTTAATTTTCCATAAATGTCGGGCAGGGAGTTCTGGCTCATCATTTTTTTCAAAACTGGTAATGTATGAGTAAGGGAAGTATCCTTTTTGACGAAGCAAGTCCTTCTCTTCTTCTGAGTGCGAGCAAAAATGACTATCAATGTACACAAAGTTATTCTTGGGCAAGTTTTTGGCTAATGTATCAAGCGACGAGTGCATGAACTTGTAGCTATCTAAAAAACGCATTTCCTCATATTTATGACGAACATGTCCTTTGTTGGTAGTGTACGATCCAAGCCAAACTTTCAAGCTCAGTGATACGTATTTTTCTTCATTGATTGGAATGACAGAAATTGTGTTATTTTCACTCCCAGATTTCAAGGCACGTATCACATGATGAATATCATAGTTTGCCAAATTATGCGCAAAAATTGGTGTCAACTTAGTACGTTGTCTTTGAAGGTTACATAGTGTGTGCGCATAGCCCAAAAACGTTCCAGAGAAATGACAATGGTCTAGAGTTTTTACATCTTCGGTTGCAAAAGCTTCCTCGCAAATCCAACAGTTCTCGGTTTCATCCAAATGACTTCTATTACCAATAAAATGAGGAAATTTTTGTTTTTTCTAGTGGAATTTCTCAGCGAGTTTTTCAAGTAGTTTCACCATTTTTTCCATTGAGTCTGGTCCTCTTCTTAGACTGAAAAAGTATGGCACTGGATTGTCTTGTTCAATGACAACTAGACAAAAACTAATTGGTCGATGTTTTTCTATTACAGTAGTGCTTGATTTTTTTGGATCATTTAAAGCGTAACTAGTGGGCTCCAAAACTGATTCCAAATCAAAATAACATACGAAAGGACAGTAGGATCTAGCTGCTTTGTTTTTGAATGTTAGTTTTTTCTGATTTTCTGCTGGTATTGATATTTCAAGAGGTTCATTTGCTAAACATGTTCGTTGGTGATTTTCCAAGCTGGTTTTGTCAGAGCTAATATGAAAACAGTTTCGACAAGGAAAGTTACGATCGCTTCGCAACTGCACATCTGGGTTTTTTATTCTGCATGTTAAAGATTTGAGGTTTCTAATTAGCACGTAATGCGTTTTATTGTTTTCAGTCAGGAGTAGAACATCCATTTGAAATGAGTTCGGAGATTTTGACATCCGATAGGGTAGCAGCTCCTTCTTTTTATGTCTAAATAAAAGGCTTTATAATTATCAAAAAATTTTGTTAATTGTTACAGCTTCTTTTTTTACGTTTAAAATTACTTTTGCTTTTGGAAGTGTGTTCAGGATTAGTAATGATTTTTGTTAATGAAGCAACACATGACTCACCTGAAAATGTTGACGCTGACGTTGTTCACTTGCTCAAAGTGGGAGATATCGTTGATACTCATGGGGTACTTGAAGTCTCCAACAGGTCCATGGGCCAGAGGGTTGAACTCAGGGTTGAAGACCCGCGGGTCATCACGTTTCTTCCATCCAATAGTTTGGGTATCGGAGGTCAGTATCGTTGGTCGTGATACGCTGCCGTGAAGCAGTAGGCAAAACATTTGTGATCAGCCGTGTTCCGGATGTTCAAGAGCCACTTCTTGTGCTTCCTAAGATTTCTCGGCAACTCAATGAAAGACGAGCCTCGTATGGGACTGTTTTTTACCAGTTTGATGTTGATCTCGTTTATTTGATGAACTTTCCAGCCACTACCATGCGATGCAAACTGATAGATTGTCTTCAGCATTTGGTCTACTGCGTGAAAGGACTCCTGGTCGCTCAAGCACTGCACATCTACGGGGATATATGCACTATTTGTGTATATAGTGATATATTCAGTTTCTTCGCCTTCTTTTGTTTTGTCGAGAGACACCTCAGCAGAGATTTGGACTCTTTGGGGTTCATGAAGCACATTTTCACGGACAATGTCTTGTATTTGTTCGCGTCGATCACTTAGTGATTGCATCAGATCAACTTCACCATCAGCTGGTCGCAACGCATATCGACGCACAACTCCATCGAAAGCTGTTTCCGCGGGAGCTAGCCTTTGGGTCTCTTCTCTATCACTTTCCCAGATAGGATGACCATGGTCCTTCATCATGTCGTCAACAAATGAACGCTTGTTACCAAACACGGTGAAGTCGTGGATGCAGGTGTTCCATTGCAATTTTTTATCGTTGTGCGCATTCTTTATCTGCTCTTTGACATTAATGAGAGTTGGGTCCGTGAAGTTGCACTGCCAGCACTTGAACTCCGGGTTATCTTCCACGATGAGATGTACTTGTTTCATATGTTTGCGAAGTCCACGTCGCTCTGTGTACTGCTTACCACAAAGATCGCAGCTCACAGTTTTCGAAGTTGAGTCCAATTTGGACAACATTTTGAATCAGGTTTTTTATTGCAAATTGCAAAGTAGCTGAATTTCAATTGCACAAGAGAGAAAATGATTGTTTTTAGTTAAGGCAAACCTCAAGGTTTTCACTTGACTTCAATCTCTTGATTCAGTTCGAGTCAATTAACGATCCGAACTTGTTTTGCGGTTGGTCTTTTTTGCATAAAGGAACATAAAAGCCGCTCCTTTCATGTTTCAGTACAGTTACTTGACGTATGTCTCCGCCATAGGACAGATCCAGTTCAACCTTTGATAATATCAATAGTTTTCACCAATAGTGTTGAAACTCGATTGAGTTTTCCCCAGTTTTTCTGCTTTTTTAAATTCATAAAATAAGGTCAGCTCAAACTTCATTAGTTTTACTGTCTTGATATCAGTTCAGTCTGTTAAATGGGAACATTAGAAACTCCTCTTTTTGTTTATTTGCGGCTGAGAGCAAAAGGAGCCCCTTGAGATCTGCCTGTACTTATTAATTTTACCACAATTTCAAAGCTTCCGACTGAATGTGGGGTCTTGATGCCCAATATTTTCTCTTTGTAATCTTAACAGAGCTCGCTCAAGTGGCGAATGACACTGAAGTGATCACATGGAAGTTCTAAGTCCAAAAGGTGTTCATTGATCAAAGTGATTAGTGAAATTCAATTAAAAAATTTGGTTTTTTTCTCGAAAAAACGCAAAAATTTGCCTTAAAAGCGGTTTTTCTCAGAATTTCATTAAGCAAAGGCGTAGATTTTATAGCCCCAGATGTCTTTTTTCAGCTTTCTAACACTGTTTTTTGGCAATGTTTATTTAATGGTCCAATTTTCACGCTTGAGTGATTTTTGCGTCACTTTTTTTGACTCCACAGCCGAAATGGTTCATTTGTTAGAAAAATTGTTATGAACACTATTGTAGCCACAACAGTGACAAACATTTTCTATAAGGGCAAAAAAAATTTTTTCATAATAATTTTTTTCACCAGGTGATCAGAATTGAAAACCATTCGAGCGTGAAAAACAGAAAAAGTTATTTTTTTCGAAATTTTAGAAACTAATTAGTGTATGTGACTGCAGAGTACAAACTGTTATTGTGAGCAGCAACTGTGCTGACATTATAGAGGCTATTTAGTCTTTTGTTCAACAACTCTGTAGCTTAAAAGATCAAAAGGGAAAATAATCTTTTTATTTTTTTTTTAATTCGATTTAGTCTTCAAATGTTATGATTGTAACTCTTTGATTCAACCTAAACAATGCAGTCACATGGCAAATTCCCATCACAATATATATTTGTTTTCATTAGTTTTAAAAAGACACTAAAATGTTCTTTTTCGTTCAAAAATGTCAATTTTCCATGCGCTTAATTTTCAATTCTGAAAGTTTGTTTTTGATAAAAAGTGTTTTAAAAAAGATTTCGAAAGAATCCTTTTGCTTCCGCTACAATTATACTTGGTTCTACAGAGCTCATTTAGTTTTGGACAGCAGTATGACAACATATGTAGATGAAACTTAGCTTGAAGTGGCTCGAATCTTTTGAACTTTTCTTAAGCAGTAGAGATTTCTTTAATTTCAGCCAACTTTGAGTTTCTATAACATGTATTTCACTCATTGAGGTACTCTTATGGTATGTAGCAAAAAATCTAGAACCGCAGTCAATCGGCTATGAATTCACAATTCGTTGAGAAACTTACTTTCTCATTATAGAAGAAGACCAGAATTCAACTAAATTAGAATTTTTGTTACAATTCTCAGAGTTAAATAAATAAAAGCACAACATAGAGCCACAAATCAGAGATATTTTTTTGTTGACAAGACAATCTAAAGCACCAGTAAAGAGCACACAGTTTCAAAGACAGTAAAGTTTTCAGAGTTTTTTTTTTTAAAAAGTTAATTTTTCGTTCCAATTTTCGTTTTTTGGGGCATAACAGAATTCAACCGTTGGTGTGTCAAATAAACTGGGCGACCTGTGGTCTTCTGATTTAGGGGTGTCAAGGTTGTCAACTGGGGAGTCGATCGTTGGAGTGAATGTTGCCTTTTGTGTCCTAGAGTCGGGAGAGTCTGGCGACATTTTCATATGCCACACGGATTCCAACGTCTCGATTTCATCCCAATATCGTTGCTGATTTTCGTAGAGAGGTACATAGAGAGGTACTTTCGTAGTCAAAAAATATTTTCCTGACTGTTGGATGCAGAATTGAGAAGTCGAAAACATACTCTTTTTGGGTCTTTTCTCGTCCTGCTAGTGCGAATCCTTGTTTTTCCAAGATTGCCGTCTCAACACGTAAAATTTGTATTGTGTCTATCAAACTCATTGGTAAGTTGAAGTGCTTGCCAGGAGTCCATTGGTGATTGTCAAATTTTTGCTCGATGATTGAGACCGTGTTCTTAGCATAGTGAATCAAATAACGAGTGTCAAAGTCAGGAAAAATTTTTAAAATTACTACAAAGTTGCTCATTGCTCAGTTGTTTGAAATGAAAAATTAAATAGTTGATCAAAACAGCTTAGAAATAATTAGGTTTTCTGAAAGATTTGAACTTTGTAAATAAGACCAGTTTGGTTTTTGCTTCCGACAGAATATGACTTTGCTGTGGTTTTGAAACTTAGCAGTACTACAATGAAAGTTGTCCTATAAACAACCCAACAAACGTTAATCTTATGACCTTTTCCTGCGGCAGTCAACGCCTCTGAAACAATTTATCAACTTCATATCAATTCAAGAGTTAAAGTAGCCCTGTAATATTTTCAATGTGCTTTCTTCTAGCGTTAGTGAGTGGAAAACTAATCGACAAGGTATAATGGCTCCACGTGATAAAGTGTATTTCCTAAGGTCATTTTGTTCTTTCTCGGTATATATTATGACTTAGGCCTTTTTACTTAGTTACCGATTTATACAGCAAAGTAAACATGAAAACGCTTTGTGATAAGGGAGGTCAATGGGTGGAAAACCACCATTCTAAGTTTACTAGTTTGTCTCCTATTTTGTATATGCATACTGTTTTGTCTTCTGATAAGAGAATTCAGTCTTGTGGAAAAAACTATACTGACGCTATGGTAGTATGTTGTGGTTTTCACTAGAATGCAGATTAGGTTTTCCTTAGGGATGTGAATTCATGGTTTGAACTCACAATTTGTAGTCATGCCTAGGGCATTCATGTAAGAACAAGTTGTGGAATACAGCTACACATTTTATTGTGTTATTTTGTAACGTGAAGACCACAAATCTTGCCGTTATCATACGATTTCAGGAATAGAAAATTTTGTCACAATGAACAATTCAGCTGCTAATGCACAAGAATTCGGGGACGCATATTTAGATATACGTCGATAATTCGGGGACGTATAATCGAGTTTCAGTAAAAACTTATGAGAATACTGGTAGCTATATAACCATTCAGCTCTTAAAAAATATTCACGGCGACTTCAAATTCAACCAAAGAGTAACGCTCACTGTGTCAGAGTTTGAAAAACTTACCTCACAAGCGAGCGTTGTTAAAAACCTGCTACCTGTGTTAAACAAAGAACGATCAAGGTTGAAACGAACTTGGAAACCAAGAATAAAGACCAACTGTGACGATTCGGCAAGTGAAAAAGAACATTAAGCATGGTTGAGGCAATGTATGAGCGTTAACCTGAATTCTTTGTACCATTTTAGAAAAAGTTCAAATTTTTTATAACCGATAGTGAGCCTATTTTTCAGAAGACAAACACTAATAATTTTGCATACGTATTGCATGAGAAGAAATTTGATTTTTGTGACAGTAAATCTGTTCACTACCATGTTTTGGCCAAAATATCTAAAGTTCCCGAGGATTTCAAAAAGATCAACTCAAAAGGATACTCAGTTCCGTGCCTGTACAGCTGTTTCAAGTCTCTAATCTTTTCTACAAATATGGTGATATCTGGAGCTATTATCGATAAACTTGTTCTTGCTCTTGAATACAATTCAAAGTATCAATCAGGTGTTTGCTCAGTCTCTCGAAAGAAAAGTTTCTGCTCAATGAAAAACAAGGATGCACAGACTCAAACTGATTTTATACCTGATTGTACACTAGATCGTTTTATACATTTATATAACAGTGTGAAGTTTGCTGAATTATCTAAAATAATGGACATAATGATTACTGGTTATGGATCTCTTAATACAAATTCTAGTTCTAATGAAGTGTGTTTTCAGTATGAATTCAAAAATTAATTTCTTTCAAACTAAATTTTTTTGTAACACCTGGGTTCAAAAGCATCTGTTCAAAAAAAATTCAATTACATATGTGTAGCAAAACGTAACAAATCATTGTCATTCATATACAAGTACAAATTGAAATCTTTAGTATAAATCACATGAGCAATATAGATACAAAAGAGGCCGCAGAGTTCCGAGTTCCTCTGTTGTAAAGGAAATTTCGCGTTGAGTTCTTGCACATTTTGATAGTACTTCATTAGTCTTAGATAAATTGTTGTATAGTTTGTAACTGAAAGGCCCAATGGGTCGGCAAAGTACATGTTGTTGTCATGGTAGCACAGCAGAATCCAATGACTTCCAGGCATACTAGACTCAGATGCGTTCACAATTATGAAACAATTTGATTTTAAAATTGGAAATAAATCCGCTGCAAAAACTCCTCGAAACTTGAACTTGAGATGCGGACATTTATTTATCATGGAAACAATTTCGTCACTATTCATTAGCAGGGTAGGTAATAAGAGTGTTTTTTGTCACCTTCCTATCCGATGTGATATAAAACGTTGAGCTTCTCTCTCCCAAAAACAAAATTTCAATGTTGTCTGCCAGTGCTCTCGCAAAAGTTAATTCAAACGAAACTGAACCATTTGTAAGCTCGGGATGAATAAGATCATGCGATGCTTCTTGTGTAGACGTAAGATCAAATACCATCACAAAATGATTTTGATAATCAGACAAAGATATTCCGTGTCCACCTCTATCTAAAAAGTCCAGTGCTTCAAGTGTATTAAAGTAGAGTCGTTTTTCGAAATTTGTGGTAATTGGTGTTCCAACAATAGGTAATCCATTACGATAAATCACATTTTGCGAGAGACCGAATTTTTGATAGTGAAAAGGTGTAGTTCTATTTGATCCAAGGTAAGCCTGATTTGATGACATTGCAATCGCCATTCTTCGTACGGGTTCCTTTGAAAAAACATCTTCTTGTCTCCAGCTGTGAACACCCCGAGTAGCAAGAAACGTTCGAGGTAAAACCTCGTTGTATCTATAAACTGCAGGTGTCTTAAGCAAGGTTTTTTCAATGGCGGACAGGACGTGATCTGCAATAGTCATTTTTCTGACATACAGGTTTGCTTCAATAATTTTTACTTTGTAATGTTTGTCAGCTTCAGAGAAAACTGCAAAATCGTTTGACGACCGCCGAAAAGATATTCGAAGTGTGACTCCACTAAGAAGGTGTTTGTCACAAGTAAGAATATCACTAGCTGGTTTTCCTATAAAGTAATTTTCCAATGAGTCATCAACCAGTGCTTTCCTTGCGGTAACGTCCTCCGCGCGATCATCTTGTCCGTCTATTTTTTGCGGTTCGTTTTCAAAGTAATAATCTTGAAAAACCAGCCAAGTACCTTAAGCGGTTCTGCTGGAGGAAAATTCTGTTTCAATGAAAGCCTTATGAGCATAATTTCCGTTGGTGTTGGAAATTTTCACACCATTCGCTGAAACTGTACATTCTGAGAACAAATAATGTGATGCGTTGTTACTAAAACAAGGAGCATCTGTCCCGGCAGCATCCGCTCCTGTACGTAAATCAACGTCAGTATTCTGAGTTATTTTGCATTTCACTTCAAGCAAAATCTTTTGCAAATCAATAAAGTTGTTTCTGTCACCCAAAACCTCAAACTCCAGCATTGGTCCATCGGGAGAGTATGATGGTCCAATTTTCTGTGTAAAGGCGTTGTCAAAAGTTATCAGCAGTGGTTGCTTCTCAAACAAGTCTAAAGTTGTGTGAGTTGCTTCGGCAGGGAGCAGATTAGTGATCATTGTGAACTTTTGAAAAAAAAACTAGACCGACTCCTCTTCACAGGCTGTTTTTTTCGAATGATAAGTTTGTTCCGTTGTGCGATTTTCTCTTGATTCCTTAGTCTTTTCCTTGATCCACCAATTTGTTTTTTTACTGTTTTTTTAGAGTCGACTTTATTGCTACCTTGGGTGTTTTCTTTTTTGAAACTATTTAAACAATTTCAGGCGCAGCTTGAGCAATCAGTTTCCGTCCAATTCTTTTTGCCGCTGGCCATAAAACTTTTCGAGCTATTGGTAGAGCTGCACGTCCAATTCCAGCAGCTAATGCACCAAAGCCACTTCCCCGTTGACGATAGTGTCCCAAAAAGTAAGGCGAAATTGACTGTTGCTGATAGTATGCTTCCATTTAGTCGAATTTTTTGAAACTCAGTGCTAAAATAACTTTGCCTGTGCCAGTGAAAGGAACAAGTCTTCCTGTCTCTGTTCTCAATTGAACTCCCATCGACTGAAAAATTTTCGAGAGTAGTTTTTTGTATTCCAAATTACTTAAAACGATTCTGTGTGTTGGTTCAATTTCACAAGGGCTGCCGTTTCTTAAGCGTTGTTTTGAATCAATGACACGAATCAAAGGTGCTTTTGTGTCACCAACGTATTGATATTCTACATTATCAGTGTAAACAGAAATAAGTTGTTTTCCAGCCAAAAGATCAAACGGATAGTCACCCTTGTATGGTTCTAAATCTTCCTCAGTCGTTGAAAGCATTTGAAATGAGTCTAGCAATTTGTAGCCAATGTGGAAACCGGATCCATCTGGTATGCTCTCAAAACCTAGAATACTTGGTATTTCTTTATCTGGAAAAGTGATTCCCTCGTTTTTCCCAAAATAAAGTACTAAAATACCCGAGACTTTGTCAAATTGATAACTGAAATGGGGGAGTCCTGTCGACTTTGATATTTTTCAAAAGATGTTCTATGTTTTCGTAGGATCCAATTCCAATCGAGACTAGTTCACCTGTGTAAGGTCTAGAAACAGCCCCGGTAGGAATACTGCTTTGATAATTTTTGTATCCACCAAACGAATAATTTCTTAGAATATTGTTATTAATTTGATTGATTCGGGAAGGGAAAATAATTTCACTCAAGGCAACTCTCCAGTCAGCTTCTAAGTTTATTTCTTCATTGAAAAAATTGCAACAATTTGCCAGTGTGTTGTCAGGGAAAATGTTCATCGAAGCGGATGATACCAAGTGAACAGTGAATTCATTCATGTTTTGTAGTTTCGGCACTGTTATCTAACACTCTTACCAGCTCCAACTCGTAAAATTTACCTGTTACAGGCTCTTGATTGGCATCAATTATATTGTATGTTGGGGGATTAACAGTTGGTATGTCATAAATTTCAAAAACATCGTTTGTGAATGTTTGCTTATAACCTTTTCTGAAAGGGATATCTGCTTTTGATATACGAACAAAGTCCCCGATGTGAAACTTTGGCCGTCGAATTAGTTTCTCTGATGCCTTTAAGGACAAGAAAACCAGGGAAGAAACGTGTTGATCGTTTTGACAAAGTTCTGAAGTTCGTTAATGTATGAATAATTCCACTTATCTTCCAAATCCTTGTATATCAAATTTTTCAAAGAACGAATATTTCTTTCTGCGAAAGCCGACTTTTTTTCGCTGAATGTTTTGTAAATTTGGATCTGCTTTTTTTCACAGAGGGTTTTGAAGGAACCTTTAAACTCTGATCCAGCATCAACCCAAACTTTTTGCGGCTGTTTATTTTTAATCAATCGCTTGAAGCCTTCCGCAGTTACTGTCGCATATTTTGATCTGAGGGGTTCGACTCGAAGATATCGTGAGAGGCAATCAACTGCAACCAAAAGATGTTTAAAATCTCGATTGTATGGGGCTAATTTATCAACATGAGCTAAGTCGAGCGACCAAATCTCATTTATACTGTATGCAATGACTTTAAGTCTAGGAAATGTTTTTCTGAATTTTTTGAGTTTGGTATAGGAATTTTTACCCTCCAGAAATTTTATCACTTTTCTTGGTCTAAGATTAGTTGCTTTTTGCAAATTTCTTACGCTGCCATATGCCGCAGAAACACTGGTGTATTTCGCCTCGAGATGCTTACGCTCACTCTGAGAAAGAATCCCAACTCTTCTCTTCCTCGGACTCGCTATCTTCTTTAGTGGTTTCAAATCCTTCGGTAAAGGTGTTGTCACTATCTTGTTCAAATTTTTCAGGGGTGCGCTTTTTATTTGTTCGGGCTTTTGATTTGGTTTTTGATTGTTTTTGAGGTGTGATTCTTTTTCTGGAGGGTTTTTCAATATTTTTCCTGATCGCAGCTTTGGCATTACTATTCATCACTAGGTTTTCATTCACACTGAGGATATCGAGAAGTTTAAAGTAATTGTCGTCGTCAAATTTTTTATTCGGTAGCTGTAAATTGTAAAGTAAAATTGAAACCGATAAATTTGATGGTATTTTATCAATGCGTACTTTTTTGTTATCATCAATAACAATCCTTGTCGATTTTTCTATCATATCAAGAATTTTTTCAGCACGTGCATATTTTGTTGGTGGTAGTAAAGCAAGTTTTTTAAGAATTTCTTCTCTCGAAGTTGATTTATGGTTTGCATCTTCTGTTTCATGATCTTCATTTTCTAATGTTTCATCTTTTGGATGTAATGATCGAAATCTGTTAAGAACTGACAGCTGAGCAAAATTGCTGAAGGATAAGAATTGCTTCTTATGTATTGAGTTTTGGGAACCTGTATAAATTCTACAGCACTCGTCATTTTTTCGGTAACTCAAATGTATATATTAAAACTTTACAATGAGCTTCAATAATTCAAAGCCAGTTTTTGTGAAAAAAGTGCTCTTCTTTTTTCAACTGAAGTGTTTTTAGGATTAATTTGCAAACGTTCTCATATTTTTCGATGTTTTTAATCTTTACATCTAGATTTCCTTTCACCACATTATAGAGACATTTGCATAAAACCATGAAAACATCGTCTTTGGCACCGCGAAGATATTTACGTTGCTCTGGTGCCGACAATGGTACCATTTCCTTCAGTGTAGAGAATTTTTTCCTTTCATTTGCTATTTCGGTAACTTCTGCTTTGTCTGTCGGAATATAAAACACCGTTGGTCCTGGCTCAGTGACATTTGAACAATATCTCAAGCAGTCTGATGTTTTTGGGCTCAGATCAATAAGCAAATGGCCATAAATTTCGTTAACAGCTAAATCATAACAATGTTTTAAAAAACGAACAAGATTGAGTTGTTTTCCTAAATAATCAACTTGCTGAACATCACGAGGGGATTTAAATAAAATGATGTGAGTTGTGTTCAAATCAATAGTTCTGGACCCTCTACTTTGTTGGTAAAGATTATGTTTAATGTAAATAACATGTATGTTTCTGTGGCGTCCTGCAGTGGCAAGCTTAACGAACTCTTTGTCATTAAAAATTTCCTCACATGAATTGTCAAAAATTAACAAACAATCTTCAATATTTTGTGTGAATTTCAAATCCACAAGTTTTTTTAAATTTACTCCTAACTTTTGCTCTAACGTCACGTAAATTGGTTCCATTTCTCTATACAGCAGTATAACATTGTCAAATTTGGGAAAGAATGTTTTTCCTTGAAGCATTTTTAATATCAAGTCTGTTTTACCACAACCCGAAGGTCCAACTACTGCCATGAAAATTCTATCCTCTGTTGGAATTATTTTGTTTATAATCTTGGGTTAGGTAGGATATAGCCAACTTAACTTGATAAAATTGAAATCCAAACTGATGTTTCCTCACATGTGGGTTTTAGGACAGTTAGTTTAATTAGACACAACGTTATCAAAATGAGAATTACAAACATCTGAACAAAAAACACAACCTCTGATCGTGGTAGGGTAATTTTGTTACAAAATTTCCATGATGATTTGTTACTGCTTTCTTTTTCTAAATCGGAGAGTTTGTCAATCTGCTCAACCTTATACTCGTCCATTATAAAATAAAATGAAAAAAAATTAATTTCTTGTTGCACACAAAACAAACATTGATGAAACCAAACAATAAAATTGCTTTTCTATTTATAAATTTTTTTTCATTATAAATTATCCATTCATGAAGTCTAACATCGATTTATTTCATTTGTTGACGATTCTTTAGAGTTTCCGTTCTTGTGCAAGTTTTCCAGATTCAATTGTTGTTTTTTCCACCTAATGTATGGTTCTATGTAAAAAATTAGGTGTGTGAAGGAGAAAGTTTCTTCCTCAGTCAAGCTTATGTCAATTTTTCTGAGTAGGCACTGGCTGCCTGACGTGATCGTTTCATTTTTCTTTATCGACACGTTGAGTGATCCCGTTGTTGTTATCCAAGCACAGATCGTTGAATTCTGAGACAACGGTGCCTCCAGCTTGGTCAACACCTCTTTCATTTGTTAACCAATTAAAGTAAAAAATTGATTTCTCTCGAGCACAATGATTTCCCAAACACTCTCCGTTCTGCCGGACAAAATGACTCGGACACCTTGTTTTGTTCCTTATATTTGCAATTTTTGGACAACCGATATCATTCAGGTCTATAACTGGTCCTTCCAAGAGTTCAGATAACCGCTTGCTTTTCTCTGATCCTTTAGAATACAATCTTGCTTTGGGGTTTCTCAAACAGATGCTTTGACAAATTTGTGTAATATAAAATTAAGGGTACGTTCCCGCGTTCCAATCAATGCCATGAAGATTCCTGGTCAACCATGTAAAAGCTCGTTTTTCTTCAATAGACAAATATTCAAATGTTCTTGGTGGTTTAAACAAAACACAGTCGTTGTATTCTTCTGAACACACGCCGAGTTTTCCGTTAGCCTTGTAGTGACTGAAATAAACGCCACTTTATAAGTTTTATATATAAGCAGAATAAAATTCCAGTGACATGCCCACTGAAGCAACTGTTTATCTTAAAGGGAAGCATATATGAATAACCGGGACCTAACTCGTAAAATTCGTAAGTGAAACCTGCAGCATCATGCAGAATAGCATGCAAACGGAGCACTTTAAAGCGCTTAAGGTACTTGTCCCATGACGAGTTATCAATTCCTATGAGTCCTCCATATGGCGTCAGTTTTAACGCAAATTCGTAATCAAAGTTATTTAAACCACTGAAGTACTCACAGGCTGCAACAAAGTAGATTAGCCTAACAGATTTATCCGGAAATTTGTTTTTTATTTCTGTATAGATTTCCTGAATTCGAATTATGTCACTAGAACCTAAAACAGGTTTTTCCAAGTGCATTTGAAATTTTTAGTTGACCACCTCACCAGTCAAAGTATTTCTACAGAATGAAAAACGCTTCAATAAAAATAATTTTAAGATATAGTCATTCAAGAAGTGATTGGCTTACTAGAAGAAAAAAATTCTAAATTTCAAACAGAAAAATTTAGTTTTGTGTGACGTAATCTGCCATTTTGACCTATCAAACGGTAAAAATTTCAATTAAAAGAGACCATTTTTATCAATTTTTAGAGGTGGTCAAATTTCGGTTTTCCCCTACCAAGACAAATTCTGTGGACTATGGCATGCTCAAACTTTTTTCGCCTATGGGAGATTGCTATATGGTCTGAAAAAGGACTTTCCTTACCAATGTGGTCTCAGCGCGAACTTTCCTTACCAAAATCCTATACTACTGATAATAACTGTATTGTAATACCCGTATAATTTTCCCTTGACATCAGTCAGTCCATTTTAAACAAGTGTAATCGAACGCTCAACCTCCTTGTTCATTTTGGCTTCTGGAAGATGATAACAGTTTAGGAACCACTAAATTAAAGAAATTTAGTCGTCACAGCAAACTTAGTCGACAAAAGTAGGCTGTATAGTATTAAGTTTTTACTCCTGTAGCTATTTTTGATTGTACGATTTTCTTCTGACACTCATCATAATATTGAAATGAAGCTATTGTTTATCAACAGGTCTAAAGCTAAGCGGCGCAAAGGTAACAGCAGTGATCTGCTTACCAGGAAAAAAACCATTAGAGAAAATAGGAAAAAATACGCCAGAAGGGACAGTTTTTTTGTCAAGTCTAGATAAATTTCGCACACTTCGAATGTGTATTCTCTATAAACAAAACTACATCCAAATTTTTGTCAAAAAAATTGTCTTAGATAAACTGTACGTGGAAATTGTAATCAGATTCGATAACTGAAAGTTTAACTTAATAACTACAAAAATTAGGTTTTCCTGAACAATCTGATTTCAATCATTCGTATTTTCGGTAAACCATCTAACTGCCGTGTAAGATTTTATGCTTCATAAGAGAAAATTTCATCTATACGCATGTTCTCTCTTAGAGATAACTGAAGACTCTTCAATACAAGAATATAAGACAAACTTGCAAAAAGCAATCTAATTCAACAATTAGAAATTTTCTCGTCACATAACAGAAACAAAAAAAGGATTCAACAATAGTGAACCAGATTTTAGCAAAAGAGAAGAGAGCACCGTAAATAATGATGCGCCACATCATGAACATTATTTTTGACCGCATAAGGCAAGGAATGTTTGTTCTTGTCCTGATTTGGTAAGCAGGTAATCTGTTATCTGTTAACTAAAACTAACAGAGAGGCAAGCAGTAGAAGTCAGCTATGAGAAATTCCCAAACTGGTTTTAAATATGCGTAAAGAATAACTTCCGATGAAAATCCACGTTGGTAAGACAATGCTAATACAAATCTTTAGCAAAAAAGAACTGCTTGTCTAGTCTTTTATAAGCATTTGCTTCAATGTTTTTCAATTTATTTAACTTGATAAATAGTTTTCAACAAGTTATGAATTTTGACTTTTTTCCGTATAATTAGGACATATTATCAGTTTGCCAATGATCAAATTCAAAAATGTGACAGATAATGTCTAAGTATTTTTGTTTCAAAATGTAAACATTTTGATTGCAGGTTGCAAAAATTGACTGCGTTTAATACTAGTTAAGATTAATTTTTCAGCTTACTAATTACTTTTCAAGTTACTAACATCTAGTAATTTACGTGGTGATTACAAAAAGTTGAACAAGTACTACGCACTCTGAATTCATATCAATCCAAATAAAATTTTGCTTAAATAACTCTTTTGTTGTAGCCCAGAGACACCACGTAGCATAGGTGACAGCAGCTGTCTACTCAACAAAATCAGCCTAAAAGAAAATGAAAAATGTACCCTACGCCAAAATCAACTGCTAAATGTCATCTTTAGAAAAACTTCAAAGTAATTGAATCTATATCCCCTTTTTGTTTTGAATCAAAACCACAGACAGCTGCCGAGAGTAGTCAAGGGGACCTTTACCACGAAAAGCAAATACTCGAGCACCTTGGCATTCAAGACCGAATTATAACAAAATGGCAAACCACGCACAAACATCGCATGAACCTATTGGAAATCTCCTAGACAAATCAGCAAGCCGCTTAAAAGTACGATGATAGACCAATTTTTATCAACCTTGAATTATCTTAAACATTATCTTGAACAAGAACGCTAGAACGAAAACAAAGATCTAATTTTTAAAAATGAACTAGTCATCAACGCAATAGATCTAAAATTTCTACGTATTTAGCATCTTGAAATTGACATAACGAAAATGATACTTGTGTTGTCACTACAAATATCAGCGAGTGCAAGGACTGAAGGAATTTTGACTGGCAAGGACTGACGAAAAATCCCAATAATCAAAAGTTCATTACAACCGAGTGCTTATAGAGTATACAAAATATGTACAAATTGCAAAAGTGGATACAAAGTGCTTAATGGAAAATATTTATACAAAAGCGTCTGAATTCTATTTGGCATTTTTCTGTAATCGCTACATATGATAACAAAAGTAGAAGAAACTAATTTGTCAAACTAATATGATTCTGATATAAAAAACAAACGTTTTCAAACTTTACTTTCATCGTCAAGTTAAAACCGTTTCACAAATCGTTGAAGGGTTAAATGAATGTACAACTACAATTGTCTGTAAAATTAATGTACAACTACGTTTGTCTGGGACCAAATTTTAGACAATTCTAGGAACCATCTTGAAAATTAAATCAAATTGAAAAAAATTTCATATACAACATTTAGCCTATTTTTAGCTTCATATTTACATCTGTTTTCAGTTCATTTAAAACATTCCTATTCCGAAATTTTCGATTTTGACCATGTTTTTGAATTTCTAGGGTATTTCCGAATTTGCCCTCCTCCTAAGTATTGCTCCTGTGGAGGCTTCGCAAATCGCTTTTTGTCATTCGCAAAATTTTTTTGGCCTATTTTTCGTTCCGCTGTCAAAACTATGATTTGAACTAATATCTTAGCCTGAAGTCCCGCCCTTATATTAATCGTGTATGTTTAGTCCCGGCTTTAACTTGCTGTTGTAAATAGCTTCGTTGGTCATGAGTAACTGTGCGACAGGCATCCAGACTTTTCAATTCAAAGTCTTTCGTGGAGCCATTACATTCAACAATATTTTGACCCACCTGTGAATCCTTCTTTTGATGTTTTGATGACCTAGTGGTAAGATGCCGACTTGTCTGCGCAAAATAATTGGATCTGCATCCATTAAATTTAGAACACCTGGATAATTTTAGGAAGGGGAGGCAAGAACTTAATCTTCGCTTTATGAATACCACTTGCAAATCACATAGTTTCTTAACTTGATAGCAAAGTTTTGCGTACAGTTGCTTTTGTATCGTAAAAAAATTGTTCGTTTGTCTTGAGATCCTGACTTGCCTAATAAGTACATTAGGAAAACAAATGTACTTGGCGAATTAATTGCAAATATTCAATCTGCAACAGCAATCAAAACTGCAACAGCAATCAAAACTAACAAACCTGGTTGACTGAATTGGTACTAAATTATGAATAATAATGATAAAAATGTTAATATTTTTAGTAATAATAATAATAATAATAACAATAATACTAATAACAATAATAACAATAAAAATAATAATAATATTAACAATATTGATAATAATAATAACATTGATAATAATAAAAATAATAGTAATTAGAATAATAATAATAATAATAATAATAATAATAATAATAATAATAATAATAATAATAATAATAATAATAATAATATTAATAATAATAATAATAATAATAATAATAATAATAATAATAATAGTAGTAGTAGAAGAAATAATAATAATAATAATAATAATAATAATAATAATAATAATAATAATAATAATAATAATAATAATAATAATAATAATAATAGTAATAATAATAATAATAATAATAATAATAATAATAATAATAATAATAATAATAATAATAATAAAATTCATAAGAATGATAATAGTAACAATGATAATAATAAAAATAAAAATAATAATAATAATAATATTAATAATAATCATAATAATAATAATAATAATAATAATAATAATAATAATAATAATAATAATAATAATAATAATAATAATAATACTAATATTATTAGTAAACAATAATAATAATAAATAATAATAATAATAATAAAAACAATAACGATAATAATAGTAATAACGATAATAATAATAATAATAATAATAATAATAATAATAATAATAATAATAATAATAGTAATAAAAATATTAATAATAATAATAATAATAATAATAATAATAATAATAATAATAATAATACTAATATTATTAGTAAACAATAATAATAATAAATAATAATAATAATAATAAAAACAATAACGATAATAATAGTAATAACGATAATAATAATAATAATAAAAATAATAATAATAATAATAATAATAATAATAATAATAGTAATAAAAATAATAATAATAATAATAATAATAATAATAATAATAATAATAATAATAATTGAGATACCGGCTCCAATCGGAACACCTAAAACTTCATCAATGTAACCAAGCTTATAAGTACTAGTATCTTTATTCATAAACTCTAATGTTATATAACTAATCTTATTTGTACATATGTTAATCTCCAATAGGAGATGTGAGTTGCGAGTTGTTAGTTGTTCATTTTATCGCCTGTCATTTAGCAGGTAGCTACGTTAGACCGCGCTTTCACACTTATGTAAAGTGCAAACGAAAATAAAGCCGAAAAGATACAGTCGGTTCGTGGCCAAAAATAAATTCTTGAACTTAATTCTTTTGAAAGTCAAAAGTTCACATTCAACACTGGAGCATACATATACACAAATCCCAAGCGATCAGCAATTACAGTCCACTGTTATATTAGATCGATCATATCTACCCACAGATACTAAAGTATCAGACATAGAATATTCTCCCTTCGGAGCAGATTTAAGACGGCAACTAGCGCGGGATCAGATGGCGCAGTCAGCTTTAAAAACTCCTCTAGGAGTACCAGCATTCTGGGATACAGGGGCAAACCCACCTACAGAATGGAGCACATGGTTCGGGACGCTAAAAATGGCAATAATGGCTAGGGACAATCTACAGGTTGACAAACTCCTGAAACTAAAACCAACAAGAACAGAACTACCCTAACATACACTCCCGACATACGAAGAACCATTTGACGGGGAAACAGTAGACGAAGAGAG
This sequence comes from Convolutriloba macropyga, assembly GCF_964194025.1. Lineage (NCBI taxonomy): Eukaryota > Metazoa > Xenacoelomorpha > Acoela > Convolutidae > Convolutriloba > Convolutriloba macropyga. The sequence continues at coordinate 46,998,103 of NC_134474.1, read as the reverse complement.
ACAAAGAGATCAGAGGAACGAGCGCAGAAAAGTGGACTGGGAAAATGAGTGCAAAAA